>NW_026646132.1:0-360152 GCF_949987535.1 Balaenoptera acutorostrata
CCCACCCTTATGTCTCAATCAGCTGTGGGTCTAGATATGGTCAATCCAGGTTGCATCACAGCCCCTGAACGAATTTTGTAAGAATTTCTCTCTCTTTCACTGTCTTTGTTTCACGGGTTTTGAAAAGTAATTTATTTTTATAATGGGGTTTAGCTGCTTTTCACGGCTGTGTTTATGCCACTTTACACCCCCTTGACTCACTTACGGAGAGATATCAATACGTAGGTTTGAAGATTCTTACTAGTCAGATATATTCTTGTGCGGTGAATAGGGGGTATTGAGTCCAGTTCACTGAAAAAGGAATAGGTCTTGTCTCTTACATATTGGGTTTATGGAACGGTATCGGAGCTAATTTGAAACCCTTGTTTTATGCATCACCCCACCTCACCTTTCCCGTTCAGCAGCCATAGTGTGTTTCCTAAACGTGTGACTCTGTTCTGTTTTGTAATTCAGTTCAAGTGTAGCGGTTTTTACATTCCCTCTCTAAGTGATATCTTATGATAAGTGTCTTTTTCTGTGTGACTTATTTCACTTAGAATCGTCGTACCTAAATCCACTCATCGTGCTGCTACTAGCCTTATGACGTTGATTTCATGGCTGAGTGATATTCCATTGTACATGAGGACCACAACTTCTTTATCCATTTTTCGCTTTCCTAGGATATTTAAGGTGTAATGAAGTGGGGGTTCTTGTCAACAGAGCAGCCCTAAACTTTGGGGTGCCTGTGTCTTGCTGATTTTTAGTTTTCCCAATTTTTTCGCCCATGAGTGGAAGTGCCCTATGCTCTCCAAGCTGTGTTTTTTAGATGTTTCAGAACACACCGTACACTTCTCCAGAGTGGCTGTTGGCAATTTACATCCCACCCATCAGCGTAGCAAGGCTCCCATTTCTCCATGGCCGGTCCTGCATTTCTGGTTTGGACACTTTTTTCCGCATAGCCCTTTTGCCCGCTGGGAAGCGAGACTTCTTTGGAGCACTGATTGGCCTTTCCAGGTTGCTTGGTTGGCCAAAAAGGGCGTATGCGTTTTTTCCTGAATATATTCAGGAAAAAACGCATACGCCCTTTTTGGCCAAGGGCATCATTGTCCACGTTTTGCCGCTTTTCATGTGCTTTCAAGGCGATTCGAATCTACCTCCTGAAATCTGTTTCCTGTAATTCTGCCTTGCTTTCAAAGCCTCTTCGTTGCCTTCCCTTAGTATATTTGTGGACGAGAGGTATCATTTAAAACTCTGCAGGTTTGTGAATTGCAGTGCCCCTGAGCTCCATTTTTCAACTCGCTTTTTTGGGAGCTGGCCGCAAAAGCGCAGGATTGCTTCAGGCCCTCTTCTGGTTCTGGGGGGCAGGCTGAGCTTGTGCTTAATTCTTCTTCCTGATGGGAAAATAGAGTGACCTGTGCCTGTCCCAACACCTAGAGCTAGTCTCTCATTGGTTCCCCCTCTTCCCCTTCATCCTCAGGACAAATTGCAACCTGTACGGAACAGGAGGTTAAAGGTGCTGATTCTCCGAGGAGGGAGATGGCTAGTAAATCGGCTGGAATGGCGAACCCGAGCAAAGGAGATGAGAAATGAGGTGCGTTTTAGAAACCTTTCCGGATCACACGATGTACCATCTTCTGGGTTTCTCATGCCTGTTTTCGACGTAGGAAGATGCCCTTGAACCTGGAGATTTGGGACCCATGGGATGGGTACCATGCAGTATTACTTGAAAGGGTCTGCGTTGGCTCACCCAACCTCACCGAACCTCTCAGCCCCAAGAGTGTCCACCCTTATGTCTCAATCAGCTGTGGGTCTAGATATGGTCAATCCAGGTTGCATCACAGCCCCTGAACGAATTTTGTAAGAATTTCTCTCTCTTTCACTGTCTTTGTTTCACGGGTTTTGAAAAGTAATTTATTTTTATAATGGGGTTTAGCTGCTTTTCACGGCTGTGTTTATGCCGCTTTACACCCCCTTGACTCACTTACGGAGAGATATCAATACATAGGTTTGAAGATTCTTACTAGTCAGATATATTCTTGTGCGGTGAATAGGGGGTGTTGAGTCCAGTTCACTGAAAAAGGAATAGGTCTTGTCTCTTACATATTGGGTTTATGGAACGGTATCGGAGCTAATTTGAAACCCTTGTTTTATGCATCACCCCACCTCACCTTTCCCGTTCAGCAGCCATAGTGTGTTTCCTAAACGTGTGACTCTGTTCTGTTTTGTAATTCAGTTCAAGTGTAGCGGATTTTACATTCCCTCTCTAAGTGATATCTTATGATAAGTGTCTTTTTCTGTGTGACTTATTTCACTTAGAATCGTCGTACCTAAATCCACTCATCGTGCTGCTACTAGCCTTATGACGTTGATTTCATGGCTGAGTGATATTCCATTGTACATGAGGACCACAACTTCTTTATCCATTTTTCGCTTTCCTAGGATATTTAAGGTGTAATGAAGTGGGGGTTCTTGTCAACACAGCAGCCCTAAACTTTGGGGTGCCTGTGTCTTGCTGATTTTTAGTTTTCCCAATTTATACGTCCATGAGTGGAAGTGCCCTATGCTCTCCAAGCTGTGTTTTTTAGATGTTTCAGAACACACCGTACACTTCTCCAGAGTGGCTGTTGGCAATTTACATCCCACCCATCAGCGTAGCAAGGCTCCCATTTCTCCATGGCCGGTCCTGCATTTCTGGTTTGGACACTTTTTTCCACATGGCCCTTTTGCCCGCTGGGAAGCGAGACTTCTTTGGAGCGCTGATTGGCCTTTCCAGGTTGCTTGGTTGGCCAAAAAGGGCGTATGCGTTTTTTCCTGAATATATTCAGGAAAAAACGCATACGCCCTTTTTGGCCAAGGGCATCATTGTCCACGTTTTGCCGCTTTTCATGTGCTTTCAAGGCGATTCGAATCTACCTCCTGAAATCTGTTTCCTGCAATTCTGCCTTGCTTTCAAAGCCTCTTCGTTGCCTTCCCTTAGTATATTTGTGGACGAGAGGTATCATTTAAAACTCTGCAGGTTTGTGAATTGCAGTGCCCCTGAGCTCCATTTTTCAACTCGCTTTTTTGGGAGCTGGCCGCCAAAGCGCAGGATTGCTTCAGGCCCTCTTCTGGTTCTGGGGGGCAGGCTGAGCTTGTGCTTAATTCTTCTTCCTGATGGGAAAATAGAGTGACCTGTGCCTGTCCCAACACCTAGAGCTAGTCTCTCATTGGTTCCCCCTCTTCCCGTTCATCCTCAGGACAAATTGCAACCTGTACGGAACAGGAGGTTAAAGGTGCTGATTCTCCAAGGAGGGAGATGGCTAGTAAATCGGCTGGAATGGCGAACCCGAGCAAAGGAGATGAGAAATGAGGTGCGTTTTAGAAACCTTTCCCGATCACACGGTGTACCATCTTCTGGGTTTCTCATGCCTGTTTTCGACGTAGGAAGATGCCCTTGAACCTGGAGATTTGGGACCCATGGGATGGGTACCATGCAGTATTACTTGAAAGGGTCTGCGTTGGCTCACCCACCCTCACCGAACCTCTCAGCCCCAAGAGTGTCCACCCTTATATCTCAATCAGCTCTGGGTCTAGATATGGTCAATCCAGGTTGCATCACAGCCCCTGAACGAATTTTGTAAGAATTTCTCTCTCTTTCACTGTCTTTGTTTCACGGGTTTTGAAAAGTAATTTATTTTTATAATGGGGTTTAGCTGCTTTTTACGGCTGTGTTTATGCCGCTTTACACCCCCTTGACTCACTTACCGAGAGATATCAATACATAGGTTTGAAGATTCTTACTAGTCAGATATATTCTTGTGCGGTGAATAGGGGGTGTTGAGTCCAGTTCACTGAAAAAGGAATAGGTCTTGTCTCTTACATATTGGGTTTATGGAACGGTATCGGAGCTAATTTGAAACCCTTGTTTTATGCATCACCCCACCTCACCTTTCCCGTTCAGCAGCCATAGTGTGTTTCCTAAACGTGTGACTCTGTTCTGTTTTGTAATTCAGTTCAAGTGTAGCGGTTTTTACATTCCCTCTCTAAGTGATATCTTATGATATGTGTCTTTTTCTGTGTGACTTATTTCACTTAGAATCGTCGTACCTAAATCCACTCATCGTGCTGCTACTAGCCTTATGACGTTGATTTCATGGCTGAGTGATATTCCATTGTACATGAGGACCACAACTTCTTTATCCATTTTTCGCTTTCCTAGGATATTTAAGGTGTAATGAAGTGGGGGTTCTTGTCAACAGAGCAGCCCTAAACTTTGGGGTGCCTGTGTCTTGCTGATTTTTAGTTTTCCCAATTTATACGCCCATGAGTGGAAGTGCCCTATGCTCTCCAAGCTGTGTTTTTTAGATGTTTCAGAACACACCGTACACTTCTCCAGAGTGGCTGTTGGCAATTTACATCCCACCCATCAGCGTAGCAAGGCTCCCATTTCTCCATGGCCGGTCCTGCATTTCTGGTTTGGACACTTTTTTCCGCATGGCCCTTTTGCCCGCTGGGAAGCGAGACTTCTTTGGAGCACTGATTGGCCTTTCCAGGTTGCTTGGTTGGCCAAAAAGGGCGTATGTGTTTTTTCCTGAATATATTCAGGAAAAAACACATACGCCCTTTTTGGCCAAGGGCATCATTGTCCACGTTCTGCCGCTTTTCATGTGCTTTCAAGGCGATTCGAATCTACCTCCTGAAATCTGTTTCCTGCAATTCTGCCTTGCTTTCAAAGCCTCTTCGTTGCCTTCCCTTAGTATATTTGTGGACGAGAGGTATCATTTAAAACTGTGCAGGTTTGTGAATTGCAGTGCCCCTGAGCTCCATTTTTCAACTCGCTTTTTTGGGAGCTGGCCGCAAAAGCGCAGGATTGCTTCAGGCCCTCTTCTGGTTCTGGGGGGCAGGCTGAGCTTGTGCTTAATTCTTCTTCCTGATGGGAAAATAGAGTGACCTGTGCCTGTCCCAACACCTAGAGCTAGTCTCTCATTGGTTCCCCCTCTTCCCCTTCATCCTCAGGACAAATTGCAACCTGTATGGAACAGGAGGTTAAAGGTGCTGATTCTCCAAGGAGGGAGATGGCTAGTAAATCGGCTGGAATGGCGAACCCGAGCAAAGGAGATGAGAAATGAGGTGCGTTTTAGAAACCTTTCCCGATCACATGGTGTACCATCTTCTGGGTTTCTCATGCCTGTTTTCGACATAGGAAGATGCCCTTGAACCTGGAGATTTGGGACCCATGGGATGGGTACCATGCAGTATTACTTGAAAGGGTCTGCGTTGGCTCACCCAACCTCACCGAACCTCTCAGCCCCAAGAGTGCCCACCCTTATGTCTCAATCAGCTGTGGGTCTAGATATGGTCAATCCAGGTTGCATCACAGCCCCTGAACGAATTTTGTAAGAATTTCTCTCTCTTTCACTGTCTTTGTTTCACGGGTTTTGAAAAGTAATTTATTTTTATAATGGGGTTTAGCTGCTTTTCACGGCTGTGTTTATGCCGCTTTACACCCCCTTGACTCACTTACGGAGAGATATCAATACATAGGTTTGAAGATTCTTACTAGTCAGATATATTCTTGTGCGGTGAATAGGGGGTGTTGAGTCCAGTTCACTGAAAAAGGAATAGGTCTTGTCTCTTACATATTGGGTTTATGGAACGGTATCGGAGCTAATTTGAAACCCTTGTTTTATGCATCACCCCACCTCACCTTTCCCGTTCAGCAGCCATAGTGTGTTTCCTAAACGTGTGACTCTGTTCTGTTTTGTAATTCAGTTCAAGTGTAGCGGTTTTTACATTCCCTCTCTAAGTGATATCTTATGATAAGTGTCTTTTTCTGTGTGACTTATTTCACTTAGAATCGTCGTACCTAAATCCACTCATCGTGCTGCTACTAGCCTTATGACGTTGATTTCATGGCTGAGTGATATTCCATTGTACATGAGGACCACAACTTCTTTATCCATTTTTCGCTTTCCTAGGATATTTAAGGTGTAATGAAGTGGGGGTTCTTGTCAACAGAGCAGCCCTAAACTTTGGGGTGCCTGTGTCTTGCTGATTTTTAGTTTTCCCAATTTATACGCCCATGAGTGGAAGTGCCCTATGCTCTCCAAGCTGTGTTTTTTAGATGTTTCAGAACACACCGTACACTTCTCCAGAGTGGCTGTTGGCAATTTACATCCCACCCATCAGCGTAGCAAGGCTCCCATTTCTCCATGGCCGGTCCTGCATTTCTGGTTTGGACACTTTTTTCCGCATGGCCCTTTTGCCCGCTGGGAAGCGAGACTTCTTTGGAGTGCTGATTGGCCTTTCCAGGTTGCTTGGTTGGCCAAAAAGGGCGTATGCGTTTTTTCCTGAATATATTCAGGAAAAAACGCATACGCCCTTTTTGGCCAAGGGCATCATTGTCCACGTTTTGCCGCTTTTCATGTGCTTTCAAGGCGATTCGAATCTACCTCCTGAAATCTGTTTCCTGCAATTCTGCCTTGCTTTCAAAGCCTCTTCGTTGCCTTCCCTTAATATATTTGTGGACGAGAGGTATCATTTAAAACTCTGCAGGTTTGTGAATTGCAGTGCCCCTGAGCTCCATTTTTCAACTCGCTTTTTTGGGAGCTGGCCGCAAAAGCGCAGGATTGCTTCAGGCCCTCTTCTGGTTCTGGGGGGCAGTCTGAGCTTGTGCTTAATTCTTCTTCCTGATGGGAAAATAGAGTGACCTGTGCCTGTCCCAACACCTAGAGCTAGTCTCTCATTGGTTCCCCCTCTTCCCCTTCATCCTCAGGACAAATTGCAACCTGTATGGAACAGGAGGTTAAAGGTGCTGATTCTCCAAGGAGGGAGATGGCTAGTAAATCGGCTGGAATGGCGAACCCGAGCAAAGGAGATGAGAAATGAGGTGCGTTTTAGAAACCTTTCCCGATCACATGGTGTACCATCTTCTGGGTTTCTCATGCCTGTTTTCGACATAGGAAGATGCCCTTGAACCTGGAGATTTTGGACCCATGGGATGGGTACCATGCAGTATTACTTGAAAGGGTCTGCGTTGGCTCACTCAACCTCACCGAACCTCTCAGCCCCAAGAGTGCCCACCCTTATGTCTCAATCAGCTGTGGGTCTAGATATGGTCAGTCCAGGTTGCATCACAGCCCCTGAACGAATTTTGTAAGAATTTCTCTCTCTTTCACTGTCTTTGTTTCACGGGTTTTGAAAAGTAATTTATTTTTATAATGGGGTTTAGCTGCTTTTCACGGCTGTGTTTATGCCACTTTACACCCCCTTGACTCACTTACGGAGAGATATCAATACGTAGGTTTGAAGATTCTTACTAGTCAGATATATTCTTGTGCGGTGAATAGGGGGTATTGAGTCCAGTTCACTGAAAAAGGAATAGGTCTTGTCTCTTACATATTGGGTTTATGGAACGGTATCGGAGCTAATTTGAAACCCTTGTTTTATGCATCACCCCACCTCACCTTTCCCGTTCAGCAGCCATAGTGTGTTTCCTAAACGTGTGACTCTGTTCTGTTTTGTAATTCAGTTCAAGTGTAGCGGTTTTTACATTCCCTCTCTAAGTGATATCTTATGATAAGTGTCTTTTTCTGTGTGACTTATTTCACTTAGAATCGTCGTACCTAAATCCACTCATCGTGCTGCTACTAGCCTTATGACGTTGATTTCATGGCTGAGTGATATTCCATTGTACATGAGGACCACAACTTCTTTATCCATTTTTCGCTTTCCTAGGATATTTAAGGTGTAATGAAGTGGGGGTTCTTGTCAACAGAGCAGCCCTAAACTTTGGGGTGCCTGTGTCTTGCTGATTTTTAGTTTTCCCAATTTTTTCGCCCATGAGTGGAAGTGCCCTATGCTCTCCAAGCTGTGTTTTTTAGATGTTTCAGAACACACCGTACACTTCTCCAGAGTGGCTGTTGGCAATTTACATCCCACCCATCAGCGTAGCAAGGCTCCCATTTCTCCATGGCCGGTCCTGCATTTCTGGTTTGGACACTTTTTTCCGCATAGCCCTTTTGCCCGCTGGGAAGCGAGACTTCTTTGGAGCACTGATTGGCCTTTCCAGGTTGCTTGGTTGGCCAAAAAGGGCGTATGCGTTTTTTCCTGAATATATTCAGGAAAAAACGCATACGCCCTTTTTGGCCAAGGGCATCATTGTCCACGTTTTGCCGCTTTTCATGTGCTTTCAAGGCGATTCGAATCTACCTCCTGAAATCTGTTTCCTGTAATTCTGCCTTGCTTTCAAAGCCTCTTCGTTGCCTTCCCTTAGTATATTTGTGGACGAGAGGTATCATTTAAAACTCTGCAGGTTTGTGAATTGCAGTGCCCCTGAGCTCCATTTTTCAACTCGCTTTTTTGGGAGCTGGCCGCAAAAGCGCAGGATTGCTTCAGGCCCTCTTCTGGTTCTGGGGGGCAGGCTGAGCTTGTGCTTAATTCTTCTTCCTGATGGGAAAATAGAGTGACCTGTGCCTGTCCCAACACCTAGAGCTAGTCTCTCATTGGTTCCCCCTCTTCCCCTTCATCCTCAGGACAAATTGCAACCTGTACGGAACAGGAGGTTAAAGGTGCTGATTCTCCAAGGAGGGAGATGGCTAGTAAATCGGCTGGAATGGCGAACCCGAGCAAAGGAGATGAGAAATGAGGTGCGTTTTAGAAACCTTTCCGGATCACACGATGTACCATCTTCTGGGTTTCTCATGCCTGTTTTCGACGTAGGAAGATGCCCTTGAACCTGGAGATTTGGGACCCATGGGATGGGTACCATGCAGTATTACTTGAAAGGGTCTGCGTTGGCTCACCCAACCTCACCGAACCTCTCAGCCCCAAGAGTGTCCACCCTTATGTCTCAATCAGCTGTGGGTCTAGATATGGTCAATCCAGGTTGCATCACAGCCCCTGAACGAATTTTGTAAGAATTTCTCTCTCTTTCACTGTCTTTGTTTCACGGGTTTTGAAAAGTAATTTATTTTTATAATGGGGTTTAGCTGCTTTTCACGGCTGTGTTTATGCCGCTTTACACCCCCTTGACTCACTTACGGAGAGATATCAATACATAGGTTTGAAGATTCTTACTAGTCAGATATATTCTTGTGCGGTGAATAGGGGGTGTTGAGTCCAGTTCACTGAAAAAGGAATAGGTCTTGTCTCTTACATATTGGGTTTATGGAACGGTATCGGAGCTAATTTGAAACCCTTGTTTTATGCATCACCCCACCTCACCTTTCCCGTTCAGCAGCCATAGTGTGTTTCCTAAACGTGTGACTCTGTTCTGTTTTGTAATTCAGTTCAAGTGTAGCGGATTTTACATTCCCTCTCTAAGTGATATCTTATGATAAGTGTCTTTTTCTGTGTGACTTATTTCACTTAGAATCGTCGTACCTAAATCCACTCATCGTGCTGCTACTAGCCTTATGACGTGGATTTCATGGCTGAGTGATATTCCATTGTACATGAGGACCACAACTTCTTTATCCATTTTTCGCTTTCCTAGGATATTTAAGGTGTAATGAAGTGGGGGTTCTTGTCAACACAGCAGCCCTAAACTTTGGGGTGCCTGTGTCTTGCTGATTTTTAGTTTTCCCAATTTATACGTCCATGAGTGGAAGTGCCGTATGCTCTCCAAGCTGTGTTTTTTAGATGTTTCAGAACACACCGTACACTTCTCCAGAGTGGCTGTTGGCAAATTACATCCCACCCATCAGCGTAGCAAGGCTCCCATTTCTCCATGGCCGGTCCTGCATTTCTGGTTTGGACACTTTTTTCCGCATGGCCCTTTTGCCCGCTGGGAAGCGAGACTTCTTTGGAGCGCTGATTGACCTTTCCAGGTTGCTTGGTTGGCCAAAAAGGGCTTATGCGTTTTTTCCTGAATATATTCAGGAAAAAACGCATAAGCCCTTTTTGGCCAAGGGCATCATTGTCCACGTTTTGCCGCTTTTCATGTGCTTTCAAGGCGATTCGAATCTACCTCCTGAAATCTGTTTCCTGCAATTCTGCCTTGCTTTCAAAGCCTCTTCGTTGCCTTCCCTTAGTATATTTGTGGACGAGAGGTATCATTTAAAACTCTGCAGGTTTGTGAATTGCAGTGCCCCTGAGCTCCATTTTTCAACTCGCTTTTTTGGGAGCTGGCCGCAAAAGCGCAGGATTGCTTCAGGCCCTCTTCTGGTTCTGGGGGGCAGGCTGAGCTTGTGCTTAATTCTTCTTCCTGATGGGAAAATAGAGTGACCTGTGCCTGTCCCAACACCTAGAGCTAGTCTCTCATTGGTTCCCCCTCTTCCCGTTCATCCTCAGGACAAATTGCAACCTGTACGGAACAGGAGGTTAAAGGTGCTGATTCTCCAAGGAGGGAGATGGCTAGTAAATCGGCTGGAATGGCGAACCCGAGCAAAGGAGATGAGAAATGAGGTGCGTTTTAGAAACCTTTCCCGATCACACGGTGTACCATCTTCTGGGTTTCTCATGCCTGTTTTCGACGTAGGAAGATGCCCTTGAACCTGGAGATTTGGGACCCATGGGATGGGTACCATGCAGTATTACTTGAAAGGGTCTGCGTTGGCTCACCCACCCTCACCGAACCTCTCAGCCCCAAGAGTGTCCACCCTTATATCTCAATCATCTGTGGGTCTAGATATGGTCAATCCAGGTTGCATCACAGCCCCTGAACGAATTTTGTAAGAATTTCTCTCTCTTTCACTGTCTTTGTTTCACGGGTTTTGAAAAGTAATTTATTTTTATAATGGGGTTTAGCTGCTTTTTACGGCTGTGTTTATGCCGCTTTACACCCCCTTGACTCACTTACCGAGAGATATCAATACATAGGTTTGAAGATTCTTACTAGTCAGATATATTCTTGTGCGGTGAATAGGGGGTGTTGAGTCCAGTTCACTGAAAAAGGAATAGGTCTTGTCTCTTACATATTGGGTTTATGGAACGGTATCGGAGCTAATTTGAAACCCTTGTTTTATGCATCACCCCACCTCACCTTTCCCGTTCAGCAGCCATAGTGTGTTTCCTAAACGTGTGACTCTGTTCTGTTTTGTAATTCAGTTCAAGTGTAGCGGTTTTTACATTCCCTCTCTAAGTGATATCTTATGATATGTGTCTTTTTCTGTGTGACTTATTTCACTTAGAATCGTCGTACCTAAATCCACTCATCGTGCTGCTACTAGCCTTATGACGTTGATTTCATGGCTGAGTGATATTCCATTGTACATGAGGACCACAACTTCTTTATCCATTTTTCGCTTTCCTAGGATATTTAAGGTGTAATGAAGTGGGGGTTCTTGTCAACAGAGCAGCCCTAAACTTTGGGGTGCCTGTGTCTTGCTGATTTTTAGTTTTCCCAATTTATACGCCCATGAGTGGAAGTGCCCTATGCTCTCCAAGCTGTGTTTTTTAGATGTTTCAGAACACACCGTACACTTCTCCAGAGTGGCTGTTGGCAATTTACATCCCACCCATCAGCGTAGCAAGGCTCCCATTTCTCCATGGCCGGTCCTGCATTTCTGGTTTGGACACTTTTTTCCGCATGGCCCTTTTGCCCGCTGGGAAGCGAGACTTCTTTGGAGCACTGATTGGCCTTTCCAGGTTGCTTGGTTGGCCAAAAAGGGCGTATGTGTTTTTTCCTGAATATATTCAGGAAAAAACACATACGCCCTTTTTGGCCAAGGGCATCATTGTCCACGTTCTGCCGCTTTTCATGTGCTTTCAAGGCGATTCGAATCTACCTCCTGAAATCTGTTTCCTGCAATTCTGCCTTGCTTTCAAAGCCTCTTCGTTGCCTTCCCTTAGTATATTTGTGGACGAGAGGTATCATTTAAAACTGTGCAGGTTTGTGAATTGCAGTGCCCCTGAGCTCCATTTTTCAACTCGCTTTTTTGGGAGCTGGCCGCAAAAGCGCAGGATTGCTTCAGGCCCTCTTCTGGTTCTGGGGGGCAGGCTGAGCTTGTGCTTAATTCTTCTTCCTGATGGGAAAATAGAGTGACCTGTGCCTGTCCCAACACCTAGAGCTAGTCTCTCATTGGTTCCCCCTCTTCCCGTTCATCCTCAGGACAAATTGCAACCTGTACGGAACAGGAGGTTAAAGGTGCTGATTCTCCGAGGAGGGAGATGGCTAGTAAATCGGCTGGAATGGCGAACCCGAGCAAAGGAGATGAGAAATGAGGTGCGTTTTAGAAACCTTTCCCGATCACACGGTGTACCATCTTCTGGGTTTCTCATGCCTGTTTTCGACGTAGGAAGATGCCCTTGAACCTGGAGATTTGGGACCCATGGGATGGGTACCATGCAGTATTACTTGAAAGGGTCTGCGTTGGCTCACCCAACCTCACCGAACCTCTCAGCCCCAAGAGTGTCCACCCTTATGTCTCAATCAGCTGTGGGTCTAGATATGGTCAATCCAGGTTGCATCACAGCCCCTGAACGAATTTTGTAAGAATTTCTCTCTCTTTCACTGTCTTTGTTTCACGGGTTTTGAAAAGTAATTTATTTTTATAATGGGGTTTAGCTGCTTTTCACGGCTGTGTTTATGCCGCTTTACACCCCCTTGACTCACTTACAGAGAGATATCAATACATAGGTTTGAAGATTCTTACTAGTCAGATATATTCTTGTGCGGTGAATAGGGGGTGTTGAGTCCAGTTCACTGAAAAATGAATAGGTCTTGTCTCTTACATATTGGGTTTATGGAACGGTATCTGAGCTAATTTGAAACCCTTGTTTTATGCATCACCCCACCTCACCTTTCCCGTTCAGCAGCCATAGTGTGTTTCCTAAACGTGGGACTCTGTTCTGTTTTGCAATTCAGTTCAAGTGTAGCGGTTTTTACATTCCCTCTAGAAGTGATATCTTATGATAAGTGTCTTTTTCTGTGTGACTTATTTCACTTAGAATCGTCGTACCTAAATCCACTCATCGTGCTGCTACTAGCCTTATGACGTTGATTTCATGGCTGAGTGATATTCCATTGTACATGAGGACCCCAACTTCTTTATCCATTTTTCTCTTTCCTAGGATATTTAAGGTGTAATGAAGTGGGGGTTCTTGTCCACAGAGCAGCCCTAAACTTTGGGGTGCCTGTGTCTTGCTGATTTTTAGTTTTCCCAATTTATACGCCCATGAGTGGAAGTGCCCTATGCTCTCCAAGCTGTGTTTTTTAGATGTTTCAGAACACACCGTACACTTCTCCGGAGTGGCTGTTGGCAATTTACATCCCACCCATCAGCGTAGCAAGGCTCCCATTTCTCCATGGCTGGTCCTGCATTTCTGGTTTGGACACTTTTTTCCGCATGGCCCTTTTGCCCGCTGGGAAGCGAGACTTCTTTGGAGCGCTGATTGGCCTTTCCAGGTTGCTTGGTTGGCCAAAAAGGGCGTATGCGTTTTTTCCTGAATATATTCAGGAAAAAACGCATACGCCCTTTTTGGCCAAGGGCATCATTGTCCACGTTTTGCCGCTTTTCATGTGCTTTCAAGGCGATTCGAATCTACCTCCTGAAATCTGTTTCCTGCAATTCTGCCTTGCTTTCAAAGCCTCTTCGTTGCCTTCCCTTAATATATTTGTGGACGAGAGGTATCATTTAAAACTCTGCAGGTTTGTGAATTGCAGTGCCCCTGAGCTCCATTTTTCAACTCGCTTTTTTGGGAGCTGGCCGCAAAAGCGCAGGATTGCTTCAGGCCCTCTTCTGGTTCTGGGGGGCAGGCTGAGCTTGTGCTTAATTCTTCTTCCTGATGGGAAAATAGAGTGACCTGTGCCTGTCCCAACACCTAGAGCTAGTCTCTCATTGGTTCCCCCTCTTCCCGTTCATCCTCAGGACAAATTGCAACCTGTACGGAACAGGAGGTTAAAGGTGCTGATTCTCCGAGGAGGGAGATGGCTAGTAAATCGGCTGGAATGGCGAACCCGAGCAAAGGAGATGAGAAATGAGGTGCGTTTTAGAAACCTTTCCCGATCACACGGTGTACCATCTTCTGGGTTTCTCATGCCTGTTTTCGACATAGGAAGATGCCCTTGAACCTGGAGATTTGGGACCCATGGGATGGGTACCATGCAGTATTACTTGAAAGGGTCTGCGTTGGCTCACCCAACCTCACCGAACCTCTCAGCCCCAAGAGTGTCCACCCTTATGTCTCAATCAGCTGTGGGTCTAGATATGGTCAATCCAGGTTGCATCACAGCCCCTGAACGAATTTTGTAAGAATTTCTCTCTCTTTCACTGCCTTTGTTTCACGGGTTTTGAAAAGTAATTTATTTTTATAATGGGGTTTAGCTGCTTTTCACGGCTGTGTTTATGCCGCTTTACACCCCCTTGACTCACTTACAGAGAGATATCAATACATAGGTTTGAAGATTCTTACTAGTCAGATATATTCTTGTGCGGTGAATAGGGGGTGTTGAGTCCAGTTCACTGAAAAAGGAATAGGTCTTGTCTCTTACATATTGGGTTTATGGAACGGTATCGGAGCTAATTTGAAACCCTTGTTTTATGCATCACCCCACCTCACCTTTCCCGTTCAGCAGCCATAGTGTGTTTTCTGAACGTGTGACTCTGTTCTGTTTTGTAATTCAGTTCAAGTGTAGCGGTTTTTACATTCCCTCTCTAAGTGATATCTTATGATAAGTGTCTTTTTCTGTGTGACTTATTTCACTTAGAATCGTCGAACCTAAATCCACTCATCGTGCTGCTACTAGCCTTATGACGTTGATTTCATGGCTGAGTGATATTCCATTGTACATGAGGACCACAACTTCTTTATCCATTTTTCTCTTTCCTAGGATATTTAAGGTGTAATGAAGTGGGGATTCTTGTCCACAGAGCAGCCCTAAACTTTGGGGTGCCTGTGTCTTGCTGATTTTTAGTTTTCCCAATTTATACGCCCATGAGTGGAAGTGCCCTATGCTCTCCAAGCTGTGTTTTTTAGATGTTTCAGAACACACCGTACACTTCTCCGGAGTGGCTGTTGGCAATTTACATCCCACCCATCAGCGTAGCAAGGCTCCCATTTCTCCATGGCCGGTCCTGCATTTCTGGTTTGGACACTTTTTTCCGCATGGCCCTTTTGCCCGCTGGGAAGCGAGACTTCTTTGGAGCGCTGATTGGCCTTTCCAGGTTGCTTGGTTGGCCAAAAAGGGCGTATGCGTTTTTTCCTGAATATATTCAGGAAAAAACGCATACGCCCTTTTTGGCCAAGGGCATCATTGTCCACGTTTTGCCGCTTTTCATGTGCTTTCAAGGCGAATCGAATCTACCTCCTGAAATCTGTTTCCTGCAATTCTGCCTTGCTTTCAAAGCCTCTTCGTTGCCTTCCCTTAATATATTTGTGGACGAGAGGTATCATTTAAAACTCTGCAGGTTTGTGAATTGCAGTGCCCCTGAGCTCCATTTTTCAACTCGCTTTTTTGGGAGCTGGCCGCAAAAGCGCAGGATTGCTTCAGGCCCTCTTCTGGTTCTGGGGGGCAGGCTGAGCTTGTGCTTAATTCTTCTTCCTGATGGGAAAATAGAGTGACCTGTGCCTGTCCCAACACCTAGAGCTAGTCTCTCATTGGTTCCCCCTCTTCCCGTTCATCCTCAGGACAAATTGCAACCTGTACGGAACAGGAGGTTAAAGGTGCTGATTCTCCGAGGAGGGAGATGGCTAGTAAATCGGCTGGAATGGCGAACCCGAGCAAAGGAGATGAGAAATGAGGTGCGTTTTAGAAACCTTTCCCGATCACACGGTGTACCATCTTCTGGGTTTCTCATGCCTGTTTTCGACGTAGGAAGATGCCCTTGAACCTGGAGATTTGGGACCCATGGGATGGGTACCATGCAGTATTACTTGAAAGGGTCTGCGTTGGCTCACCCAACCTCACCGAACCTCTCAGCCCCAAGAGTGTCCACCCTTATGTCTCAATCAGCTGTGGGTCTAGATATGGTCAATCCAGGTTGCATCACAGCCCCTGAACGAATTTTGTAAGAATTTCTCTCTCTTTCACTGCCTTTGTTTCACGGGTTTTGAAAAGTAATTTATTTTTATAATGGGGTTTAGCTGCTTTTCACGGCTGTGTTTATGCCGCTTTACACCCCCTTGACTCACTTACAGAGAGATATCAATACATAGGTTTGAAGATTCTTACTAGTCAGATATATTCTTGTGCGGTGAATAGGGGGTGTTGAGTCCAGTTCACTGAAAAAGGAATAGGTCTTGTCTCTTACATATTGGGTTTATGGAACGGTATCGGAGCTAATTTGAAACCCTTGTTTTATGCATCACCCCACCTCACCTTTCCCGTTCAGCAGCCATAGTGTGTTTTCTGAACGTGTGACTCTGTTCTGTTTTGTAATTCAGTTCAAGTGTAGCGGTTTTTACATTCCCTCTCTAAGTGATATCTTATGATAAGTGTCTTTTTCTGTGTGACTTATTTCACTTAGAATCGTCGAACCTAAATCCACTCATCGTGCTGCTACTAGCCTTATGACGTTGATTTCATGGCTGAGTGATATTCCATTGTACATGAGGACCACAACTTCTTTATCCATTTTTCTCTTTCCTAGGATATTTAAGGTGTAATGAAGTGGGGATTCTTGTCCACAGAGCAGCCCTAAACTTTGGGGTGCCTGTGTCTTGCTGATTTTTAGTTTTCCCAATTTATACGCCCATGAGTGGAAGTGCCCTATGCTCTCCAAGCTGTGTTTTTTAGATGTTTCAGAACACACCGTACACTTCTCCGGAGTGGCTGTTGGCAATTTACATCCCACCCATCAGCGTAGCAAGGCTCCCATTTCTCCATGGCCGGTCCTGCATTTCTGGTTTGGACACTTTTTTCCGCATGGCCCTTTTGCCCGCTGGGAAGCGAGACTTCTTTGGAGCGCTGATTGGCCTTTCCAGGTTGCTTGGTTGGCCAAAAAGGGCGTATGCGTTTTTTCCTGAATATATTCAGGAAAAAACGCATACGCCCTTTTTGGCCAAGGGCATCATTGTCCACGTTTTGCCGCTTTTCATGTGCTTTCAAGGCGAATCGAATCTACCTCCTGAAATCTGTTTCCTGCAATTCTGCCTTGCTTTCAAAGCCTCTTCGTTGCCTTCCCTTAATATATTTGTGGACGAGAGGTATCATTTAAAACTCTGCAGGTTTGTGAATTGCAGTGCCCCTGAGCTCCATTTTTCAACTCGCTTTTTTGGGAGCTGGCCGCAAAAGCGCAGGATTGCTTCAGGCCCTCTTCTGGTTCTGGGGGGCAGGCTGAGCTTGTGCTTAATTCTTCTTCCTGATGGGAAAATAGAGTGACCTGTGCCTGTCCCAACACCTAGAGCTAGTCTCTCATTGGTTCCCCCTCTTCCCGTTCATCCTCAGGACAAATTGCAACCTGTACGGAACAGGAGGTTAAAGGTGCTGATTCTCCGAGGAGGGAGATGGCTTGTAAATCGGCTGGAATGGCGAACCCGAGCAAAGGAGATGAGAAATGAGGTGCGTTTTAGAAACCTTTCCCGATCACACGGTGTACCATCTTCTGGGTTTCTCATGCCTGTTTTCGACGTAGGAAGATGCCCTTGAACCTGGAGATTTGGGACCCATGGGATGGGTACCATGCAGTATTACTTGAAAGGGTCTGCGTTGGCTCACCCAACCTCACCGAACCTCTCAGCCCCAAGAGTGTCCACCCTTATGTCTCAATCAGCTGTGGGTCTAGATATGGTCAATCCAGGTTGCATCACAGCCCCTGAACGAATTTTGTAAGAATTTCTCTCTCTTTCACTGTCATTGTTTCACGGGTTTTGAAAAGTAATTTATTTTTATAATGGGGTTTAGCTGCTTTTCACGGCTGTGTTTATGCCGCTTTACACCCCCTTGACTCACTTACAGAGAGATATCAATACATAGGTTTGAAGATTCTTACTAGTCAGATATATTCTTGTGCGGTGAATAGGGGGTGTTGAGTCCAGTTCACTGAAAAAGGAATAGGTCTTGTCTCTTACATATTGGGTTTATGGAACGGTATCGGAGCTAATTTGAAACCCTTGTTTTATGCATCACCCCACCTCACCTTTCCCGTTCAGCAGCCATAGTGTGTTTCCTAAACGTGTGACTCTGTTCTGTTTTGCAATTCAGTTCAAGTGTAGCGGGTTTTACATTCACTCTAGAAGTGATATCTTATGATAAGTGTCTTTTTCTGTGTGACTTATTTCACTTAGAATCGTCGTACCTAAATCCACTCATCGTGCTGCTACTAGCCTTATGACGTTGATTTCATGGCTGAGTGATATTCCATTGTACATGAGGACCACAACTTCTTTATCCATTTTTCTCTTTCCTAGGATATTTAAGGTGTAATGAAGTGGGGGTTCTTGTCAACAGAGCAGCCCTAAACTTTGGGGTGCCTGTGTCTTGCTGATTTTTAGTTTTCCCAATTTATATGGCCATGAGTGGAAGTGCCCTATGCTCTCCAAGCTGTGTTTTTTAGATGTTTCAGGACACACCGTACACTTCTCCAGAGTGGCTGTTGGCAATTTACATCCCACCCATCAGCGTAGCAAGGCTCCCATTTCTCCATGGCCGGTCCTGCATTTCTGGTTTGGACACTTTTTTCCGCATGGCCCTTTTGCCCGCTGGGAAGCGAGACTTCTTTGGAGCGCTGATTGGCCTTTCCAGGTTGCTTGGTTGGCCAAAAAGGGCGTATGCGTTTTTTCCTGAATATATTCAGGAAAAAACGCATACGCCCTTTTTGGCCAAGGGCATCATTGTCCACGTTTTGCCGCTTTTCATGTGCTTTCAAGGCGAATCGAATCTACCTCCTGAAATCTGTTTCCTGCAATTCTGCCTTGCTTTCAAAGCCTCTTCGTTGCCTTCCCTTAATATATTTGTGGACGAGAGGTATCATTTAAAACTCTGCAGGTTTGTGAATTGCAGTGCCCCTGAGCTCCATTTTTCAACTCGCTTTTTTGGGAGCTGGCCGCAAAAGCGCAGGATTGCTTCAGGCCCTCTTCTGGTTCTGGGGGGCAGGCTGAGCTTGTGCTTAATTCTTCTTCCTGATGGGAAAATAGAGTGACCTGTGCCTGTCCCAACACCTAGAGCTAGTCTCTCATTGGTTCCCCCTCTTCCCGTTCATCCTCAGGACAAATTGCAACCTGTACGGAACAGGAGGTTAAAGGTGCTGATTCTCCGAGGAGGGAGATGGCTAGTAAATCGGCTGGAATGGCGAACCCGAGCAAAGGAGATGAGAAATGAGGTGCGTTTTAGAAACCTTTCCCGATCACACGGTGTACCATCTTCTGGGTTTCTCATGCCTGTTTTCGACGTAGGAAGATGCCCTTGAACCTGGAGATTTGGGACCCATGGGATGGGTACCATGCAGTATTACTTGAAAGGGTCTGCGTTGGCTCACCCAACCTCACCGAACCTCTCAGCCCCAAGAGTGTCCACCCTTATGTCTCAATCAGCTGTGGGTCTAGATATGGTCAATCCAGGTTGCATCACAGCCCCTGAACGAATTTTGTAAGAATTTCTCTCTCTTTCACTGTCTTTGTTTCACGGGTTTTGAAAAGTAATTTATTTTTATAATGGGGTTTAGCTGCTTTTCACGGCTGTGTTTATGCCGCTTTACACCCCCTTGACTCACTTACGGAGAGATATCAATACATAGGTTTGAAGATTCTTACTAGTCAGATATATTCTTGTGCGGTGAATAGGGGGTGTTGAGTCCAGTTCACTGAAAAAGGAATAGGTCTTGTCTCTTACATATTGGGTTTATGGAACGGTATCGGAGCTAATTTGAAACCCTTGTTTTATGCATCACCCCACCTCACCTTTCCCGTTCAGCAGCCATAGTGTGTTTCCTAAACGTGTGACTCTGTTCTGTTTTGTAATTCAGTTCAAGTGTAGCGGATTTTACATTCCCTCTCTAAGTGATATCTTATGATAAGTGTCTTTTTCTGTGTGACTTATTTCACTTAGAATCGTCGTACCTAAATCCACTCATCGTGCTGCTACTAGCCTTATGACGTGGATTTCATGGCTGAGTGATATTCCATTGTACATGAGGACCACAACTTCTTTATCCATTTTTCGCTTTCCTAGGATATTTAAGGTGTAATGAAGTGGGGGTTCTTGTCAACACAGCAGCCCTAAACTTTGGGGTGCCTGTGTCTTGCTGATTTTTAGTTTTCCCAATTTATACGTCCATGAGTGGAAGTGCCGTATGCTCTCCAAGCTGTGTTTTTTAGATGTTTCAGAACACACCGTACACTTCTCCAGAGTGGCTGTTGGCAAATTACATCCCACCCATCAGCGTAGCAAGGCTCCCATTTCTCCATGGCCGGTCCTGCATTTCTGGTTTGGACACTTTTTTCCGCATGGCCCTTTTGCCCGCTGGGAAGCGAGACTTCTTTGGAGCGCTGATTGACCTTTCCAGGTTGCTTGGTTGGCCAAAAAGGGCTTATGCGTTTTTTCCTGAATATATTCAGGAAAAAACGCATAAGCCCTTTTTGGCCAAGGGCATCATTGTCCACGTTTTGCCGCTTTTCATGTGCTTTCAAGGCGATTCGAATCTACCTCCTGAAATCTGTTTCCTGCAATTCTGCCTTGCTTTCAAAGCCTCTTCGTTGCCTTCCCTTAGTATATTTGTGGACGAGAGGTATCATTTAAAACTCTGCAGGTTTGTGAATTGCAGTGCCCCTGAGCTCCATTTTTCAACTCGCTTTTTTGGGAGCTGGCCGCAAAAGCGCAGGATTGCTTCAGGCCCTCTTCTGGTTCTGGGGGGCAGGCTGAGCTTGTGCTTAATTCTTCTTCCTGATGGGAAAATAGAGTGACCTGTGCCTGTCCCAACACCTAGAGCTAGTCTCTCATTGGTTCCCCCTCTTCCCGTTCATCCTCAGGACAAATTGCAACCTGTACGGAACAGGAGGTTAAAGGTGCTGATTCTCCAAGGAGGGAGATGGCTAGTAAATCGGCTGGAATGGCGAACCCGAGCAAAGGAGATGAGAAATGAGGTGCGTTTTAGAAACCTTTCCCGATCACACGGTGTACCATCTTCTGGGTTTCTCATGCCTGTTTTCGACGTAGGAAGATGCCCTTGAACCTGGAGATTTGGGACCCATGGGATGGGTACCATGCAGTATTACTTGAAAGGGTCTGCGTTGGCTCACCCACCCTCACCGAACCTCTCAGCCCCAAGAGTGTCCACCCTTATATCTCAATCATCTGTGGGTCTAGATATGGTCAATCCAGGTTGCATCACAGCCCCTGAACGAATTTTGTAAGAATTTCTCTCTCTTTCACTGTCTTTGTTTCACGGGTTTTGAAAAGTAATTTATTTTTATAATGGGGTTTAGCTGCTTTTTACGGCTGTGTTTATGCCGCTTTACACCCCCTTGACTCACTTACCGAGAGATATCAATACATAGGTTTGAAGATTCTTACTAGTCAGATATATTCTTGTGCGGTGAATAGGGGGTGTTGAGTCCAGTTCACTGAAAAAGGAATAGGTCTTGTCTCTTACATATTGGGTTTATGGAACGGTATCGGAGCTAATTTGAAACCCTTGTTTTATGCATCACCCCACCTCACCTTTCCCGTTCAGCAGCCATAGTGTGTTTCCTAAACGTGTGACTCTGTTCTGTTTTGTAATTCAGTTCAAGTGTAGCGGTTTTTACATTCCCTCTCTAAGTGATATCTTATGATATGTGTCTTTTTCTGTGTGACTTATTTCACTTAGAATCGTCGTACCTAAATCCACTCATCGTGCTGCTACTAGCCTTATGACGTTGATTTCATGGCTGAGTGATATTCCATTGTACATGAGGACCACAACTTCTTTATCCATTTTTCGCTTTCCTAGGATATTTAAGGTGTAATGAAGTGGGGGTTCTTGTCAACAGAGCAGCCCTAAACTTTGGGGTGCCTGTGTCTTGCTGATTTTTAGTTTTCCCAATTTATACGCCCATGAGTGGAAGTGCCCTATGCTCTCCAAGCTGTGTTTTTTAGATGTTTCAGAACACACCGTACACTTCTCCAGAGTGGCTGTTGGCAATTTACATCCCACCCATCAGCGTAGCAAGGCTCCCATTTCTCCATGGCCGGTCCTGCATTTCTGGTTTGGACACTTTTTTCCGCATGGCCCTTTTGCCCGCTGGGAAGCGAGACTTCTTTGGAGCACTGATTGGCCTTTCCAGGTTGCTTGGTTGGCCAAAAAGGGCGTATGTGTTTTTTCCTGAATATATTCAGGAAAAAACACATACGCCCTTTTTGGCCAAGGGCATCATTGTCCACGTTCTGCCGCTTTTCATGTGCTTTCAAGGCGATTCGAATCTACCTCCTGAAATCTGTTTCCTGCAATTCTGCCTTGCTTTCAAAGCCTCTTCGTTGCCTTCCCTTAGTATATTTGTGGACGAGAGGTATCATTTAAAACTGTGCAGGTTTGTGAATTGCAGTGCCCCTGAGCTCCATTTTTCAACTCGCTTTTTTGGGAGCTGGCCGCAAAAGCGCAGGATTGCTTCAGGCCCTCTTCTGGTTCTGGGGGGCAGGCTGAGCTTGTGCTTAATTCTTCTTCCTGATGGGAAAATAGAGTGACCTGTGCCTGTCCCAACACCTAGAGCTAGTCTCTCATTGGTTCCCCCTCTTCCCGTTCATCCTCAGGACAAATTGCAACCTGTACGGAACAGGAGGTTAAAGGTGCTGATTCTCCGAGGAGGGAGATGGCTAGTAAATCGGCTGGAATGGCGAACCCGAGCAAAGGAGATGAGAAATGAGGTGCGTTTTAGAAACCTTTCCCGATCACACGGTGTACCATCTTCTGGGTTTCTCATGCCTGTTTTCGACGTAGGAAGATGCCCTTGAACCTGGAGATTTGGGACCCATGGGATGGGTACCATGCAGTATTACTTGAAAGGGTCTGCGTTGGCTCACCCAACCTCACCGAACCTCTCAGCCCCAAGAGTGTCCACCCTTATGTCTCAATCAGCTGTGGGTCTAGATATGGTCAATCCAGGTTGCATCACAGCCCCTGAACGAATTTTGTAAGAATTTCTCTCTCTTTCACTGCCTTTGTTTCACGGGTTTTGAAAAGTAATTTATTTTTATAATGGGGTTTAGCTGCTTTTCACGGCTGTGTTTATGCCGCTTTACACCCCCTTGACTCACTTACAGAGAGATATCAATACATAGGTTTGAAGATTCTTACTAGTCAGATATATTCTTGTGCGGTGAATAGGGGGTGTTGAGTCCAGTTCACTGAAAAAGGAATAGGTCTTGTCTCTTACATATTGGGTTTATGGAACGGTATCTGAGCTAATTTGAAACCCTTGTTTTATGCATCACCCCACCTCACCTTTCCCGTTCAGCAGCCATAGTGTGTTTCCTAAACGTGGGACTCTGTTCTGTTTTGCAATTCAGTTCAAGTGTAGCGGTTTTTACATTCCCTCTAGAAGTGATATCTTATGATAAGTGTCTTTTTCTGTGTGACTTATTTCACTTAGAATCGTCGTACCTAAATCCACTCATCGTGCTGCTACTAGCCTTATGACGTTGATTTCATGGCTGAGTGATATTCCATTGTACATGAGGACCCCAACTTCTTTATCCATTTTTCTCTTTCCTAGGATATTTAAGGTGTAATGAAGTGGGGGTTCTTGTCCACAGAGCAGCCCTAAACTTTGGGGTGCCTGTGTCTTGCTGATTTTTAGTTTTCCCAATTTATACGCCCATGAGTGGAAGTGCCCTATGCTCTCCAAGCTGTGTTTTTTAGATGTTTCAGAACACACCGTACACTTCTCCGGAGTGGCTGTTGGCAATTTACATCCCACCCATCAGCGTAGCAAGGCTCCCATTTCTCCATGGCTGGTCCTGCATTTCTGGTTTGGACACTTTTTTCCGCATGGCCCTTTTGCCCGCTGGGAAGCGAGACTTCTTTGGAGCGCTGATTGGCCTTTCCAGGTTGCTTGGTTGGCCAAAAAGGGCGTATGCGTTTTTTCCTGAATATATTCAGGAAAAAACGCATACGCCCTTTTTGGCCAAGGGCATCATTGTCCACGTTTTGCCGCTTTTCATGTGCTTTCAAGGCGATTCGAATCTACCTCCTGAAATCTGTTTCCTGCAATTCTGCCTTGCTTTCAAAGCCTCTTCGTTGCCTTCCCTTAATATATTTGTGGACGAGAGGTATCATTTAAAACTCTGCAGGTTTGTGAATTGCAGTGCCCCTGAGCTCCATTTTTCAACTCGCTTTTTTGGGAGCTGGCCGCAAAAGCGCAGGATTGCTTCAGGCCCTCTTCTGGTTCTGGGGGGCAGGCTGAGCTTGTGCTTAATTCTTCTTCCTGATGGGAAAATAGAGTGACCTGTGCCTGTCCCAACACCTAGAGCTAGTCTCTCATTGGTTCCCCCTCTTCCCGTTCATCCTCAGGACAAATTGCAACCTGTACGGAACAGGAGGTTAAAGGTGCTGATTCTCCGAGGAGGGAGATGGCTAGTAAATCGGCTGGAATGGCGAACCCGAGCAAAGGAGATGAGAAATGAGGTGCGTTTTAGAAACCTTTCCCGATCACACGGTGTACCATCTTCTGGGTTTCTCATGCCTGTTTTCGACGTAGGAAGATGCCCTTGAACCTGGAGATTTGGGACCCATGGGATGGGTACCATGCAGTATTACTTGAAAGGGTCTGCGTTGGCTCACCCAACCTCACCGAACCTCTCAGCCCCAAGAGTGTCCACCCTTATGTCTCAATCAGCTGTGGGTCTAGATATGGTCAATCCAGGTTGCATCACAGCCCCTGAACGAATTTTGTAAGAATTTCTCTCTCTTTCACTGCCTTTGTTTCACGGGTTTTGAAAAGTAATTTATTTTTATAATGGGGTTTAGCTGCTTTTCACGGCTGTGTTTATGCCGCTTTACACCCCCTTGACTCACTTACAGAGAGATATCAATACATAGGTTTGAAGATTCTTACTAGTCAGATATATTCTTGTGCGGTGAATAGGGGGTGTTGAGTCCAGTTCACTGAAAAAGGAATAGGTCTTGTCTCTTACATATTGGGTTTATGGAACGGTATCGGAGCTAATTTGAAACCCTTGTTTTATGCATCACCCCACCTCACCTTTCCCGTTCAGCAGCCATAGTGTGTTTTCTGAACGTGTGACTCTGTTCTGTTTTGTAATTCAGTTCAAGTGTAGCGGTTTTTACATTCCCTCTCTAAGTGATATCTTATGATAAGTGTCTTTTTCTGTGTGACTTATTTCACTTAGAATCGTCGAACCTAAATCCACTCATCGTGCTGCTACTAGCCTTATGACGTTGATTTCATGGCTGAGTGATATTCCATTGTACATGAGGACCACAACTTCTTTATCCATTTTTCTCTTTCCTAGGATATTTAAGGTGTAATGAAGTGGGGATTCTTGTCCACAGAGCAGCCCTAAACTTTGGGGTGCCTGTGTCTTGCTGATTTTTAGTTTTCCCAATTTATACGCCCATGAGTGGAAGTGCCCTATGCTCTCCAAGCTGTGTTTTTTAGATGTTTCAGAACACACCGTACACTTCTCCGGAGTGGCTGTTGGCAATTTACATCCCACCCATCAGCGTAGCAAGGCTCCCATTTCTCCATGGCCGGTCCTGCATTTCTGGTTTGGACACTTTTTTCCGCATGGCCCTTTTGCCCGCTGGGAAGCGAGACTTCTTTGGAGCGCTGATTGGCCTTTCCAGGTTGCTTGGTTGGCCAAAAAGGGCGTATGCGTTTTTTCCTGAATATATTCAGGAAAAAACGCATACGCCCTTTTTGGCCAAGGGCATCATTGTCCACGTTTTGCCGCTTTTCATGTGCTTTCAAGGCGAATCGAATCTACCTCCTGAAATCTGTTTCCTGCAATTCTGCCTTGCTTTCAAAGCCTCTTCGTTGCCTTCCCTTAATATATTTGTGGACGAGAGGTATCATTTAAAACTCTGCAGGTTTGTGAATTGCAGTGCCCCTGAGCTCCATTTTTCAACTCGCTTTTTTGGGAGCTGGCCGCAAAAGCGCAGGATTGCTTCAGGCCCTCTTCTGGTTCTGGGGGGCAGGCTGAGCTTGTGCTTAATTCTTCTTCCTGATGGGAAAATAGAGTGACCTGTGCCTGTCCCAACACCTAGAGCTAGTCTCTCATTGGTTCCCCCTCTTCCCGTTCATCCTCAGGACAAATTGCAACCTGTACGGAACAGGAGGTTAAAGGTGCTGATTCTCCGAGGAGGGAGATGGCTAGTAAATCGGCTGGAATGGCGAACCCGAGCAAAGGAGATGAGAAATGAGGTGCGTTTTAGAAACCTTTCCCGATCACACGGTGTACCATCTTCTGGGTTTCTCATGCCTGTTTTCGACGTAGGAAGATGCCCTTGAACCTGGAGATTTGGGACCCATGGGATGGGTACCATGCAGTATTACTTGAAAGGGTCTGCGTTGGCTCACCCAACCTCACCGAACCTCTCAGCCCCAAGAGTGTCCACCCTTATGTCTCAATCAGCTGTGGGTCTAGATATGGTCAATCCAGGTTGCATCACAGCCCCTGAACGAATTTTGTAAGAATTTCTCTCTCTTTCACTGCCTTTGTTTCACGGGTTTTGAAAAGTAATTTATTTTTATAATGGGGTTTAGCTGCTTTTCACGGCTGTGTTTATGCCGCTTTACACCCCCTTGACTCACTTACAGAGAGATATCAATACATAGGTTTGAAGATTCTTACTAGTCAGATATATTCTTGTGCGGTGAATAGGGGGTGTTGAGTCCAGTTCACTGAAAAAGGAATAGGTCTTGTCTCTTACATATTGGGTTTATGGAACGGTATCGGAGCTAATTTGAAACCCTTGTTTTATGCATCACCCCACCTCACCTTTCCCGTTCAGCAGCCATAGTGTGTTTTCTGAACGTGTGACTCTGTTCTGTTTTGTAATTCAGTTCAAGTGTAGCGGTTTTTACATTCCCTCTCTAAGTGATATCTTATGATAAGTGTCTTTTTCTGTGTGACTTATTTCACTTAGAATCGTCGAACCTAAATCCACTCATCGTGCTGCTACTAGCCTTATGACGTTGATTTCATGGCTGAGTGATATTCCATTGTACATGAGGACCACAACTTCTTTATCCATTTTTCTCTTTCCTAGGATATTTAAGGTGTAATGAAGTGGGGATTCTTGTCCACAGAGCAGCCCTAAACTTTGGGGTGCCTGTGTCTTGCTGATTTTTAGTTTTCCCAATTTATACGCCCATGAGTGGAAGTGCCCTATGCTCTCCAAGCTGTGTTTTTTAGATGTTTCAGAACACACCGTACACTTCTCCGGAGTGGCTGTTGGCAATTTACATCCCACCCATCAGCGTAGCAAGGCTCCCATTTCTCCATGGCCGGTCCTGCATTTCTGGTTTGGACACTTTTTTCCGCATGGCCCTTTTGCCCGCTGGGAAGCGAGACTTCTTTGGAGCGCTGATTGGCCTTTCCAGGTTGCTTGGTTGGCCAAAAAGGGCGTATGCGTTTTTTCCTGAATATATTCAGGAAAAAACGCATACGCCCTTTTTGGCCAAGGGCATCATTGTCCACGTTTTGCCGCTTTTCATGTGCTTTCAAGGCGAATCGAATCTACCTCCTGAAATCTGTTTCCTGCAATTCTGCCTTGCTTTCAAAGCCTCTTCGTTGCCTTCCCTTAATATATTTGTGGACGAGAGGTATCATTTAAAACTCTGCAGGTTTGTGAATTGCAGTGCCCCTGAGCTCCATTTTTCAACTCGCTTTTTTGGGAGCTGGCCGCAAAAGCGCAGGATTGCTTCAGGCCCTCTTCTGGTTCTGGGGGGCAGGCTGAGCTTGTGCTTAATTCTTCTTCCTGATGGGAAAATAGAGTGACCTGTGCCTGTCCCAACACCTAGAGCTAGTCTCTCATTGGTTCCCCCTCTTCCCGTTCATCCTCAGGACAAATTGCAACCTGTACGGAACAGGAGGTTAAAGGTGCTGATTCTCCGAGGAGGGAGATGGCTAGTAAATCGGCTGGAATGGCGAACCCGAGCAAAGGAGATGAGAAATGAGGTGCGTTTTAGAAACCTTTCCCGATCACACGGTGTACCATCTTCTGGGTTTCTCATGCCTGTTTTCGACGTAGGAAGATGCCCTTGAACCTGGAGATTTGGGACCCATGGGATGGGTACCATGCAGTATTACTTGAAAGGGTCTGCGTTGGCTCACCCAACCTCACCGAACCTCTCAGCCCCAAGAGTGTCCACCCTTATGTCTCAATCAGCTGTGGGTCTAGATATGGTCAATCCAGGTTGCATCACAGCCCCTGAACGAATTTTGTAAGAATTTCTCTCTCTTTCACTGCCTTTGTTTCACGGGTTTTGAAAAGTAATTTATTTTTATAATGGGGTTTAGCTGCTTTTCACGGCTGTGTTTATGCCGCTTTACACCCCCTTGACTCACTTACAGAGAGATATCAATACATAGGTTTGAAGATTCTTACTAGTCAGATATATTCTTGTGCGGTGAATAGGGGGTGTTGAGTCCAGTTCACTGAAAAAGGAATAGGTCTTGTCTCTTACATATTGGGTTTATGGAACGGTATCGGAGCTAATTTGAAACCCTTGTTTTATGCATCACCCCACCTCACCTTTCCCGTTCAGCAGCCATAGTGTGTTTCCTAAACGTGTGACTCTGTTCTGTTTTGCAATTCAGTTCAAGTGTAGCGGGTTTTACATTCACTCTAGAAGTGATATCTTATGATAAGTGTCTTTTTCTGTGTGACTTATTTCACTTAGAATCGTCGTACCTAAATCCACTCATCGTGCTGCTACTAGCCTTATGACGTTGATTTCATGGCTGAGTGATATTCCATTGTACATGAGGACCACAACTTCTTTATCCATTTTTCTCTTTCCTAGGATATTTAAGGTGTAATGAAGTGGGGGTTCTTGTCAACAGAGCAGCCCTAAACTTTGGGGTGCCTGTGTCTTGCTGATTTTTAGTTTTCCCAATTTATATGGCCATGAGTGGAAGTGCCCTATGCTCTCCAAGCTGTGTTTTTTAGATGTTTCAGGACACACCGTACACTTCTCCAGAGTGGCTGTTGGCAATTTACATCCCACCCATCAGCGTAGCAAGGCTCCCATTTCTCCATGGCCGGTCCTGCATTTCTGGTTTGGACACTTTTTTCCGCATGGCCCTTTTGCCCGCTGGGAAGCGAGACTTCTTTGGAGCGCTGATTGGCCTTTCCAGGTTGCTTGGTTGGCCAAAAAGGGCGTATGCGTTTTTTCCTGAATATATTCAGGAAAAAACGCATACGCCCTTTTTGGCCAAGGGCATCATTGTCCACGTTTTGCCGCTTTTCATGTGCTTTCAAGGCGAATCGAATCTACCTCCTGAAATCTGTTTCCTGCAATTCTGCCTTGCTTTCAAAGCCTCTTCGTTGCCTTCCCTTAATATATTTGTGGACGACAGGTATCATTTAAAACTCTGCAGGTTTGTGAATTGCAGTGCCCCTGAGCTCCATTTTTCAACTCGCTTTTTTGGGAGCTGGCCGCAAAAGCGCAGGATTGCTTCAGGCCCTCTTCTGGTTCTGGGGGGCAGGCTGAGCTTGTGCTTAATTCTTCTTCCTGATGGGAAAATAGAGTGACCTGTGCCTGTCCCAACACCTAGAGCTAGTCTCTCATTGGTTCCCCCTCTTCCCGTTCATCCTCAGGACAAATTGCAACCTGTACGGAACAGGAGGTTAAAGGTGCTGATTCTCCGAGGAGGGAGATGGCTAGTAAATCGGCTGGAATGGCGAACCCGAGCAAAGGAGATGAGAAATGAGGTGCGTTTTAGAAACCTTTCCCGATCACACGGTGTACCATCTTCTGGGTTTCTCATGCCTGTTTTCGACGTAGGAAGATGCCCTTGAACCTGGAGATTTGGGACCCATGGGATGGGTACCATGCAGTATTACTTGAAAGGGTCTGCGTTGGCTCACCCAACCTCACCGAACCTCTCAGCCCCAAGAGTGTCCACCCTTATGTCTCAATCAGCTGTGGGTCTAGATATGGTCAATCCAGGTTGCATCACAGCCCCTGAACGAATTTTGTAAGAATTTCTCTCTCTTTCACTGTCTTTGTTTCACGGGTTTTGAAAAGTAATTTATTTTTATAATGGGGTTTAGCTGCTTTTCACGGCTGTGTTTATGCCGCTTTACACCCCCTTGACTCACTTACAGAGAGATATCAATACATAGGTTTGAAGATTCTTACTAGTCAGATATATTCTTGTGCGGTGAATAGGGGGTGTTGAGTCCAGTTCACTGAAAAAGGAATAGGTCTTTCTCTTACATATTGGGTTTATGGAACGGTATCGGAGCTAATTTGAAACCCTTGTTTTATGCATCACCCCACCTCACCTTTCCCGTTCAGCAGCCATAGTGTGTTTCCTAAACGTGGGACTCTGTTCTGTTTTGCAATTCAGTTCAAGTGTAGCGGTTTTTACATTCCCTCTAGAAGTGATATCTTATGATAAGTGTCTTTTTCTGTGTGACTTATTTCACTTAGAATCGTCGTACCTAAATCCACTCATCGTGCTGCTACTAGCCTTATGACGTTGATTTCATGGCTGAGTGATATTCCATTGTACATGAGGACCACAACTTCTTTATCCATTTTTCTCTTTCCTAGGATATTTAAGGTGTAATGAAGTGGGGGTTCTTGTCCACAGAGCAGCCCTAAACTTTGGGGTGCCTGTGTCTTGCTGATTTTTAGTTTTCCCAATTTATACGGCCATGAGTGGAAGTGCCCTATGCTCTCCAAGCTGTGTTTTTTAGATGTTTCAGAACACACCGTACACTTCTCCAGAGTGGCTGTTGGCAATTTACATCCCACCCATCAGCGTAGCAAGGCTCCCATTTCTCCATGGCCGGTCCTGCATTTCTGGTTTGGACACTTTTTTCCGCATGGCCCTTTTGCCCGCTGGGAAGCGAGACTTCTTTGGAGCGCTAATTGGCCTTTCCAGGTTGCTTGGTTGGCCAAAAAGGGCGTATGCGTTTTTTCCTGAATATATTCAGGAAAAAACGCATACGCCCTTTTTGGCCAAGGGCATCATTGTCCACGTTTTGCCGCTTTTCATGTGCTTTCAAGGCGATTCGAATCTACCTCCTGAAATCTGTTTCCTGCAATTCTGCCTTGCTTTCAAAGCCTCTTCGTTGCCTTCCCTTAATATATTTGTGGACGAGAGGTATCATTTAAAACTCTGCAGGTTTGTGAATTGCAGTGCCCCTGAGCTCCATTTTGCAACTCGCTTTTTTGGGAGCTGGCCGCAAAAGCGCAGGATTGCTTCAGGCCCTCTTCTGGTTCTGGGGGGCAGGCTGAGCTTGTGCTTAATTCTTCTTCTTGATGGTAAAATAGAGTGACCTGTGCCTGTCCCAACACCTAGAGCTAGTCTCTCATTGGTTCCCCCTCTTCCCGTTCATCCTCAGGACAAATTGCAACCTGTACGGAACAGGAGGTTAAAGGTGCTGATTCTCCAAGGAGGGAGATGGCTAGTAAATCGGCTGGAATGGCGAACCCGAGCAAAGGAGATGAGAAATGAGGTGCGTTTTAGAAACCTTTCCCGATCACACGGTGTACCATCTTCTGGGTTTCTCATGCCTGTTTTCGACGTAGGAAGATGCCCTTGAACCTGGAGATTTGGGACCCATGGGATGGGTACCATGCAGTACTACTTGAAAGGGTCTGCGTTGGCTCACCCAACCTCACCGAACCTCTCAGCCCCAAGAGTGTCCACCCTTATGTCTCAATCAGCTGTGGTTCTAGATATGGTCAATCCAGGTTGCATCACAGCCCCTGAACGAATTTTGTAAGAATTTCTCTCTCTTTCACTGTCTTTGTTTCACGGGTTTTGAAAAGTAATTTATTTTTATAATGGGGTTTAGCTGCTTTTCACGGCTGTGTTTATGCCGCTTTACACCCCCTTGACTCACTTACAGAGAGATATCAATACATAGGTTTGAAGATTCTTACTAGTCAGATATATTCTTGTGCGGTGAATAGGGGGTGTTGAGTCCAGTTCACTGAAAAAGGAATAGGTCTTTCTCTTACATATTGGGTTTATGGAACGGTATCGGAGCTAATTTGAAACCCTTGTTTTATGCATCACCCCACCTCACCTTTCCCGTTCAGCAGCCATAGTGTGTTTCCTAAACGTGGGACTCTGTTCTGTTTTGCAATTCAGTTCAAGTGTAGCGGTTTTTACATTCCCTCTAGAAGTGATATCTTATGATAAGTGTCTTTTTCTGTGTGACTTATTTCACTTAGAATCGTCGTACCTAAATCCACTCATCGTGCTGCTACTAGCCTTATGACGTTGATTTCATGGCTGAGTGATATTCCATTGTACATGAGGACCACAACTTCTTTATCCATTTTTCTCTTTCCTAGGATATTTAAGGTGTAATGAAGTGGGGGTTCTTGTCCACAGAGCAGGCCTAAACTTTGGGGTGCCTGTGTCTTGCTGATTTTTAGTTTTCCCAATTTATACGGCCATGAGTGGAAGTGCCCTATGCTCTCCAAGCTGTGTTTTTTAGATGTTTCAGGACACACCGTACACTTCTCCAGAGTGGCTGTTGGCAATTTACATCCCACCCATCAGCGTAGCAAGGCTCCCATTTCTCCATGGCCGGTCCTGCATTTCTGGTTTGGACACTTTTTTCCGCATGGCCCTTTTGCCCGCTGGGAAGCGAGACTTCTTTGGAGCGCTAATTGGCCTTTCCAGGTTGCTTGGTTGGCCAAAAAGGGCGTATGCGTTTTTTCCTGAATATATTCAGGAAAAAACGCATACGCCCTTTTTGGCCAAGGGCATCATTGTCCACGTTTTGCCGCTTTTCATGTGCTTTCAAGGCGATTCGAATCTACCTCCTGAAATCTGTTTCCTGCAATTCTGCCTTGCTTTCAAAGCCTCTTCGTTGCCTTCCCTTAATATATTTGTGGACGAGAGGTATCATTTAAAACTCTGCAGGTTTGTGAATTGCAGTGCCCCTGAGCTCCATTTTGCAACTCGCTTTTTTGGGAGCTGGCCGCAAAAGCGCAGGATTGCTTCAGGCCCTCTTCTGGTTCTGGGGGGCAGGCTGAGCTTGTGCTTAATTCTTCTTCCTGATGGGAAAATAGAGTGACCTGTGCCTGTCCCAACACCTAGAGCTAGTCTCTCATTGGTTCCCCCTCTTCCCGTTCATCCTCAGGACAAATTGCAACCTGTACGGAACAGGAGGTTAAAGGTGCTGATTCTCCAAGGAGGGAGATGGCTAGTAAATCGGCTGGAATGGCGAACCCGAGCAAAGGAGATGAGAAATGAGGTGCGTTTTAGAAACCTTTCCCGATCACACGGTGTACCATCTTCTGGGTTTCTCATGCCTGTTTTCGACGTAGGAAGATGCCCTTGAACCTGGAGATTTGGGACCCATGGGATGGGTACCATGCAGTACTACTTGAAAGGGTCTGCGTTGGCTCACCCAACCTCACCGAACCTCTCAGCCCCAAGAGTGTCCACCCTTATGTCTCAATCAGCTGTGGGTCTAGATATGGTCAATCCAGGTTGCATCACAGCCCCTGAACGAATTTTGTAAGAATTTCTCTCTCTTTCACTGTCTTTGTTTCACGGGTTTTGAAAAGTAATTTATTTTTATAATGGGGTTTAGCTGCTTTTCACGGCTGTGTTTATGCCGCTTTACACCCCCTTGACTCACTTACAGAGAGATATCAATACATAGGTTTGAAGATTCTTACTAGTCAGATATATTCTTGTGCGGTGAATAGGGGGTGTTGAGTCCAGTTCACTGAAAAAGGAATAGGTCTTTCTCTTACATATTGGGTTTATGGAACGGTATCGGAGCTAATTTGAAACCCTTGTTTTATGCATCACCCCACCTCACCTTTCCCGTTCAGCAGCCATAGTGTGTTTCCTAAACGTGGGACTCTGTTCTGTTTTGCAATTCAGTTCAAGTGTAGCGGTTTTTACATTCCCTCTAGAAGTGATATCTTATGATAAGTGTCTTTTTCTGTGTGACTTATTTCACTTAGAATCGTCGTACCTAAATCCACTCATCGTGCTGCTACTAGCCTTATGACGTTGATTTCATGGCTGAGTGATATTCCATTGTACATGAGGACCACAACTTCTTTATCCATTTTTCTCTTTCCTAGGATATTTAAGGTGTAATGAAGTGGGGGTTCTTGTCCACAGAGCAGGCCTAAACTTTGGGGTGCCTGTGTCTTGCTGATTTTTAGTTTTCCCAATTTATACGCCCATGAGTGGAAGTGCCCTATGCTCTCCAAGCTGTGTTTTTTAGATGTTTCAGGACACACCGTACACTTCTCCAGAGTGGCTGTTGGCAATTTACATCCCACCCATCAGCGTAGCAAGGCTCCCATTTCTCCATGGCCGGTCCTGCATTTCTGGTTTGGACACTTTTTTCCGCATGGCCCTTTTGCCCGCTGGGAAGCGAGACTTCTTTGGAGCGCTGATTGGCCTTTCCAGGTTGCTTGGTTGGCCAAAAAGGGCGTATGCGTTTTTTCCTGAATATATTCAGGAAAAAACGCATACGCCCTTTTTGGCCAAGGGCATCATTGTCCACGTTTTGCCGCTTTTCATGTGCTTTCAAGGCGATTCGAATCTACCTCCTGAAATCTGTTTCCTGCAATTCTGCCTTACTTTCAAAGCCTCTTCGTTGCCTTCCCTTAATATATTTGTGGACGAGAGGTATCATTTAAAACTCTGCAGGTTTGTGAATTGCAGTGCCCCTGAGCTCCATTTTTCAACTCGCTTTTTTGGGAGCTGGCCGCAAAAGCACAGGATTGCTTCAGGCCCTCTTCTGGTTCAGGGGGGCAGGCTGAGCTTGTGCTTAATTCTTCTTCCTGATGGGAAAATAGAGTGACCTGTGCCTGTCCCAACACCTAGAGCTAGTCTCTCATTGGTTCCCCCTCTTCCCCTTCATCCTCAGGACAAATTGCAACCTGTACGGAACAGGAGGTTAAAGGTGCTGATTCTCCGAGGAGGGAGATGGCTAGTAAATCGGCTGGAATGGCGAACCCGAGCAAAGGAGATGAGAAATGAGGTGCGTTTTAGAAACCTTTCCCGATCACACGGTGTACCATCTTCTGGGTTTCTCATGCCTGTTTTCGACGTAGGAAGATGCCCTTGAACCTGGAGATTTGGGACCCATGGGATGGGTACCATGCAGTATTACTTGAAAGGGTCTGCGTTGGCTCACCCAACCTCACCGAACCTCTCAGCCCCAAGAGTGTCCACCCTTATGTCTCAATCAGCTGTGGGTCTAGATATGGTCAATCCAGGTTGCATCACAGCCCCTGAACGAATTTTGTAAGAATTTCTCTCTCTTTCACTGTCTTTGTTTCACGGGTTTTGAAAAGTAATTTATTTTTATAATGGGGTTTAGCTGCTTTTCACGGCTGTGTTTATGCCGCTTTACACCCCCTTGACTCACTTACAGAGAGATATCAATACATAGGTTTGAAGATTCTTACTAGTCAGATATATTCTTGTGCGGTGAATAGGGGGTGTTGAGTCCAGTTCACTGAAAAAGGAATAGGTCTTGTCTCTTACATATTGGGTTTATGGAACGGTATCGGAGCTAATTTGAAACCCTTGTTTTATGCATCACCCCACCTCACCTTTCCCGTTCAGCAGCCATAGTGTGTTTCCTAAACGTGGGACTCTGTTCTGTTTTGCAATTCAGTTCAAGTGTAGCGGTTTTTACATTCCCTCTAGAAGTGATATCTTATGATAAGTGTCTTTTTCTGTGTGACTTATTTCACTTAGAATCGTCGTACCTAAATCCACTCATCGTGCTGCTACTAGCCTTATGACGTTGATTTTATGGCTGAGTGATATTCCATTGTACATGAGGACCACAACTTCTTTATCCATTTTTCTCTTTCCTAGGATATTTAAGGTGTAATGAAGTGGGGGTTCTTGTCCACAGAGCAGCCCTAAACTTTGGGGTGCCTGTGTCTTGCTGATTTTTAGTTTTCCCAATTTATACGGCCATGAGTGGAAGTGCCCTATGCTCTCCAAGCTGTGTTTTTTAGATGTTTCAGAACACACCGTACACTTCTCCAGAGTGGCTGTTGGCAATTTACATCCCACCCATCAGCGTAGCAAGGCTCCCATTTCTCCATGGCCGGTCCTGCATTTCTGGTTTGGACACTTTTTTCCGCATGGCCCTTTTGCCCGCTGGGAAGCGAGACTTCTTTGGAGCGCTAATTGGCCTTTCCAGGTTGCTTGGTTGGCCAAAAAGGGCGTATGCGTTTTTTCCTGAATATATTCAGGAAAAAACGCATACGCCCTTTTTGGCCAAGGGCATCATTGTCCACGTTTTGCCGCTTTTCATGTGCTTTCAAGGCGATTCGAATCTACCTCCTGAAATCTGTTTCCTGCAATTCTGCCTTGCTTTCAAAGCCTCTTCGTTGCCTTCCCTTAATATATTTGTGGACGAGAGGTATCATTTAAAACTCTGCAGGTTTGTGAATTGCAGTGCCCCTGAGCTCCATTTTGCAACTCGCTTTTTTGGGAGCTGGCCGCAAAAGCGCAGGATTGCTTCAGGCCCTCTTCTGGTTCTGGGGGGCAGGCTGAGCTTGTGCTTAATTCTTCTTCTTGATGGTAAAATAGAGTGACCTGTGCCTGTCCCAACACCTAGAGCTAGTCTCTCATTGGTTCCCCCTCTTCCCGTTCATCCTCAGGACAAATTGCAACCTGTACGGAACAGGAGGTTAAAGGTGCTGATTCTCCAAGGAGGGAGATGGCTAGTAAATCGGCTGGAATGGCGAACCCGAGCAAAGGAGATGAGAAATGAGGTGCGTTTTAGAAACCTTTCCCGATCACACGGTGTACCATCTTCTGGGTTTCTCATGCCTGTTTTCGACGTAGGAAGATGCCCTTGAACCTGGAGATTTGGGACCCATGGGATGGGTACCATGCAGTACTACTTGAAAGGGTCTGCGTTGGCTCACCCAACCTCACCGAACCTCTCAGCCCCAAGAGTGTCCACCCTTATGTCTCAATCAGCTGTGGGTCTAGATATGGTCAATCCAGGTTGCATCACAGCCCCTGAACGAATTTTGTAAGAATTTCTCTCTCTTTCACTGTCTTTGTTTCACGGGTTTTGAAAAGTAATTTATTTTTATAATGGGGTTTAGCTGCTTTTCACGGCTGTGTTTATGCCGCTTTACACCCCCTTGACTCACTTACAGAGAGATATCAATACATAGGTTTGAAGATTCTTACTAGTCAGATATATTCTTGTGCGGTGAATAGGGGGTGTTGAGTCCAGTTCACTGAAAAAGGAATAGGTCTTTCTCTTACATATTGGGTTTATGGAACGGTATCGGAGCTAATTTGAAACCCTTGTTTTATGCATCACCCCACCTCACCTTTCCCGTTCAGCAGCCATAGTGTGTTTCCTAAACGTGGGACTCTGTTCTGTTTTGCAATTCAGTTCAAGTGTAGCGGTTTTTACATTCCCTCTAGAAGTGATATCTTATGATAAGTGTCTTTTTCTGTGTGACTTATTTCACTTAGAATCGTCGTACCTAAATCCACTCATCGTGCTGCTACTAGCCTTATGACGTTGATTTCATGGCTGAGTGATATTCCATTGTACATGAGGACCACAACTTCTTTATCCATTTTTCTCTTTCCTAGGATATTTAAGGTGTAATGAAGTGGGGGTTCTTGTCCACAGAGCAGGCCTAAACTTTGGGGTGCCTGTGTCTTGCTGATTTTTAGTTTTCCCAATTTATACGGCCATGAGTGGAAGTGCCCTATGCTCTCCAAGCTGTGTTTTTTAGATGTTTCAGGACACACCGTACACTTCTCCAGAGTGGCTGTTGGCAATTTACATCCCACCCATCAGCGTAGCAAGGCTCCCATTTCTCCATGGCCGGTCCTGCATTTCTGGTTTGGACACTTTTTTCCGCATGGCCCTTTTGCCCGCTGGGAAGCGAGACTTCTTTGGAGCGCTGATTGGCCTTTCCAGGTTGCTTGGTTGGCCAAAAAGGGCGTATGCGTTTTTTCCTGAATATATTCAGGAAAAAACGCATACGCCCTTTTTGGCCAAGGGCATCATTGTCCACGTTTTGCCGCTTTTCATGTGCTTTCAAGGCGATTCGAATCTACCTCCTGAAATCTGTTTCCTGCAATTCTGCCTTACTTTCAAAGCCTCTTCGTTGCCTTCCCTTAATATATTTGTGGACGAGAGGTATCATTTAAAACTCTGCAGGTTTGTGAATTGCAGTGCCCCTGAGCTCCATTTTTCAACTCGCTTTTTTGGGAGCTGGCCGCAAAAGCACAGGATTGCTTCAGGCCCTCTTCTGGTTCAGGGGGGCAGGCTGAGCTTGTGCTTAATTCTTCTTCCTGATGGGAAAATAGAGTGACCTGTGCCTGTCCCAACACCTAGAGCTAGTCTCTCATTGGTTCCCCCTCTTCCCCTTCATCCTCAGGACAAATTGCAACCTGTACGGAACAGGAGGTTAAAGGTGCTGATTCTCCGAGGAGGGAGATGGCTAGTAAATCGGCTGGAATGGCGAACCCGAGCAAAGGAGATGAGAAATGAGGTGCGTTTTAGAAACCTTTCCCGATCACACGGTGTACCATCTTCTGGGTTTCTCATGCCTGTTTTCGACGTAGGAAGATGCCCTTGAACCTGGAGATTTGGGACCCATGGGATGGGTACCATGCAGTATTACTTGAAAGGGTCTGCGTTGGCTCACCCAACCTCACCGAACCTCTCAGCCCCAAGAGTGTCCACCCTTATGTCTCAATCAGCTGTGGGTCTAGATATGGTCAATCCAGGTTGCATCACAGCCCCTGAACGAATTTTGTAAGAATTTCTCTCTCTTTCACTGTCTTTGTTTCACGGGTTTTGAAAAGTAATTTATTTTTATAATGGGGTTTAGCTGCTTTTCACGGCTGTGTTTATGCCGCTTTACACCCCCTTGACTCACTTACAGAGAGATATCAATACATAGGTTTGAAGATTCTTACTAGTCAGATATATTCTTGTGCGGTGAATAGGGGGTGTTGAGTCCAGTTCACTGAAAAAGGAATAGGTCTTGTCTCTTACATATTGGGTTTATGGAACGGTATCGGAGCTAATTTGAAACCCTTGTTTTATGCATCACCCCACCTCACCTTTCCCGTTCAGCAGCCATAGTGTGTTTCCTAAACGTGGGACTCTGTTCTGTTTTGCAATTCAGTTCAAGTGTAGCGGTTTTTACATTCCCTCTAGAAGTGATATCTTATGATAAGTGTCTTTTTCTGTGTGACTTATTTCACTTAGAATCGTCGTACCTAAATCCACTCATCGTGCTGCTACTAGCCTTATGACGTTGATTTCATGGCTGAGTGATATTCCATTGTACATGAGGACCACAACTTCTTTATCCATTTTTCTCTTTCCTAGGATATTTAAGGTGTAATGAAGTGGGGGTTCTTGTCCACAGAGCAGCCCTAAACTTTGGGGTGCCTGTGTCTTGCTGATTTTTAGTTTTCCCAATTTATACGGCCATGAGTGGAAGTGCCCTATGCTCTCCAAGCTGTGTTTTTTAGATGTTTCAGAACACACCGTACACTTCTCCAGAGTGGCTGTTGGCAATTTACATCCCACCTATCAGCGTAGCAAGGCTCCCATTTCTCCATGGCCGGTCCTGCATTTCTGGTTTGGACACTTTTTTCCGCATGGCCCTTTTGCCCGCTGGGAAGCGAGACTTCTTTGGAGCGCTAATTGGCCTTTCCAGGTTGCTTGGTTGGCCAAAAAGGGCGTATGCGTTTTTTCCTGAATATATTCAGGAAAAAACGCATACGCCCTTTTTGGCCAAGGGCATCATTGTCCACGTTTTGCCGCTTTTCATGTGCTTTCAAGGCGATTCGTATCTACCTCCTGAAATCTGTTTCCTGCAATTCTGCCTTGCTTTCAAAGCCTCTTCGTTGCCTTCCCTTAATATATTTGTGGACGAGAGGTATCATTTAAAACTCTGCAGGTTTGTGAATTGCAGTGCCCCTGAGCTCCATTTTTCAACTCGCTTTTTTGGGAGCTGGCCGCAAAAGCGCAGGATTGCTTCAGGCCCTCTTCTGGTTCTGGGGGGCAGGCTGAGCTTGTACTTAATTCTTCTTCCTGATGGGAAAATAGAGTGACCTGTGCCTGTCCCAACACCTAGAGCTAGTCTCTCATTGGTTCCCCCTCTTCCCGTTCATCCTCAGGACAAATTGCAACCTGTATGGAAGAGGAGGTTAAAGGTGCTGATTCTCCAAGGAGGGAGATGGCTAGTAAATCGGCTGGAATGGCGAACCCGAGCAAAGGAGATGAGAAATGAGGTGCGTTTTAGAAACCTTTCCCGATCACACCGTGTACCATCTTCTGGGTTTCTCATGCCTGTTTTCGACGTAGGAAGATGCCCTTGAACCTGGAGATTTGGGACCCATGGGATGGGTACCATGCAGTATTACTTGAAAGGGTCTGCGTTGGCTCACCCAACCTCACCGAACCTCTCAGCCCCAAGAGTGTCCACCCTTATGTCTCAATCAGCTGTGGGTCTAGATATGGTCAATCCAGGTTGCATCACAGCCCCTGAACGAATTTTGTAAGAATTTCTCTCTCTTTCACTGCCTTTGTTTCACGGGTTTTGAAAAGTAATTTATTTTTATAATGGGGTTTAGCTGCTTTTCACGGCTGTGTTTATGCCGCTTTACACCCCCTTGACTCACTTACAGAGAGATATCAATACATAGGTTTGAAGATTCTTACTAGTCAGATATATTCTTGTGCGGTGAATAGGGGGTGTTGAGTCCAGTTCACTGAAAAAGGAATAGGTCTTGTCTCTTACATATTGGGTTTATGGAACGGTATCTGAGCTAATTTGAAACCCTTGTTTTATGCATCACCCCACCTCACCTTTCCCGTTCAGCAGCCATAGTGTGTTTCCTAAACGTGGGACTCTGTTCTGTTTTGCAATTCAGTTCAAGTGTAGCGGTTTTTACATTCCCTCTAGAAGTGATATATTATGATAAGTGTCTTTTTCTGTGTGACTTATTTCACTTAGAATCATCGTACCTAAATCCACTCATCGTGCTGCTACTAGCCTTATGACGTTGATTTCATGGCTGAGTGATATTCCATTGTACATGAGGACCACAACTTCTTTATCCATTTTTCTCTTTCCTAGGATATTTAAGGTGTAATGAAGTGGGGGTTCTTGTCCACAGAGCAGCCCTAAACTTTGGGGTGCCTGTGTCTTGCTGATTTTTAGTTTTCCCAATTTATACGCCCATGAGTGGAAGTGCCCTATGCTCTCCAAGCTGTGTTTTTTAGATGTTTCAGAACACACCGTACACTTCTCCAGAGTGGCTGTTGGCAATTTACATCCCACCCATCAGCGTAGCAAGGCTCCCATTTCTCCATGGCCGGTCCTGCATTTCTGGTTTGGACACTTTTTTCCGCATGGCCCTTTTGCCCGCTGGGAAGCGAGACTTCTTTGGAGCGCTAATTGGCCTTTCCAGGTTGCTTGGTTGGCCAAAAAGGGCGTATGCGTTTTTTCCTGAATATATTCAGGAAAAAACGCATACGCCCTTTTTGGCCAAGGGCATCATTGTCCACGTTTTGCCGCTTTTCATGTGCTTTCAAGGCGATTCGAATCTACCTCCTGAAATCTGTTTCCTGCAATTCTGCCTTGCTTTCAAAGCCTCTTCGTTGCCTTCCCTTAATATATTTGTGGACGAGAGGTATCATTTAAAACTCTGCAGGTTTGTGAATTGCAGTGCCCCTGAGCTCCATTTTGCAACTCGCTTTTTTGGGAGCTGGCCGCAAAAGCGCAGGATTGCTTCAGGCCCTCTTCTGGTTCTGGGGGGCAGGCTGAGCTTGTGCTTAATTCTTCTTCTTGATGGGAAAATAGAGTGACCTGTGCCTGTCCCAACACCTAGAGCTAGTCTCTCATTGGTTCCCCCTCTTCCCGTTCATCCTCAGGACAAATTGCAACCTGTACGGAACAGGAGGTTAAAGGTGCTGATTCTCCAAGGAGGGAGATGGCTAGTAAATCGGCTGGAATGGCGAACCCGAGCAAAGGAGATGAGAAATGAGGTGCGTTTTAGAAACCTTTCCCGATCACACGGTGTACCATCTTCTGGGTTTCTCATGCCTGTTTTCGACGTAGGAAGATGCCCTTGAACCTGGAGATTTGGGACCCATGGGATGGGTACCATGCAGTACTACTTGAAAGGGTCTGCGTTGGCTCACCCAACCTCACCGAACCTCTCAGCCCCAAGAGTGTCCACCCTTATGTCTCAATCAGCTGTGGGTCTAGATATGGTCAATCCAGGTTGCATCACAGCCCCTGAACGAATTTTGTAAGAATTTCTCTCTCTTTCACTGTCTTTGTTTCACGGGTTTTGAAAAGTAATTTATTTTTATAATGGGGTTTAGCTGCTTTTCACGGCTGTGTTTATGCCGCTTTACACCCCCTTGACTCACTTACAGAGAGATATCAATACATAGGTTTGAAGATTCTTACTAGTCAGATATATTCTTGTGCGGTGAATAGGGGGTGTTGAGTCCAGTTCACTGAAAAAGGAATAGGTCTTTCTCTTACATATTGGGTTTATGGAATGGTATCGGAGCTAATTTGAAACCCTTGTTTTATGCATCACCCCACCTCACCTTTCCCGTTCAGCAGCCATAGTGTGTTTCCTAAACGTGTGACTCTGTTCTGTTTTGCAATTCAGTTCAAGTGTAGCGGTTTTTACATTCCCTCTAGAAGTGATATCTTATGATAAGTGTCTTTTTCTGTGTGACTTATTTCACTTAGAATCGTCGTACCTAAATCCACTCATCGTGCTGCTACTAGCCTTATGACGTTGATTTCATGGCTGAGTGATATTCCATTGTACATGAGGACCACAACTTCTTTATCCATTTTTCTCTTTCCTAGGATATTTAAGGTGTAATGAAGTGGGGGTTCTTGTCCACAGAGCAGGCCTAAACTTTGGGGTGCCTGTGTCTTGCTGATTTTTAGTTTTCCCAATTTATACGGCCATGAGTGGAAGTGCCCTATGCTCTCCAAGCTGTGTTTTTTAGATGTTTCAGGACACACCGTACACTTCTCCAGAGTGGCTGTTGGCAATTTACATCCCACCCATCAGCGTAGCAAGGCTCCCATTTCTCCATGGCCGGTCCTGCATTTCTGGTTTGGACACTTTTTTCCGCATGGCCCTTTTGCCCGCTGGGAAGCGAGACTTCTTTGGAGCGCTGATTGGCCTTTCCAGGTTGCTTGGTTGGCCAAAAAGGGCGTATGCGTTTTTTCCTGAATATATTCAGGAAAAAACGCATACGCCCTTTTTGGCCAAGGGCATCATTGTCCACGTTTTGCCGCTTTTCATGTGCTTTCAAGGCGATTCGAATCTACCTCCTGAAATCTGTTTCCTGCAATTCTGCCTTACTTTCAAAGCCTCTTCGTTGCCTTCCCTTAATATATTTGTGGACGAGAGGTATCATTTAAAACTCTGCAGGTTTGTGAATTGCAGTGCCCCTGAGCTCCATTTTTCAACTCGCTTTTTTGGGAGCTGGCCGCAAAAGCACAGGATTGCTTCAGGCCCTCTTCTGGTTCAGGGGGGCAGGCTGAGCTTGTGCTTAATTCTTCTTCCTGATGGGAAAATAGAGTGACCTGTGCCTGTCCCAACACCTAGAGCTAGTCTCTCATTGGTTCCCCCTCTTCCCCTTCATCCTCAGGACAAATTGCAACCTGTACGGAACAGGAGGTTAAAGGTGCTGATTCTCCGAGGAGGGAGATGGCTAGTAAATCGGCTGGAATGGCGAACCCGAGCAAAGGAGATGAGAAATGAGGTGCGTTTTAGAAACCTTTCCCGATCACACGGTGTACCATCTTCTGGGTTTCTCATGCCTGTTTTCGACGTAGGAAGATGCCCTTGAACCTGGAGATTTGGGACCCATGGGATGGGTACCATGCAGTATTACTTGAAAGGGTCTGCGTTGGCTCACCCAACCTCACCGAACCTCTCAGCCCCAAGAGTGTCCACCCTTATGTCTCAATCAGCTGTGGGTCTAGATATGGTCAATCCAGGTTGCATCACAGCCCCTGAACGAATTTTGTAAGAATTTCTCTCTCTTTCACTGTCTTTGTTTCACGGGTTTTGAAAAGTAATTTATTTTTATAATGGGGTTTAGCTGCTTTTCACGGCTGTGTTTATGCCGCTTTACACCCCCTTGACTCACTTACAGAGAGATATCAATACATAGGTTTGAAGATTCTTACTAGTCAGATATATTCTTGTGCGGTGAATAGGGGGTGTTGAGTCCAGTTCACTGAAAAAGGAATAGGTCTTGTCTCTTACATATTGGGTTTATGGAACGGTATCGGAGCTAATTTGAAACCCTTGTTTTATGCATCACCCCACCTCACCTTTCCCGTTCAGCAGCCATAGTGTGTTTCCTAAACGTGGGACTCTGTTCTGTTTTGCAATTCAGTTCAAGTGTAGCGGTTTTTACATTCCCTCTCTAAGTGATATCTTATAAGTGTCTTTTTCTGTGTGACTTATTTCACTTAGAATCGTCGTACCTAAATCCACTCATCGTGCTGCTACTAGCCTTATGACGTTGATTTCATGGCTGAGTGATATTCCATTGTACATGAGGACCCCAAATTCTTTATCCATTTTTCTCTTTCCTAGGATATTTAAGGTGTAATGAAGTGGGGGTTCTTGTCCACAGAGCAGCCCTAAACTTTGGGGTGCCTGTGTCTTGCTGATTTTTAGTTTTCCCAATTTATACGGCCATGAGTGGAAGTGCCCTATGCTCTCCAAGCTGTGTTTTTTAGATGTTTCAGAACACACCGTACACTTCTCCAGAGTGGCTGTTGGCAATTTACATCCCACCCATCAGCGTAGCAAGGCTCCCATTTCTCCATGGCCGGTCCTGCATTTCTGGTTTGGACACTTTTTTCCGCATGGCCCTTTTGCCCGCTGGGAAGCGAGACTTCTTTGGAGCGCTAATTGGCCTTTCCAGGTTGCTTGGTTGGCCAAAAAGGGCGTATGCGTTTTTTCCTGAATATATTCAGGAAAAAACGCATACGCCCTTTTTGGCCAAGGGCATCATTGTCCACGTTTTGCCGCTTTTCATGTGCTTTCAAGGCGATTCGAATCTACCTCCTGAAATCTGTTTCCTGCAATTCTGCCTTGCTTTCAAAGCCTCTTCGTTGCCTTCCCTTAATATATTTGTGGACGAGAGGTATCATTTAAAACTCTGCAGGTTTGTGAATTGCAGTGCCCCTGAGCTCCATTTTTCAACTCGCTTTTTTGGGAGCTGGCCGCAAAAGCGCAGGATTGCTTCAGGCCCTCTTCTGGTTCTGGGGGGCAGGCTGAGCTTGTACTTAATTCTTCTTCCTGATGGGAAAATAGAGTGACCTGTGCCTGTCCCAACACCTAGAGCTAGTCTCTCATTGGTTCCCCCTCTTCCCGTTCATCCTCAGGACAAATTGCAACCTGTACGGAACAGGAGGTTAAAGGTGCTGATTCTCCAAGGAGGGAGATGGCTAGTAAATCGGCTGGAATGGCGAACCCGAGCAAAGGAGATGAGAAATGAGGTGCGTTTTAGAAACCTTTCCCGATCACACGGTGTACCATCTTCTGGGTTTCTCATGCCTGTTTTCGACGTAGGAAGATGCCCTTGAACCTGGAGATTTGGGACCCATGGGATGGGTACCATGCAGTACTACTTGAAAGGGTCTGCGTTCGCTCACCCAACCTCACCGAACCTCTCAGCCCCAAGAGTGTCCACCCTTATGTCTCAATCAGCTGTGGGTCTAGATATGGTCAATCCAGGTTGCATCACAGCCCCTGAACGAATTTTGTAAGAATTTCTCTCTCTTTCACTGTCTTTGTTTCACGGGTTTTGAAAAGTAATTTATTTTTATAATGGGGTTTAGCTGCTTTTCACGGCTGTGTTTATGCCGCTTTACACCCCCTTGACTCACTTACAGAGAGATATCAATACATAGGTTTGAAGATTCTTACTAGTCAGATATATTCTTGTGCGGTGAATAGGGGGTGTTGAGTCCAGTTCACTGAAAAAGGAATAGGTCTTTCTCTTACATATTGGGTTTATGGAACGGTATCGGAGCTAATTTGAAACCCTTGTTTTATGCATCACCCCACCTCACCTTTCCCGTTCAGCAGCCATAGTGTGTTTCCTAAACGTGGGACTCTGTTCTGTTTTGCAATTCAGTTCAAGTGTAGCGGTTTTTACATTCCCTCTAGAAGTGATATCTTATGATAAGTGTCTTTTTCTGTGTGACTTATTTCACTTAGAATCGTCGTACCTAAATCCACTCATCGTGCTGCTACTAGCCTTATGACGTTGATTTCATGGCTGAGTGATATTCCATTGTACATGAGGACCACAACTTCTTTATCCATTTTTCTCTTTCCTAGGATATTTAAGGTGTAATGAAGTGGGGGTTCTTGTCCACAGAGCAGCCCTAAACTTTGGGGTGCCTGTGTCTTGCTGATTTTTAGTTTTCCCAATTTATACGCCCATGAGTGGAAGTGCCCTATGCTCTCCAAGCTGTGTTTTTTAGATGTTTCAGAACACACCGTACACTTCTCCAGAGTAGCTGTTGGCAATTTACATCCCACCCATCAGCGTAGCAAGGCTCCCATTTCTCCATGGCCGGTCCTGCATTTCTGGTTTGGACACTTTTTTCCGCATGGCCCTTTTGCCCGCTGGGAAGCGAGACTTCTTTGGAGCGCTGATTGGCCTTTCCAGGTTGCTTGGTTGGCCAAAAAGGGCGTATGCGTTTTTTCCTGAATATATTCAGGAAAAAACGCATACGCCCTTTTTGGCCAAGGGCATCATTGTCCACGTTTTGCCGCTTTTCATGTGCTTTCAAGGCGATTCGAATCTACCTCCTGAAATCTGTTTCCTGCAATTCTGCCTTGCTTTCAAAGCCTCTTCGTTGCCTTCCCTTAATATATTTGTGGACGAGAGGTATCATTTAAAACTCTGCAGGTTTGTGAATTGCAGTGCCCCTGAGCTCCATTTTTCAACTCGCTTTTTTGGGAGCTGGCCGCAAAAGCGCAGGATTGCTTCAGGCCCTCTTCTGGTTCTGGGGGGCAGGCTGAGCTTGTGCTTAATTCTTCTTCCTGATGGGAAAATAGAGTGACCTGTGCCTGTCCCAACACCTAGAGCTAGTCTCTCATTGGTTCCCCCTCTTCCCATTCATCCTCAGGACAAATTGCAACCTGTACGGAACAGGAGGTTAAAGGTGCTGATTCTCCAAGGAGGGAGATGGCTAGTAAATCGGCTGGAATGGCGAACCCGAGCAAAGGAGATGAGAAATGAGGTGCGTTTTAGAAACCTTTCCCGATCACACCGTGTACCATCTTCTGGGTTTCTCATGCCTGTTTTCGACGTAGGAAGATGCCCTTGAACCTGGAGATTTGGGACCCATGGGATGGGTACAATGCAGTATTACTTGAAAGGGTCTGCTTTGGCTCACCCAACCTCACCGAACCTCTCAGCCCCAAGAGTGTCCACCCTTATGTCTCAATCAGCTGTGGGTCTAGATATGGTCAATCCAGGTTGCATCACAGCCCCTGAACGACTTTTGTAAGAATTTCTCTCTCTTTCACTGTCTTTGTTTCACGGGTTTTGAAGAGTAATTTATTTTTATAATGGGGTTTAGCTGCTTTTCACGGCTGTGTTTATGCCGCTTTACACCCCCTTGACTCACTTACAGAGATATATCAATACATAGGTTTGAAGATTCTTACTAGTCAGATATATTCTTGTGCGGTGAATAAGGGGTGTTGAGTCCAGTTCACTGAAAAAGGAATAGGTCTTGTCTCTTACATATTGGGTTTATGGAACGGTATCGGAGCTAATTTGAAACCCTTGTTTTATGCATCACCCCACCTCACCTTTCCCGTTCAGCAGCCATAGTGTGTTTTCTAAACGTGTGACTCTGTTCTGTTTTGTAATTCAGTTCAAGTGTAGCGGTTTTTACATTCCCTCTCTAAGTGATATCTTAGGATAAGTGTCTTTTTCTGTGTGACTTATTTCACTTAGAATCGTCGTACCTAAATCCACTCATCGTTCTGCTACTAGCCTTATGACGTTGATTTCATGGCTGAGTGATATTCCATTGTACATGAGGACCCCAACTTCTTTATCCATTTTTCTCTTTCCTAGGATATTTAAGGTGTAATGAAGTGGGGGTTCTTGTCCACAGAGCAGCCCTAAACTTTGGGGTGCCTGTGTCTTGCTGATTTTTAGTTTTCCCTATTTATACGGCCATGAGTGGAAGTGCCCTATGCTCTCCAAGCTGTGTTTTTTAGATGTTTCAGAACACACCGTACACTTCTCCAGAGTGGCTGTTGGCAATTTACATCCCGCCCATTCAGCGTAGCAAGGCTCCCATTTCTCCATGGCCGGTCCTGCATTTCTGGTTTGGACACTTTTTTCCGCATGGCCCTTTTGCCCGCTGGGAAGCGAGACTTCTTTGGAGCGCTGATTGGCCTTTCCAGGTTGCTTGGTTGGCCAAAAAGGGCGTATGCGTTTTTTCCTGAATATATTCAGGAAAAAACGCATACGCCCTTTTTGGCCAAGGGCATCATTGTCCACGTTTTGCCGCTTTTCATGTGCTTTCAAGGCGATTCGAATCTACCTCCTGAAATCTGTTTCCTGCAATTCTGCCTTGCTTTCAAAGCCTCTTCGTTGCCTTCCCTTAATATATTTGTGGACGAGAGGTATCATTTAAAACTCTGCAGGTTTGTGAATTGCAGTGCCCCTGAGCTCCATTTTTCAACTCGCTTTTTTGGGAGCTGGCCGCAAAAGCGCAGGATTGCTTCAGGCCCTCTTCTGGTTCTGGGGGGCAGGCTGAGCTTGTGCTTAATTCTTCTTCCTGATGGGAAAATAGAGTGACCTGTGCCTGTCCCAACACCTAGAGCTAGTCTCTCATTGGTTCCCCCTCTTCCCGTTCATCCTCAGGACAAATTGCAACCTGTACGGAACAGGAGGTTAAAGGTGCTGATTCTCCAAGGAGGGAGATGGCTAGTAAATCGGCTGGAATGGCGAACCCGAGCAAAGGAGATGAGAAATGAGGTGCGTTTTAGAAACCTTTCCCGATCACACCGTGTACCATCTTCTGGGTTTCTCATGCCTGTTTTCGACGTAGGAAGATGCCCTTGAACCTGGAGATTTGGGACCCATGGGATGGGTACCATGCAGTATTACTTGAAAGGGTCTGCGTTGGCTCACCCAACCTCACCGAACCTCTCAGCCCCAAGAGTGTCCACCCTTATGTCTCAATCAGCTGTGGGTCTAGATATGGTCAATCCAGGTTGCATCACAGCCCCTGAACGAATTTTGTAAGAATTTCTCTCTCTTTCACTGTCTTTGTTTCACGGGTTTTGAAGAGTAATTTATTTTTATAATGGGGTTTAGCTGCTTTTCACGGCTGTGTTTATGCCGCTTTACACCCCCTTGACTCACTTACAGAGATATATCAATACATAGGTTTGAAGATTCTTACTAGTCAGATATATTCTTGTGCGGTGAATAGGGGGTGTTGAGTCCAGTTCACTGAAAAAGGAATAGGTCTTGTCTCTTACATATTGGGTTTATGGAACGGTATCGGAGCTAATTTGAAACCCTTGTTTTATGCATCACCCCACCTCACCTTTCCCGTTCAGCAGCCATAGTGTGTTTTCTAAACGTGTGACTCTGTTCTGTTTTGTAATTCAGTTCAAGTGTAGCGGTTTTTACATTCCCTCTCTAAGTGATATCTTAGGATAAGTGTCTTTTTCTGTGTGACTTATTTCACTTAGAATCGTCGTACCTAAATCCACTCATCGTGCTGCTACTAGCCTTATGACGTTGATTTCATGGCTGAGTGATATTCCATTGTACATGAGGACCCCAACTTCTTTATCCATTTTTCTCTTTCCTAGGATATTTAAGGTGTAATGAAGTGGGGGTTCTTGTCCACAGAGCAGCCCTAAACTTTGGGGTGCCTGTGTCTTGCTGATTTTTAGTTTTCCCAATTTATACGGCCATGAGTGGAAGTGCCCTATGCTCTCCAACTGTGTTTTTTAGATGTTTCAGAACACACCGTACACTTCTCCGGAGTGGCTGTTGGCAATTTACATCCCGCCCATTCAGCGTAGCAAGGCTCCCATTTCTCCATGGCCGGTCCTGCATTTCTGGTTTGGACACTTTTTTCCGCATGGCCCTTTTGCCCGCTGGGAAGCGAGACTTCTTTGGAGCGCTGATTGGCCTTTCCAGGTTGCTTGGTTGGCCAAAAAGGGCGTATGCGTTTTTTCCTGAATATATTCAGGAAAAAACGCATACGCCCTTTTTGGCCAAGGGCATCATTGTCCACGTTTTGCCGCTTTTCATGTGCTTTCAAGGCGATTCGAATCTACCTCCTGAAATCTGTTTCCTGCAATTCTGCCTTGCTTTCAAAGCCTCTTCGTTGCCTTCCCTTAATATATTTGTGGACGAGAGGTATCATTTAAAACTCTGCAGGTTTGTGAATTGCAGTGCCCCTGAGCTCCATTTTTCAACTCGCTTTTTTGGGAGCTGGCCGCAAAAGCGCAGGATTGCTTCAGGCCCTCTTCTGGTTCTGGGGGGCAGGCTGAGCTTGTGCTTAATTCTTCTTCCTGATGGGAAAATAGAGTGACCTGTGCCTGTCCCAACACCTAGAGCTAGTCTCTCATTGGTTCCCCCTCTTCCCGTTCATCCTCAGGACAAATTGCAACCTGTAAGGAACAGGAGGTTAAAGGTGCTGATTCTCCAAGGAGGGAGATGGCTAGTAAATCGGCTGGAATGGCGAACCCGAGCAAAGGAGATGAGAAATGAGGTGCGTTTTAGAAACCTTTCCCGATCACACCGTGTACCATCTTCTGGGTTTCTCATGCCTGTTTTCGACGTAGGAAGATGCCCTTGAACCTGGAGATTTGGGACCCATGGGATGGGTACCATGCAGTATTACTTGAAAGGGTCTGCGTTGGCTCACCCAACCTCACCGAACCTCTCAGCCCCAAGAGTGTCCACCCTTATGTCTCAATCAGCTGTGGGTCTAGATATGGTCAATCCAGGTTGCATCACAGCCCCTGAACGAATTTTGTAAGAATTTCTCTCTCTTTCACTGTCTTTGTTTCACGGGTTTTGAAGAGTAATTTATTTTTATAATGGGGTTTAGCTGCTTTTCACGGCTGTGTTTATGCCGCTTTACACCCCCTTGACTCACTTACAGAGATATATCAATACATAGGTTTGAAGATTCTTACTAGTCAGATATATTCTTGTGCGGTGAATAGGGGGTGTTGAGTCCAGTTCACTGAAAAAGGAATAGGTCTTGTCTCTTACATATTGGGTTTATGGAACGGTATCGGAGCTAATTTGAAACCCTTGTTTTATGCATCACCCCACCTCACCTTTCCCGTTCAGCAGCCATAGTGTGTTTCCTAAACGTGTGACTCTGTTCTGTTTTGTAATTCAGTTCAAGTGTAGCGGTTTTTACATTCCCTCTCTAAGTGATATCTTATGATAAGTGTCTTTTTCTGTGTGACTTATTTCACTTAGAATCGTCGTACCTAAATCCACTCATCGTGCTGCTACTAGCCTTATGACGTGGATTTCATGGCTGAGTGATATTCCATTGTACATGAGGACCACAACTTCTTTATCCATTTTTTGCTTTCCTAGGATATTTAAGGTGTAATGAAGTGGGGGTTCTTGTCAACAGAGCAGCCCTAAACTTTGGGGTGCCTGTGTCTTGCTGATTTTTAGTTTTCCCAATTTATACGCCCATGAGTGGAAGTGCCCTATGCTCTCCAAGCTGTGTTCTTCAGATGTTTCAGAACGCACTGTACACTTCTCCACAGTGGCTGTTGGCAATTTACATCCCACCCATCAGCGTAGCAAGGCTCCCATTTCTCCATGGCCGGTCCTGCATTTCTGGTTTGGACACTTTTTTCCGCATGGCCCTTTTGCCCGCTGGGAAGCGAGACTTCTTTGGAGCGCTGATTGGCCTTTCCAGGTTGCTTGGTTGGCCAAAAAGGGCGTATGCGTTTTTTCCTGAATATATTCAGGAAAAAACGCATACGCCCTTTTTGGCCAAGGGCATCATTGTCCACGTTTTGCCGCTTTTCATGTGCTTTCAAGGCGATTCGAATCTACCTCCTGAAATCTGTTTCCTGCAATTCTGCCTTGCTTTCAAAGCCTCTTCGTTGCCTTCCCTTAATATATTTGTGGACGAGAGGTATCATTTAAAACTCTGCAGGTTTGTGAATTGCAGTGCCCCTGAGCTCCATTTTTCAACTCGCTTTTTTGGGAGCTGGCCGCAAAAGCGCAGGATTGCTTCAGGCCCTCTTCTCGTTCTGGGGGGCAGGCTGAGCTTGTGCTTAATTCTTCTTCCTGATGGGAAAATAGAGTGACCTGTGCCTGTCCCAACACCTAGAGCTAGTCTCTCATTGGTTCCCCCTCTTCCCGTTCATCCTCAGGACAAATTGCAACCTGTACGGAACAGGAGGTTAAAGGTGCTGATTCTCCAAGGAGGGAGATGGCTAGTAAATCGGCTGGAATGGCGAACCCGAGCAAAGGAGATGAGAAATGAGGTGCGTTTTAGAAACCTTTCCCGATCACACGGTGTACCATCTTCTGGGTTTCTCATGCCTGTTTTCGACGTAGGAAGATGCCCTTGAACCTGGAGATTTGGGACCCATGGGATGGGTACCATGCAGTATTACTTGAAAGGGTCTGCGTTGGCTCACCCAACCTCACCGAACCTCTCAGCCCCAAGAGTGTCCACCCTTATGTCTCAATCAGCTGTGGGTCTAGATATGGTCAATCCAGGTTGCATCACAGCCCCTGAACGAATTTTGTAAGAATTTCTCTCTCTTTCACTGCCTTTGTTTCACGGGTTTTGAAAAGTAATTTATTTTTATAATGGGGTTTAGCTGCTTTTCACGGCTGTGTTTATGCCGCTTTACACCCCCTTGACTCACTTACAGAGAGATATCAATACATAGGTTTGAAGATTCTTACTAGTCAGATATATTCTTGTGCGGTGAATAGGGGGTGTTGAGTCCAGTTCACTGAAAAAGGAATAGGTCTTGTCTCTTACATATTGGGTTTATGGAACGGTATCGGAGCTAATTTGAAACCCTTGTTTTATGCATCACCCCACCTCACCTTTCCCGTTCAGCAGCCATAGTGTGTTTTCTAAACGTGTGACTCTGTTCTGTTTTGTAATTCAGTTCAAGTGTAGCGGTTTTTACATTCCCTCTCTAAGTGATATCTTATGATAAGTGTCTTTTTCTGTGTGACTTATTTCACTTAGAATCGTCGTACCTAAATCCACTCATCGTGCTGCTACTAGCCTTATGACGTGGATTTCATGGCTGAGTGATATTCCATTGTACATGAGGACCACAACTTCTTTATCCATTTTTCGCTTTCCTAGGATACTTAAGGTGTAATGAAGTGGGGGTTCTTGTCAACAGAGCAGCCGTAAACTTTGGGGTGCCTGTGTCTTGCTGATTTTTAGTTTTCCCAATTTATACGCCCATGAGTGGAAGTGCCCTATGCTCTCCAAGCTGTGTTTTTTAGATGTTTCAGAACACACCGTACACTTCTCCAGAGTGGCTGTTGGCAATTTACATCCCACCCATCAGCGTAGCAAGGCTCCCATTTCTCCATGGCCGGTCCTGCATTTCTGGTTTGGACACTTTTTTCCACATGGCCCTTTTGCCCGCTGGGAAGCGAGACTTCTTTGGAGCGCTGATTGGCCTTTCCAGGTTGCTTGGTTGGCCAAAAAGGGCGTATGCGTTTTTTCCTGAATATATTCAGGAAAAAACGCATACGCCCTTTTTGGCCAAGGGCATCATTGTCCACGTTTTGCCGCTTTTCATGTGCTTTCAAGGCGATTCGAATCTACCTCCTGAAATCTGTTTCCTGCAATTCTGCCTTGCTTTCAAAGCCTCTTCGTTGCCTTCCCTTAATATATTTGTGGACGAGAGGTATCATTTAAAACTCTGCAGGTTTGTGAATTGCAGTGCCCCTGAGCTCCATTTTTCAACTCGCTTTTTTGGGAGCTGGCCGCAAAAGCGCAGGATTGCTTCAGGCCCTCTTCTGGTTCTGGGGGGCAGGCTGAGCTTGTGCTTAATTCTTCTTCCTGATGGGAAAATAGAGTGACCTGTGCCTGTCCCAACACCTAGAACTAGTCTCTCATTGGTTCCCCCTCTTCCCGTTCATCCTCAGGACAAATTGCAACCTGTACGGAACAGGAGGTTAAAGGTGCTGATTCTACAAGGAGGGAGATGGCTAGTAAATCGGCTGGAATGGCGAACCCGAGCAAAGGAGATGAGAAATGAGGTGCGTTTTAGAAACCTTTCCCGATCACACGGTGTACCATCTTCTGGGTTTCTCATGCCTGTTTTCGACGTAGGAAGATGCCCTTGAACCTGGAGATTTGGGACCCATGGGATGGGTACCATGCAGTATTACTTGAAAGGGTCTGCGTTGGCTCACCCAACCTCACCGAACCTCTCAGCCCCAAGAGTGTCCACCCTTATGTCTCAATCAGCTGTGGGTCTAGATATGGTCAATCCAGGTTGCATCACAGCCCCTGAACGAATTTTGTAAGAATTTCTCTCTCTTTCACTGCCTTTGTTTCACGGGTTTTGAAAAGTAATTTATTTTTATAATGGGGTTTAGCTGCTTTTCACGGCTGTGTTTATGCCGCTTTACACCCCCTTGACTCACTTACAGAGAGATATCAATACATAGGTTTGAAGATTCTTACTAGTCAGATATATTCTTGTGCGGTGAATAGGGGGTGTTGAGTCCAGTTCACTGAAAAAGGAATAGGTCTTGTCTCTTACATATTGGGTTTATGGAACGGTATCGGAGCTAATTTGAAACCCTTGTTTTATGCATCACCCCACCTCACCTTTCCCGTTCAGCAGCCATAGTGTGTTTTCTAAACGTGTGACTCTGTTCTGTTTTGTAATTCAGTTCAAGTGTAGCGGTTTTTACATTCCCTCTCTAAGTGATATCTTATGATAAGTGTCTTTTTCTGTGTGACTTATTTCACTTAGAATCGTCGTACCTAAATCCACTCATCGTGCTGCTACTAGCCTTATGACGTGGATTTCATGGCTGAGTGATATTCCATTGTACATGAGGACCACAACTTCTTTATCCATTTTTCGCTTTCCTAGGATACTTAAGGTGTAATGAAGTGGGGGTTCTTGTCAACAGAGCAGCCGTAAACTTTGGGGTGCCTGTGTCTTGCTGATTTTTAGTTTTCCCAATTTATACGCCCATGAGTGGAAGTGCCCTATGCTCTCCAAGCTGTGTTTTTTAGATGTTTCAGAACACACCGTACACTTCTCCAGAGTGGCTGTTGGCAATTTACATCCCACCCATCAGCGTAGCAAGGCTCCCATTTCTCCATGGCCGGTCCTGCATTTCTGGTTTGGACACTTTTTTCCGCATGGCCCTTTTGCCCGCTGGGAAGCGAGACTTCTTTGGAGCGCTGATTGGCCTTTCCAGGTTGCTTGGTTGGCCAAAAAGGGCGTATGCGTTTTTTCCTGAATATATTCAGGAAAAAACGCATACGCCCTTTTTGGCCAAGGGCATCATTGTCCACGTTTTGCCGCTTTTCATGTGCTTTCAAGGCGATTCGAATCTACCTCCTGAAATCTGTTTCCTGCAATTCTGCCTTGCTTTCAAAGCCTCTTCGTTGCCTTCCCTTAATATATTTGTGGACGAGAGGTATCATTTAAAACTCTGCAGGTTTGTGAATTGCAGTGCCCCTGAGCTCCATTTTTCAACTCGCTTTTTTGGGAGCTGGCCGCAAAAGCGCAGGATTGCTTCAGGCCCTCTTCTGGTTCTGGGGGGCAGGCTGAGCTTGTGCTTAATTCTTCTTCCTGATGGGAAAATAGAGTGACCTGTGCCTGTCCCAACACCTAGAGCTAGTCTCTCATTGGTTCCCCCTCTTCCCGTTCATCCTCAGGACAAATTGCAACCTGTACGGAACAGGAGGTTAAAGGTGCTGATTCTCCAAGGAGGGAGATGGCTAGTAAATCGGCTGGAATGGCGAACCCGAGCAAAGGAGATGAGAAATGAGGTGCGTTTTAGAAACCTTTCCCGATCACACGGTGTACCATCTTCTGGGTTTCTCATGCCTGTTTTCGACGTAGGAAGATGCCCTTGAACCTGGAGATTTGGGACCCATGGGATGGGTACCATGCAGTATTACTTGAAAGGGTCTGCGTTGGCTCACCCAACCTCACCGAACCTCTCAGCCCCAAGAGTGTCCACCCTTATGTCTCAATCAGCTGTGGGTCTAGATATGGTCAATCCAGGTTGCATCACGGCCCCTGAACGAATTTTGTAAGAATTTCTCTCTCTTTCACTGCCTTTGTTTCACGGGTTTTGTAAAGTAATTTATTTTTATAATGGGGTTTAGCTGCTTTTCACGGCTGTGTTTATGCCGCTTTACACCCCCTTGACTCACTTACAGAGAGATATCAATACATAGGTTTGAAGATTCTTACTAGTCAGATATATTCTTGTGCGGTGAATAGGGGGTGATGAGTCCAGTTCACTGAAAAAGGAATAGGTCTTGTCTCTTACATATTGGGTTTATGGAACGGTATCGGAGCTAATTTGAAACCCTTGTTTTATGCATCACCCCACCTCACCTTTCCCGTTCAGCAGCCATAGTGTGTTTTCTAAACGTGTGACTCTGTTCTGTTTTGTAATTCAGTTCAAGTGTAGCGGTTTTTACATTCCCTCTCTAAGTGATATCTTATGATAAGTGTCTTTTTCTGTGTGACTTATTTCACTTAGAATCGTCGTACCTAAATCCACTCATCGTGCTGCTACTAGCCTTATGACGTTGATTTCATGGCTGAGTGATATTCCATTGTACATGATGCCCACCACTTCTTTATCCATTTTTCGCTTTCCTAGGATACTTAAGGTGTAATGAAGTGGGGGTTCTTGTCAACAGAGCAGCCCTAAACTTTGGGGTGCCTGTGTCTTGCTGATTTTTAGTTTTCCCAATTTATACGCCCATGAGTGGAAGTGCCCTATGCTCTCCAAGCTGTGTTCTTTAGATGTTTCAGAACACACCGTACACTTCTCCAGAGTGGCTGTTGGCAATTTACATCCCACCCATCAGCGTAGCAAGGCTCCCATTTCTCCATGGCCGGTCCTGCATTTCTGGTTTGGACACTTTTTTCCGCATGGCCCTTTTGCCCGCTGGGAAGCGAGACTTCTTTGGAGCGCTGATTGGCCTTTCCAGGTTGCTTGGTTGGCCAAAAAGGGCGTATGCGTTTTTTCCTGAATATATTCAGGAAAAAACGCATACGCCCTTTTTGGCCAAGGGCATCATTGTCCACGTTTTGCCGCTTTTCATGTGCTTTCAAGGCGATTCGAATCTACCTCCTGAAATCTGTTTCCTGCAATTCTGCCTTGCTTTCAAAGCCTCTTCGTTGCCTTCCCTTAGTATATTTGTGGACGAGAGGTATCATTTAAAACTCTGCAGGTTTGTGAATTGCAGTGCCCCTGAGCTCCATTTTTCAACTCGCTTTTTTGGGAGCTGGCCGCAAAAGCGCAGGATTGCTTCAGGCCCTCTTCTGGTTCTGGGGGGCAGGCTGAGCTTGTGCTTAATTCTTCTTCCTGATGGGAAAATAGAGTGACCTGTGCCTGTCCCAACACCTAGAGCTAGTCTCTCATTGGTTCCCCCTCTTCCCGTTCATCCTCAGGACAAATTGCAACCTGTACGGAACAGGAGGTTAAAGGTGCTGATTCTCCAAGGAGGGAGATGGCTAGTAAATCGGCTGGAATGGCGAACCCGAGCAAAGGAGATGAGAAATGAGGTGCGTTTTAGAAACCTTTCCCGATCACACGGTGTACCATCTTCTTGGTTTCTCATGCCTGTTTTCAACGTAGGAAGATGCCCTTGAACCTGGAGATTTGGGACCCATGGGATGGGTACCATGCAGTATTACTTGAAAGGGTCTGCGTTGGCTCACCCAACCTCACCGAACCTCTCAGCCCCAAGAGTGTCCACCCTTATGTCTCAATCAGCTGTGGGTCTAGATATGGTCAATCCAGGTTGCATCACGGCCCCTGAACGAATTTTGTAAGAATTTCTCTCTCTTTCACTGCCTTTGTTTCATGGGTTTTGTAAAGTAATTTATTTTTATAATGGGGTTTAGCTGCTTTTCACGGCTGTGTTTATGCCGCTTTACACCCCCTTGACTCACTTACAGAGAGATATCAATACATAGGTTTGAAGATTCTTACTAGTCAGATATATTCTTGTGCGGTGAATAGGGGGTGTTGAGTCCAGTTCACTGAAAAAGGAATAGGTCTTGTCTCTTACATATTGGGTTTTTGGAACGGTATCGGAGCTAATTTGAAACCTTTGTTTTATGCATCACCCCACCTCACCTTTCCCGTTCAGCAGCCATAGTGTGTTTTCTGAACGTGTGACTCTGTTCTGTTTTGTAATTCAGTTCAAGTGTAGCGGTTTTTACATTCCCTCTCTAAGTGATATCTTATGATAAGTGTCTTTTTCTGTGTGACTTATTTCACTTAGAATCGTCGTACCTAAATCCACTCATCGTGCTGCTACTAGCCTTATGACGTGGATTTCCTGGCTGAGTGATATTCCATTGTACATGAGGACCACCACTTCTTTATCCATTTTTCGCTTTCCTAGGATATTTAAGGTGTAATGAAGTGGGGGTTCTTGTCAACAGAGCAGCCCTAAACTTTGGGGTGCCTGTGTCTTGCTGATTTTTAGTTTTCCCAATTTATACGCCCATGAGTGGAAGTGCCCTATGCTCTCCAAGCTGTGTTCTTTAGATGTTTCAGAACACCCCGTACACTTCTCCAGAGTGGCTGTTGGCAATTTACATCCCACCCATCAGCGTAGCAAGGCTCCCATTTCTCCATGGCCGGTCCTGCATTTCTGGTTTGGACACTTTTTTCCGCATGGCCCTTTTGCCCGCTGGGAAGCGAGACTTCTTTGGAGCGCTGATTGGCCTTTCCAGGTTGCTTGGTTGGCCAAAAAGGGCGTATGCGTTTTTTCCTGAATATATTCAGGAAAAAACGCATACGCCCTTTTTGGCCAAGGGCATCATTGTCCACGTTTTGCCGCTTTTCATGTGCTTTCAAGGCGATTCGAATCTACCTCCTGAAATCTGTTTCCTGCAATTCTGCCTTGCTTTCAAAGCCTCTTCGTTGCCTTCCCTTAATATATTTGTGGACGAGAGGTATCATTTAAAACTCTGCAGGTTTGTGAATTGCAGTGCCCCTGAGCTCCATTTTTCAACTCGCTTTTTTGGGAGCTGGCCGCAAAAGCGCAGGATTGCTTCAGGCCCTCTTCTGGTTCTGGGGGGCAGGCTGAGCTTGTGCTTAATTCTTCTTCCTGATGGGAAAATAGAGTGACCTGTGCCTGTCCCAACACCTAGAGCTAGTCTCTCATTGGTTCCCCCTCTTCCCGTTCATCCTCAGGACAAATTGCAACCTGTACGGAACAGGAGGTTAAAGGTGCTGATTCTCCAAGGAGGGAGATGGCTAGTAAATCGGCTGGAATGGCGAACCCGAGCAAAGGAGATGAGAAATGAGGTGCGTTTTAGAAACCTTTCCCGATCACACGGTGTACCATCTTCTGGGTTTCTCATGCCTGTTTTCGACGTAGGAAGATGCCCTTGAACCTGGAGATTTGGGACCCATGGGATGGGTACCATGCAGTATTACTTGAAAGGGTCTGCGTTGGCTCACCCAACCTCACCGAACCTCTCAGCCCCAAGAGTGTCCACCCTTATGTCTCAATCAGCTGTGGGTGTAGATATGGTCAATCCAGGTTGCATCACGGCCCCTGAACGAATTTTGTAAGAATTTCTCTCTCTTTCACTGCCTTTGTTTCACGGGTTTTGAAAAGTAATTTATTTTTATAATGGGGTTTAGCTGCTTTTCACGGCTGTGTTTATGCCGCTTTACACCCCCTTGACTCACTTACAGAGAGATATCAATACATAGGTTTGAAGATTCTTACTAGTCAGATATATTCTTGTGCGGTGAATAGGGGGTGTTGAGTCCAGTTCACTGAAAAAGGAATAGGTCTTGTCTCTTACATATTGGGTTTATGGAACGGTATCGGAGCTAATTTGAAATCCTTGTTTTATGCATCACCCCACCTCACCTTTCCCGTTCAGCAGCCATAGTGTGTTTCCTAAACGTGTGACTCTGTTCTGTTTTGTAATTCAGTTCAAGTGTAGCGGTTTTTACATTCCCTCTCTAAGTGATATCTTATGATAAGTGTCTTTTTCTGTGTGACTTATTTCACTTAGAATCGTCGTACCTAAATCCACTCATCGTGCTGCTACTAGCCTTATGACGTGGATTTCATGGCTGAGTGATATTCCATTGTACATGAGGACCACAACTTCTTTATCCATTTTTCGCTTTCCTAGGATATTTAAGGTGTAATGAAGTGGGGGTTCTTGTCAACAGAGCAGCCCTAAACTTTGGGGTGCCTGTGTCTTGCTGATTTTTAGTTTCCCAATTTATACGCCCATGAGTGGAAGTGCCCTATGCTCTCCAAGCTGTGTTCTTTAGATGTTTCAGAACACACCGTACACTTCTCCAGAGTGGCTGTTGGCAATTTACATCCCACCCATCAGCGTAGCAAGGCTCCCATTTCTCCATGGCCGGTCCTGCATTTCTGGTTTGGACACTTTTTTCCGCATGGCCCTTTTGCCCGCTGGGAAGCGAGACTTCTTTGGAGCGCTGATTGGCCTTTCCAGGTTGCTTGGTTGGGCAAAAAGGGCGTATGCGTTTTTTCCTGAATATATTCAGGAAAAAACGCATACGCCCTTTTTGGCCAAGGGCATCATTGTCCACGTTTTGCCGCTTTTCATGTGCTTTCAAGGCGATTCGAATCTACCTCCTGAAATCTGTTTCCTGCAATTCTGCCTTGCTTTCAAAGCCTCTTCGTTGCCTTCCCTTAATATATTTGTGGACGAGAGGTATCATTTAAAACTCTGCAGGTTTGTGAATTGCAGTGCCCCTGAGCTCCATTTTTCAACTCGCTTTTTTGGGAGCTGGCCGCAAAAGCGCAGGATTGCTTCAGGCCCTCTTCTGGTTCTGGGGGGCAGGCTGAGCTTGTGCTTAATTCTTCTTCCTGATGGGAAAATAGAGTGACCTGTGCCTGTCCCAACACCTAGAGCTAGTCTCTCATTGGTTCCCCCTCTTCCCGTTCATCCTCAGGACAAATTGCAACCTGTACGGAACAGGAGGTTAAAGGTGCTGATTCTCCAAGGAGGGAGATGGCTAGTAAATCGGCTGGAATGGCGAACCCGAGCAAAGGAGATGAGAAATGAGGTGCGTTTTAGAAACCTTTCCCGATCACACGGTGTACCATCTTCTGGGTTTCTCATGCCTGTTTTCGACGTAGGAAGATGCCCTTGAACCTGGAGATTTGGGACCCATGGGATGGGTACCATGCAGTATTACTTGAAAGGGTCTGCGTTGGCTCACCCAACCTCACCGAACCTCTCAGCCCCAAGAGTGTCCACCCTTATGTCTCAATCAGCTGTGGGTGTAGATATGGTCAATCCAGGTTGCATCACGGCCCCTGAACGAATTTTGTAAGAATTTCTCTCTCTTTCACTGCCTTTGTTTCACGGGTTTTGAAAAGTAATTTATTTTTATAATGGGGTTTAGCTGCTTTTCACGGCTGTGTTTATGCCGCTTTACACCCCCTTGACTCACTTACAGAGAGATATCAATACATAGGTTTGAAGATTCTTACTAGTCAGATATATTCTTGTGCGGTGAATAGGGGGTGATGAGTCCAGTTCACTGAAAAAGGAATAGGTCTTGTCTCTTACATATTGGGTTTATGGAACGGTATCGGAGCTAATTTGAAACCCTTGTTTTATGCATCACCCCACCTCACCTTTCCCGTTCAGCAGCCATAGTGTGTTTTCTAAACGTGTGACTCTGTTCTATTTTGTAATTCAGTTCAAGTGTAGCGGTTTTTACATTCCCTCTCTAAGTGATATCTTATGATAAGTGTCTTTTTCTGTGTGACTTATTTCACTTAGAATCGTCGTACCTAAATCCACTCATCGTGCTGCTACTAGCCTTATGACGTGGATTTCCTGGCTGAGTGATATTCCATTGTACATGAGGACCACCACTTCTTTATCCATTTTTCGCTTTCCTAGGATATTTAAGGTGTAATGAAGTGGGGGTTCTTGTCAACAGAGCAGCCCTAAACTTTGGGGTGCCTGTGTCTTGCTGATTTTTAGTTTTCCCAATTTATACGCCCATGAGTGGAAGTGCCCTATGCTCTCCAAGCTGTGTTTTTTAGATGTTTCAGAACACACCGTACACTTCTCCAGAGTGGCTGTTGGCAATTTACGTCCCACCCATCAGCGTAGCAAGGCTCCCATTTCTCCATGGCCGGTCCTGCATTTCTGGTTTGGACACTTTTTTCCGCATGGCCCTTTTGCCCGCTGGGAAGCGAGACTTCTTTGGAGCGCTGATTGGCCTTTCCAGGTTGCTTGGTTGGCCAAAAAGGGCGTATGCGTTTTTTCCTGAATATACTCAGGAAAAAAACGCATACGCCCTTTTTGGCCAAGGGCATCAATGTCCACGTTTTGCCGCTTTTCATGTGCTTTCAAGGCGATTCGAATCTACCTCCTGAAATCTGTTTCCTGCAATTCTGCCTTGCTTTCAAAGCCTCTTCGTTGCCTTCCCTTAATATATTTGTGGACGAGAGGTATCATTTAAAACTCTGCAGGTTTGTGAATTGCAGTGCCCCTGAGCTCCATTTTTCAACTCGCTTTTTGGGGAGCTGGCCGCAAAAGCACAGGATTGCTTCAGGCCCTCTTCTGGTTCTGGGGGGCAGGCTGAGCTTGTGCTTAATTCTTCTTCCTGATGGGAACATAGAGTGACCTGTGCCTGTCCCAACACCTAGAGCTAGTCTCTCATTGGTTCCCCCTCTTCCCGTTCATCCTCAGGACAAATTGCAACCTGTACGGAACAGGAGGTTAAAGGTGCTGATTCTCCAAGGAGGGAGATGGCTAGTAAATCGGCTGGAATGGCGAACCCGAGCAAAGGAGATGAGAAATGAGGTGCGTTTTAGAAACCTTTCCCGATCACACGGTGTACCATCTTCTGGGTTTCTCATGCCTGTTTTCGACGTAGGAAGATGCCCTTGAACCTGGAGATTTGGGACCCATGGGATGGGTACCATGCAGTATTACTTGAAAGGGTCTGCGTTGGCTCACCCAACCTCACCGAACCTCTCAGCCCCAAGAGTGTCCACCCTTATGTCTCAATCAGCTGTGGGTCTAGATATGGTCAATCCAGGTTGCATCACAGCCCCTGAACGAATTTTGTAAGAATTTCTCTCTCTTTCACTGCCTTTGTTTCACGGGTTTTGAAAAGTAATTTATTTTTATAATGGGGTTTAGCTGCTTTTCACGGCTGTGTTTATGCCGCTTTACACCCCCTTGACTCACTTACAGAGAGATATCAATACATAGGTTTGAAGATTCTTACTAGTCAGATATATTCTTGTGCGGTGAATAGGGGGTGTTGAGTCCAGTTCACTGAAAAAGGAATAGGTCTTGTCTCTTACATATTGGGTTTATGGAACGGTATCGGAGCTAATTTGAAACCCTTGTTTTATGCATCACCCCACCTCACCTTTCCCGTTCAGCAGCCATAGTGTGTTTTCTAAACGTGTGACTCTGTTCTGTTTTGTAATTCAGTTCAAGTGTAGCGGTTTTTACATTCCCTCTCTAAGTGATATCTTATGATAAGTGTCTTTTTCTGTGTGACTTATTTCACTTAGAATCGTCGTACCTAAATCCACTCATCGTGCTGCTACTAGCCTTATGACGTGGATTTCATGGCTGAGTGATATTCCATTGTACATGAGGACCACCACTTCTTTATCCATTTTTCGCTTTCCTAGGATACTTAAGGTGTAATGAAGTGCGGGTTCTTGTCAACAGAGCAGCCGTAAACTTTGGGGTGCCTGTGTCTTGCTGATTTTTAGTTTTCCCAATTTATACGCCCATGAGTGGAAGTGCCCTATGCTCTCCAAGCTGTGTTTTTTAGATGTTTCAGAACACACCGTACACTTCTCCAGAGTGGCTGTTGGCAATTTACATCCCACCCATCAGCGTAGCAAGGCTCCCATTTCTCCATGGCCGGTCCTGCATTTCTGGTTTGGACACTTTTTTCCGCATGGCCCTTTTGCCCGCTGGGAAGCGAGACTTCTTTGGAGCGCTGATTGGCCTTTCCAGTTTGCTTGGTTGGCCAAAAAGGGCGTATGCGTTTTTTCCTGAATATATTCAGGAAAAAACGCATACGCCCTTTTTGGCCAAGGGCATCATTGTCCACGTTTTGCCGCTTTTCATGTGCTTTCAAGGCGATTCGAATCTACCTCCTGAAATCTTTTTCCTGCAATTCTGCCTTGCTTTCAAAGCCTCTTCGTTGCCTTCCCTTAATATATTTGTGGACGAGAGGTATCATTTAAAACTCTGCAGGTTTGTGAATTGCAGTGCCCCTGAGCTCCATTTTTCAACTCGCTTTTTGGGGAGCTGGCCGCAAAAGCACAGGATTGCTTCAGGCCCTCTTCTGGTTCTGGGGGGCAGGCTGAGCTTGTGCTTAATTCTTCTTCCTGATGGGAACATAGAGTGACCTGTGCCTGTCCCAACACCTAGAGCTAGTCTCTCATTGGTTCCCCCTCTTCCCGTTCATCCTCAGGACAAATTGCAACCTGTACGGAACAGGAGGTTAAAGGTGCTGATTCTCCAAGGAGGGAGATGGCTAGTAAATCGGCTGGAATGGCGAACCCGAGCAAAGGAGATGAGAAATGAGGTGCGTTTTAGAAACCTTTCCCGATCACACGGTGTACCATCTTCTGGGTTTCTCATGCCTGTTTTCGACGTAGGAAGATGCCCTTGAACCTGGAGATTTGGGACCCATGGGATGGGTACCATGCAGTATTACTTGAAAGGGTCTGCGTTGGCTCACCCAACCTCACCGAACCTCTCAGCCCCAAGAGTGTCCACCCTTATGTCTCAATCAGCTGTGGGTCTAGATATGGTCAATCCAGGTTGCATCACAGCCCCTGAACGAATTTTGTAAGAATTTCTCTCTCTTTCACTGCCTTTGTTTCACGGGTTTTGAAAAGTAATTTATTTTTATAATGGGGTTTAGCTGCTTTTCACGGCTGTGTTTATGCCGCTTTACACCCCCTTGACTCACTTACAGAGAGATATCAATACATAGGTTTGAAGATTCTTACTAGTCAGATATATTCTTGTGCGGTGAATAGGGGGTGATGAGTCCAGTTCACTGAAAAAGGAATAGGTCTTGTCTCTTACATATTGGGTTTATGGAACGGTATCGGAGCTAATTTGAAACCCTTGTTTTATGCATCACCCCACCTCACCTTTCCCGTTCAGCAGCCATAATGTGTTTTCTAAACGTGTGACTCTGTTCTGTTTTGTAATTCAGTTCAAGTGTAGCGGTTTTTACATTCCCTCTCTAAGTGATATCTTATGATAAGTGTCTTTTTCTGTGTGACTTATTTCACTTAGAATCGTCGTACCTAAATCCACTCATCGTGCTGCTACTAGCCTTATGACGTGGATTTCATGGCTGAGTGATATTCCATTGTACATGAGGACCACCACTTCTTTATCCATTTTTCGCTTTCCTAGGATATTTAAGGTGTAATGAAGTGGGGGTTCTTGTCAACAGAGCAGCCCTAAACTTTGGGGTGCCTGTGTCTTGCTGATTTTTAGTTTTCCCAATTTATACGCCCATGAGTGGAAGTGCCCTATGCTCTCCAAGCTGTGTTTTTTAGATGTTTCAGAACACACCGTACACTTCTCCAGAGTGGCTGTTGGCAATTTACGTCCCACCCATCAGCGTAGCAAGGCTCCCATTTCTCCATGGCCGGTCCTGCATTTCTGGTTTGGACACTTTTTTCCGCATGGCCCTTTTGCCCGCTGGGAAGCGAGACTTCTTTGGAGCGCTGATTGGCCTTTCCAGGTTGCTTGGTTGGCCAAAAAGGGCGTATGCGTTTTTTCCTGAATATTCTCAGGAAAAAAACGCATACGCCCTTTTTGGCCAAGGGCATCATTGTCCACGTTTTGCCGCTTTTCATGTGCTTTCAAGGCGATTCGAATCTACCTCCTGAAATCTGTTTCCTGCAATTCTGCCTTGCTTTCAAAGCCTCTTCGTTGCCTTCCCTTAATATATTTGTGGACGAGAGGTATCATTTAAAACTCTGCAGGTTTGTGAATTGCAGTGCCCCTGAGCTCCATTTTTCAACTCGCTTTTCTGGGAGCTGGCCGCAAAAGCGCAGGATTGCTTCAGGCCCTCTTCTGGTTCTGGGGGGCAGGCTGAGCTTGTGCTTAATTCTTCTTCCTGATGGGAAAATAGAGTGACCTGTGCCTGTCCCAACACCTAGAGCTAGTCTCTCATTGGTTCCCCCTCTTCCCGTTCATCCTCAGGACAAATTGCAACCTGTACGGAACAGGAGGTTAAAGGTGCTGATTCTCCAAGGAGGGAGATGGCTAGTAAATCGGCTGGAATGGCGAACCCGAGCAAAGGAGATGAGAAATGAGGTGCGTTTTAGAAACCTTTCCCGATCACACGGTGTACCATCTTCTGGGTTTCTCATGCCTGTTTTCGACGTAGGAAGATGCCCTTGAACCTGGAGATTTGGGACCCATGGGATGGGTACCATGCAGTATTACTTGAAAGGGTCTGCGTTGGCTCACCCAACCTCACCGAACCTCTCAGCCCCAAGAGTGTCCACCCTTATGTCTCAATCAGCTGTGGGTCTAGATATGGTCAATCCAGGTTGCATCACAGCCCCTGAACGAATTTTGTAAGAATTTCTCTCTCTTTCACTGCCTTTGTTTCACGGGTTTTGAAAAGTAATTTATTTTTATAATGGGGTTTAGCTGCTTTTCACGGCTGTGTTTATGCCGCTTTACACCCCCTTGACTCACTTACAGAGAGATATCAATACATAGGTTTGAAGATTCTTACTAGTCAGATATATTCTTGTGCGGTGAATAGGGGGTGATGAGTCCAGTTCACTGAAAAAGGAATAGGTCTTGTCTCTTACATATTGGGTTTATGGAACGGTATCGGAGCTAATTTGAAACCCTTGTTTTATGCATCACCCCACCTCACCTTTCCCGTTCAGCAGCCATAGTGTGTTTCCTAAACGTGTGACTCTGTTCTGTTTTGTAATTCAGTTCAAGTGTAGCGGTTTTTACGTTCCCTGTCTAAGTGATATCTTATGATAAGTGTCTTTTTCTGTGTGACTTATTTCACTTAGAATCGTCGTACCTAAATCCACTCATCGTGCTGCTACTAGCCTTATGACGTGGATTTCATGGCTGAGTGATATTCCATTGTACATGAGGCCCACCACTTCTTTATCCATTTTTCGCTTTCCTAGGATACTTAAGGTGTAATGAAGTGGGGGTTCTTGTCAACAGAGCAGCCCTAAACTTTGGGGTGCCTGTGTCTTGCTGATTTTTAGTTTTCCCAATTTATACGCCCATGAGTGGAAGTGCCCTATGCTCTCCAAGCTGTGTTCTTTAGATGTTTCAGAACACACCGTACACTTCTCCAGAGTGGCTGTTGGCAATTTACATCCCACCCATCAGCGTAGCAAGGCTCCCATTTCTCCATGGCCGGTCCTGCATTTCTGGTTTGGACACTTTTTTCCGCATGGCCCTTTTGCCCGCTGGGAAGCGAGACTTCTTTGGAGCGCTGATTGGCCTTTCCAGGTTGCTTGGTTGGCCAAAAAGGGCGTATGCGTTTTTTCCTGAATATATTCAGGAAAAAACGCATACGCCCTTTTTGGCCAAGGGCATCATTGTCCACGTTTTGCCGCTTTTCATGTGCTTTCAAGGCGATTCGAATCTACCTCCTGAAATCTGTTTCCTGCAATTCTGCCTTGCTTTCAAAGCCTCTTCGTTGCCTTCCCTTAATATATTTGTGGACGAGAGGTATCATTTAAAACTCTGCAGGTTTGTGAATTGCAGTGCCCCTGAGCTCCATTTTTCAACTCGCTTTTTTGGGAGCTGGCCGCCAAAGCGCAGGATTGCTTCAGGCCCTCTTCTGGTTCTGGGGGGCAGGCTGAGCTTGTGCTTAATTCTTCTTCCTGATGGGAAAATAGAGTGACCTGTGCCTGTCCCAACACCTAGAGCTAGTCTCTCATTGGTTCCCCCTCTTCCCGTTCATCCTCAGGACAAATTGCAACCTGTACGGAACAGGAGGTTAAAGGTGCTGATTCTCCAAGGAGGGAGATGGCTAGTAAATCGGCTGGAATGGCGAACCCGAGCAAAGGAGATGAGAAATGAGGTGCGTTTTAGAAACCTTTCCCGATCACACGGTGTACCATCTTCTGGGTTTCTCATGCCTGTTTTCGACGTAGGAAGATGCCCTTGAACCTGGAGATTTGGGACCCATGGGATGGGTACCATGCAGTATTACTTGAAAGGGTCTGCGTTGGCTCACCCAACCTCACCGAACCTCTCAGCCCCAAGAGTGTCCACCCTTATGTCTCAATCAGCTGTGGGTCTAGATATGGTCAATCCAGGTTGCATCACAGCCCCTGAACGAATTTTGTAAGAATTTCTCTCTCTTTCACTGCCTTTGTTTCACGGGTTTTGAAAAGTAATTTATTTTTATAATGGGGTTTAGCTGCTTTTCACGGCTGTGTTTATGCCGCTTTACACCCCCTTGACTCACTTACAGAGAGATATCAATACATAGGTTTGAAGATTCTTACTAGTCAGATATATTCTTGTGCGGTGAATAGGGGGTGTTGAGTCCAGTTCACTGAAAAAGGAATAGGTCTTGTCTCTTACATATTGGGTTTATGGAACGGTATCGGAGCTAATTTGAAACCCTTGTTTTATGCATCACCCCACCTCACCTTTCCCGTTCAGCAGCCATAGTGTGTTTCCTAAACGTGTGACTCTGTTCTGTTTTGTAATTCAGTTCAAGTGTAGCGGTTTTTACATTCCCTCTCTAAGTGATATCTTATGATAAGTGTCTTTTTCTGTGTGACTTATTTCACTTAGAATCGTCGTACCTAAATCCACTCATCGTGCTGCTACTAGCCTTATGACGTGGATTTCATGGCTGAGTGATATTCCATTGTACATGAGGCCCACCACTTCTTTATCCATTTTTCGCTTTCCTAGGATACTTAAGGTGTAATGAAGTGGGGGTTCTTGTCAACAGAGCAGCCCTAAACTTTGGGGTGCCTGTGTCTTGCTGATTTTTAGTTTTCCCAATTTATACGCCCATGAGTGGAAGTGCCCTATGCTCTCCAAGCTGTGTTCTTTAGATGTTTCAGAACACACCGTACACTTCTCCAGAGTGGCTGTTGGCAATTTACATCCCACCCATCAGCGTAGCAAGGCTCCCATTTCTCCATGGCCGGTCCTGCATTTCTGGTTTGGACACTTTTTTCCGCATGGCCCTTTTGCCCGCTGGGAAGCGAGACTTCTTTGGAGCGCTGATTGGCCTTTTCAGGTTGCTTGGTTGGCCAAAAAGGGCGTATGCGTTTTTTCCTGAATATATTCAGGAAAAAACGCATACGCCCTTTTTGGCCAAGGGCATCATTGTCCACGTTTTGCCGCTTTTCATGTGCTTTCAAGGCGATTCGAATCTACCTCCTGAAATCTGTTTCCTGCAATTCTGCCTTGCTTTCAAAGCCTCTTCGTTGCCTTCCCTTAATATATTTGTGGACGAGAGGTATCATTTAAAACTCTGCAGGTTTGTGAATTGCAGTGCCCCTGAGCTCCATTTTTCAACTCGCTTTTTTGGGAGCTGGCCGCAAAAGCGCAGGATTGCTTCAGGCCCTCTTCTGGTTCTGGGGGGCAGGCTGAGCTTGTGCTTAATTCTTCTTCCTGATGGGAAAATAGAGTGACCTGTGCCTGTCCCAACACCTAGAGCTAGTCTCTCATTGGTTCCCCCTCTTCCCCTTCATCCTCAGGACAAATTGCAACCTGTACGGAACAGGAGGTTAAAGGTGCTGATTCTCCAAGGAGGGAGATGGCTAGTAAATCGGCTGGAATGGCGAACCCGAGCAAAGGAGATGAGAAATGAGGTGCGTTTTAGAAACCTTTCCCGATCACACGGTGTACCATCTTCTGGGTTTCTCATGCCTGTTTTCGACGTAGGAAGATGCCCTTGAACCTGGAGATTTGGGACCCATGGGATGGGTACCATGCAGTATTACTTGAAAGGGTCTGCGTTGGCTCACCCAACCTCACCGAACCTCTCAGCCCCAAGAGTGTCCACCCTTATGTCTCAATCAGCTGTGGGTCTAGATATGGTCAATCCAGGTTGCATCACAGCCCCTGAACGAATTTTGTAAGAATTTCTCTCTCTTTCACTGCCTTTGTTTCACGGGTTTTGAAAAGTAATTTATTTTTATAATGGGGTTTAGCTGCTTTTCACGGCTGTGTTTATGCCGCTTTACACCCCCTTGACTCACTTACAGAGAGATATCAATACATAGGTTTGAAGATTCTTACTAGTCAGATATATTCTTGTGCGGTGAATAGGGGGTGTTGAGTCCAGTTCACTGAAAAAGGAATAGGTCTTGTCTCTTACATATTGGGTTTATGGAACGGTATCGGAGCTAATTTGAAACCCTTGTTTTATGCATCACCCCACCTCACCTTTCCCGTTCAGCAGCCATAGTGTGTTTCCTAAACGTGTGACTCTGTTCTGTTTTGTAATTCACTTCAAGTGTAGCGGTTTTTACATTCCCTCTCTAAGTGATATCTTATGATAAGTGTCTTTTTCTGTGTGACTTATTTCACTTAGAATCGTCGTACCTAAATCCACTCATCGTGCTGCTACTAGCCTTATGACGTGGATTTCATGGCTGAGTGATATTCCATTGTACATGAGGACCACCACTTCTTTATCCATTTTTCGATTTCCTAGGATACTTAAGGTGTAATGAAGTGCGGGTTCTTGTCAACAGAGGAGCCCTAAACTTTGGGGTGCCTGTGTCTTGCTGATTTTTAGTTTTCCCAATTTATACGCCCATGAGTGGAAGTGCCCTATGCTCTCCAAGCTGTGTTCTTTAGATGTTTCAGAACACACCGTACACTTCTCCAGAGTGGCTGTTGGCAATTTACATCCCACCCATCAGCGTAGCAAGGCTCCCATTTCTCCATGGCCGGTCCTGCATTTCTGGTTTGGACACTTTTTTCCGCATGGCCCTTTTGCCCGCTGGGAAGCGAGACTTCTTTGGAGCGCTGATTGGCCTTTCCAGGTTGCTTGGTTGGCCAAAAAGGGCGTATGCGTTTTTTCCTGAATATATTCAGGAAAAAACGCATACGCCCTTTTTGGCCAAGGGCATCATTGTCCACGTTTTGCCGCTTTTCATGTGCTTTCAAGGCGATTCGAATCTACCTCCTGAAATCTGTTTCCTGCAATTCTGCCTTGCTTTCAAAGCCTCTTCGTTGCCTTCCCTTAATATATTTGTGGACGAGAGGTATCATTTAAAACTCTGCAGGTTTGTGAATTGCAGTGCCCCTGAGCTCCATTTTTCAACTCGCTTTTTTGGGAGCTGGCCGCAAAAGCGCAGGATTGCTTCAGGCCCTCTTCTGGTTCTGGGGGGCAGGCTGAGCTTGTGCTTAATTCTTCTTCCTGATGGGAAAATAGAGTGACCTGTGCCTGTCCCAACACCTAGAGCTAGTCTCTCATTGGTTCCCCCTCTTCCCGTTCATCCTCAGGACAAATTGCAACCTGTACGGAACAGGAGGTTAAAGGTGCTGATTCTCCAAGGAGGGAGATGGCTAGTAAATCGGCTGGAATGGCGAACCCGAGCAAAGGAGATGAGAAATGAGGTGCGTTTTAGAAACCTTTCCGGATCACACGGTGTACCATCTTCTGGGTTTCTCATGCCTGTTTTCGACGTAGGAAGATGCCCTTGAACCTGGAGATTTGGGACCCATGGGATGGGTACCATGCAGTATTACTTGAAAGGGTCTGCGTTGGCTCACCCAACCTCACCGAACCTCTCAGCCCCAAGAGTGTCCACCCTTATGTCTCAATCAGCTGTGGGTCTAGATATGGTCAATCCAGGTTGCATCACAGCCCCTGAACGAATTTTGTAAGAATTTCTCTCTCTTTCACTGCCTTTGTTTCACGGGTTTTGAAAAGTAATTTATTTTTATAATGGGGTTTAGCTGCTTTTCACGGCTGTGTTTATGCCGCTTTACACCCCCTTGACTCACTTACAGAGAGATATCAATACATAGGTTTGAAGATTCTTACTAGTCAGATATATTCTTGTGCGGTGAATAGGGGGTGTTGAGTCCAGTTCACTGAAAAAGGAATAGGTCTTGTCTCTTACATATTGGGTTTATGGAACGGTATCGGAGCTAATTTGAAACCCTTGTTTTATGCATCACCCCACCTCACCTTTCCCGTTCAGCAGCCATAGTGTGTTTCCTAAACGTGTGACTCTGTTCTGTTTTGTAATTCAGTTCAAGTGTAGCGGTTTTTACATTCCCTCTCTAAGTGATATCTTATGATAAGTGTCTTTTTCTGTGTGACTTATTTCACTTAGAATCGTCGTACCTAAATACACTCATCGTGCTGCTACTAGCCTTATGACGTGGATTTCATGGCTGAGTGATATTCCATTGTACATGAGGATCCCAACTTCTTTATCCATTTTTCGCTTTCCTAGGATACTTAAGGTGTAATGAAGTGGGGGTTCTTGTCAACAGAGCAGCCGTAAACTTTGGGGTGCCTGTGTCTTGCTGATTTTTAGTTTTCCCAATTTATACGCCCATGAGTGGAAGTGCCCTATGCTCTCCAAGCTGTGTTTTTTAGATGTTTCAGAACACACTGTACAGTTCTCCAGAGTGGCTGTTGGCAATTTACGTCCCACCCATCAGCGTAGGAAGGCTCCCATTTCTCCATGGCCGGTCCTGCATTTCTGGTTTGGACACTTTTTTCCGCATGGCCCTTTTGCCCGCTGGGAAGCGAGACTTCTTTGGAGCGCTGATTGGCCTTTCCAGGTTGCTTGGTTGGCCAAAAAGGGCGTATGCGTTTTTTCCTGAATATATTCAGGAAAAAACGCATACGCCCTTTTTGGCCAAGGGCATCATTGTCCACGTTTTGCCGCTTTTCATGTGCTTTCAAGGCGATTCGAATCTACCTCCTGAAATCTGTTTCCTGCAATTCTGCCTTGCTTTCAAAGCCTCTTCGTTGCCTTCCCTTAATATATTTGTGGACGAGAGGTATCATTTAAAACTCTGCAGGTTTGTGAATTGCAGTGCCCCTGAGCTCCATTTTTCAACTCGCTTTTTTGGGAGCTGGCCGCAAAAGCGCAGGATTGCTTCAGGCCCTCTTCTGGTTCTGGGGGGCAGGCTGAGCTTGTGCTTAATTCTTCTTCCTGATGGGAAAATAGAGTGACCTGTGCCTGTCCCAACACCTAGAGCTAGTCTCTCATTGGTTCCCCCTCTTCCCCTTCATCCTCAGGACAAATTGCAACCTGTACGGAACAGGAGGTTAAAGGTGCTGATTCTCCAAGGAGGGAGATGGCTAGTAAATCGGCTGGAATGGCGAACCCGAGCAAAGGAGATGAGAAATGAGGTGCGTTTTAGAAACCTTTCCCGATCACACGGTGTACCATCTTCTGGGTTTCTCATGCCTGTTTTCGACGTAGAAAGATGCCCTTGAACCTGGAGATTTGGGACCCATGGGATGGGTACCATGCAGTATTACTTGAAAGGGTCTGCGTTGGCTCACCCAACCTCACCGAACCTCTCAGCCCCAAGAGTGTCCACCCTTATGTCTCAATCAGCTGTGGGTCTAGATATGGTCAATCCAGGTTGCATCACAGCCCCTGAACGAATTTTGTAAGAATTTCTCTCTCTTTCACTGCCTTTGTTTCACGGGTTTTGAAAAGTAATTTATTTTTATAATGGGGTTTAGCTGCTTTTCACGGCTGTGTTTATGCCGCTTTACACCCCCTTGACTCACTTACAGAGAGATATCAATACATAGGTTTGAAGATTCTTACTAGTCAGATATATTCTTGTGCGGTGAATAGGGGGTGTTGAGTCCAGTTCACTGAAAAAGGAATAGGTCTTGTCTCTTACATATTGGGTTTATGGAACGGTATCGGAGCTAATTTGAAACCCTTGTTTTATGCATCACCCCACCTCACCTTTCCCGTTCAGCAGCCATAGTGTGTTTCCTAAACGTGTGACTCTGTTCTGTTTTGTAATTCAGTTCAAGTGTAGCGGTTTTTACATTCCCTCTCTAAGTGATATCTTATGATAAGTGTCTTTTTCTGTGTGACTTATTTCACTTAGAATCGTCGTACCTAAATCCACTCATCGTGCTGCTACTAGCCTTATGACGTGGATTTCATGGCTGAGTGATATTCCATTGTACATGAGGACCACAACTTCTTTATCCATTTTTCGCTTTCCTAGGATATTTAAGGTGTAATGAAGTGGGGGTTCTTGTCAACAGAGCAGCCCTAAACTTTGGGGTGCCTGTGTCTTGCTGATTTTTAGTTTCCCAATTTATACGCCCATGAGTGGAAGTGCCCTATGCTCTCCAAGCTGTGTTCTTTAGATGTTTCAGAACACACCGTACACTTCTCCAGAGTGGCTGTTGGCAATTTACATCCCACCCATCAGCGTAGCAAGGCTCCCATTTCTCCATGGCCGGTCCTGCATTTCTGGTTTGGACACTTTTTTCCGCATGGCCCTTTTGCCCGCTGGGAAGCGAGACTTCTTTGGAGCGCTGATTGGCCTTTCCAGGTTGCTTGGTTGGCCAAAAAGGGCGTATGCGTTTTTTCCTGAATATATTCAGGAAAAAACGCATACGCCCTTTTTGGCCAAGGGCATCATTGTCCACGTTTTGCCGCTTTTCATGTGCTTTCAAGGCGATTCGAATCTACCTCCTGAAATCTGTTTCCTGCAATTCTGCCTTGCTTTCAAAGCCTCTTCGTTGCCTTCCCTTAATATATTTGTGGACGAGAGGTATCATTTAAAACTCTGCAGGTTTGTGAATTGCAGTGCCCCTGAGCTCCATTTTTCAACTCGCTTTTTTGGGAGCTGGCCGCAAAAGCGCAGGATTGCTTCAGGCCCTCTTCTGGTTCTGGGGGGCAGGCTGAGCTTGTGCTTAATTCTTCTTCCTGATGGGAAAATAGAGTGACCTGTGCCTGTCCCAACACCTAGAGCTAGTCTCTCATTGGTTCCCCCTCTTCCCGTTCATCCTCAGGACAAATTGCAACCTGTACGGAACAGGAGGTTAAAGGTGCTGATTCTCCAAGGAGGGAGATGGCTAGTAAATCGGCTGGAATGGCGAACCCGAGCAAAGGAGATGAGAAATGAGGTGCGTTTTAGAAACCTTTCCCGATCACACGGTGTACCATCTTCTGGGTTTCTCATGCCTGTTTTCGACGTAGGAAGATGCCCTTGAACCTGGAGATTTGGGACCCATGGGATGGGTACCATGCAGTATTACTTGAAAGGGTCTGCGTTGGCTCACCCAACCTCACCGAACCTCTCAGCCCCAAGAGTGTCCACCCTTATGTCTCAATCAGCTGTGGGTCTAGATATGGTCAATCCAGGTTGCATCACAGCCCCTGAACGAATTTTGTAAGAATTTCTCTCTCTTTCACTGCCTTTGTTTCACGGGTTTTGAAAAGTAATTTATTTTTATAATGGGGTTTAGCTGCTTTTCACGGCTGTGTTTATGCCGCTTTACACCCCCTTGACTCACTTACAGAGAGATATCAATACATAGGTTTGAAGATTCTTACTAGTCAGATATATTCTTGTGTGGTGAATAGGGGGTGTTGAGTCCAGTTCACTGAAAAAGGAATAGGTCTTGTCTCTTACATATTGGGTTTATGGAACGGTATCGGAGCTAATTTGAAACCCTTGTTTTATGCATCACCCCACCTCACCTTTCCCGTTCAGCAGCCATAGTGTGTTTCCTAAACGTGTGACTCTGTTCTGTTTTGTAATTCAGTTCAAGTGTAGCGGTTTTTACATTCCCTCTCTAAGTGATATCTTATGATAAGTGTCTTTTTCTGTGTGACTTATTTCACTTAGAATCGTCGTACCTAAATCCACTCATCGTGCTGCTACTAGCCTTATGACGTGGATTTCATGGCTGAGTGATATTCCATTGTACATGAGGACCCCAACTTCTTTATCCATTTTTCGCTTTCCTAGGATATTTAAGGTGTAATGAAGTGGGGGTTCTTGTCAACACAGCAGCCCTAAACTTTGGGGTGCCTGTGTCTTGCTGATTTTTAGTTTTCCCAATTTATACGCCCATGAGTGGAAGTGCCCTATGCTCTCCAAGCTGTGTTCTTTAGATGTTTCAGAACACACCGTACACTTCTCCAGAGTGGCTGTTGGCAATTTACGTCCCACCCATCAGCGTAGCAAGGCTCCCATTTCTCCATGGCCGGTCCTGCATTTCTGGTTTGGACACTTTTTTCCGCATGGCCCTTTTGCCCGCTGGGAAGCGAGACTTCTTTGGAGCGCTGATTGGCCTTTCCAGGTTGCTTGGTTGGCCAAAAAGGGCGTATGCCTTTTTTCCTGAATATATTCAGGAAAAAACGCATACGCCCTTTTTGGCCAAGGGCATCATTGTCCACGTTTTGCCGCTTTTCATGTGCTTTCAAGGCGATTCGAATCTACCTCCTGAAATCTGTTTCCTGCAATTCTGCCTTGCTTTCAAAGCCTCTTCGTTGCCTTCCCTTAATATATTTGTGGACGAGAGGTATCATTTAAAACTCTGCAGGTTTGTGAATTGCAGTGCCCCTGAGCTCCATTTTTCAACTCGCTTTTTTGGGAGCTGGCCGCAAAAGCGCAGGATTGCTTCAGGCCCTCTTCTGGTTCTGGGGGGCAGGCTGAGCTTGTGCTTAATTCTTCTTCCTGATGGGAAAATAGAGTGACCTGTGCCTGTCCCAACACCTAGAGCTAGTCTCTCATTGGTTCCCCCTCTTCCCGTTCATCCTCAGGACAAATTGCAACCTGTACGGAACAGGAGGTTAAAGGTGCTGATTCTCCAAGGAGGGAGATGGCTAGTAAATCGGCTGGAATGGCGAACCCGAGCAAAGGAGATGAGAAATGAGGTGCGTTTTAGAAACCTTTCCCGATCACACGGTGTACCATCTTCTGGGTTTCTCATGCCTGTTTTCGACGTAGGAAGATGCCCTTGAACCTGGAGATTTGGGACCCATGGGATGGGTACCATGCAGTATTACTTGAAAGGGTCTGCGTTGGCTCACCCAACCTCACCGAACCTCTCAGCCCCAAGAGTGTCCACCCTTATGTCTCAATCAGCTGTGGGTCTAGATATGGTCAATCCAGGTTGCATCACAGCCCCTGAACGAATTTTGTAAGAATTTCTCTCTCTTTCACTGCCTTTGTTTCACGGGGTTTGAAAAGTAATTTATTTTTATAATGGGGTTTAGCTGCTTTTCACGGCTGTGTTTATGCCGCTTTACACCCCCTTGACTCACTTACAGAGAGATATCAATACATAGGTTTGAAGATTCTTACTAGTCAGATATATTCTTGTGCGGTGAATAGGGGGTGTTGAGTCCAGTTCACTGAAAAAGGAATAGGTCTTGTCTCTTACATATTGGGTTTATGGAACGGTATCGGAGCTAATTTGAAACCCTTGTTTTATGCATCACCCCACCTCACCTTGCCCGTTCAGCAGCCATAGTGTGTTTTCTAAACGTATGACTCTGTTCTGTTTTGTAATTCAGTTCAAGTGTAGCGGTTTTTACATTCCCTCTCTAAGTGATATCTTATGATAAGTGTCTTTTTCTGTGTGACTTATTTCACTTAGAATCGTCGTACCTAAATCCCCTCATCGTGCTGCTACTAGCCTTATGACGTGGATTTCATGGCTGAGTGATATTCCATTGTACATGAGGACCACAACTTCTTTATCCATTTTTCGCTTTCCTAGGATACTTAAGGTGTAATGAAGTGGGGGTTCTTGTCAACAGAGCAGCCCTAAACTTTGGGGTGCCTGTGTCTTGCTGATTTTTAGTTTTCCCAATTTATACGCCCATGAGTGGAAGTGCCCTATGCTCTCCAAGCTGTGTTTTTTAGATGTTTCAGAACACACCGTACACTTCTCCAGAGTGGCTGTTGGCAATTTACATCCCACCCATCAGCGTAGCAAGGCTCCCATTTCTCCATGGCCGGTCCTGCATTTCTGGTTTGGACACTTTTTTCCACATGGCCCTTTTGCCCGCTGGGAAGCGAGACTTCTTTGGAGCGCTGATTGGCCTTTCCAGGTTGCTTGGTTGGCCAAAAAGGGCGTATGCGTTTTTTCCTGAATATATTCAGGAAAAAAACGCATACGCCCTTTTTGGCCAAGGGCATCATTGTCCACGTTTTGCCGCTTTTCATGTGCTTTCAAGGCGATTCGAATCTACCTCCTGAAATCTGTTTCCTGCAATTCTGCCTTGCTTTCAAAGCCTCTTCGTTGCCTTCCCTTAGTATATTTGTGGACGAGAGGTATCATTTAAAACTCTGCAGGTTTGTGAATTGCAGTGCCCCTGAGCTCCATTTTTCAACTCGCTTTTTTGGGAGCTGGCCGCCAAAGCGCAGGATTGCTTCAGGCCCTCTTCTGGTTCTGGGGGGCAGGCTGAGCTTGTGCTTAATTCTTCTTCCTGATGGGAAAATAGAGTGACCTGTGCCTGTCCCAACACCTAGAGCTAGTCTCTCATTTGTTCCCCCTCTTCCCCTTCATCCTCAGGACAAATTGCAACCTGTACGGAACAGGAGGTTAAAGGTGCTGATTCTCCAAGGAGGGAGATGGCTAGTAAATCGGCTGGAATGGCGAACCCGAGCCAAGGAGATGAGAAATGAGGTGCGTTTTAGAAACCTTTCCCGATCACACGGTGTACCATCTTCTGGGTTTCTCATGCCTGTTTTCGACGTAGGAAGATGCCCTTGAACCTGGAGATTTGGGACCCATGGGATGGGTACCATGCAGTATTACTTGAAAGGGTCTGCGTTGGCTCACCCAACCTCACCGAACCTCTCAGCCCCAAGAGTGTCCACCCTTATGTCTCAATCAGCTGTGGGTCTAGATATGGTCAATCCAGGTTGCATCACAGCCCCTGAACGAATTTTGTAAGAATTTCTCTCTCTTTCACTGCCTTTGTTTCACGGGTTTTGAAAAGTAATTTATTTTTATAATGGGGTTTAGCTGCTTTTCACGGCTGTGTTTATGCCGCTTTACACCCCCTTGACTCACTTACAGAGAGATATCAATACATAGGTTTGAAGATTCTTACTAGTCAGATATATTCTTGTGCGGTGAATAGGGGGTGTTGAGTCCAGTTCACTGAAAAAGGAATAGGTCTTGTCTCTTACATATTGGGTTTATGGAACGGTATCGGAGCTAATTTGAAACCCTTGTTTTATGCATCACCCCACCTCACCTTTCCCGTTCAGCAGCCATAGTGTGTTTCCTAAACGTGTGACTCTGTTCTGTTTTGTAATTCAGTTCAAGTGTAGCGGTTTTTACATTCCCTCTCTAAGTGATATCTTATGATAAGTGTCTTTTTCTGTGTGACTTATTTCACTTAGAATCGTCGTACCTAAATCCACTCATCGTGCTGCTACTAGCCTTATGACGTGGATTTCATGGCTGAGTGATATTCCATTGTACATGAGGACCACCACTTCTTTATCCATTTTTCGCTTTCCTAGGATACTTAAGGTGTAATGAAGTGGGGGTTCTTGTCAACAGAGCAGCCGTAAACTTTGGGGTGCCTGTGTCTTGCTGATTTTTAGTTTTCCCAATTTATACGCCCATGAGTGGAAGTGCCCTATGCTCTCCAAGCTGTGTTCTTTAGATGTTTCAGAACACACCGTACACTTCTCCAGAGTGGCTGTTGGCAATTTACGTCCCACCCATCAGCGTAGCAAGGCTCCCATTTCTCCATGGCCGGTCCTGCATTTCTGGTTTGGACACTTTTTTCCGCATGGCCCTTTTGCCCGCTGGGAAGCGAGACTTCTTTGGAGCGCTGATTGGCCTTTCCAGGTTGCTTGGTTGGCCAAAAAGGGCGTATGCGTTTTTTCCTGAATATATTCAGGAAAAAACGCATACGCCCTTTTTGGCCAAGGGCATCATTGTCCACGTTTTGCCGCTTTTCATGTGCTTTCAAGGCGATTCGAATCTACCTCCTGAAATCTGTTTCCTGCAATTCTGCCTTGCTTTCAAAGCCTCTTCGTTGCCTTCCCTTAATATATTTGTGGACGAGAGGTATCATTTAAAACTCTGCAGGTTTGTGAATTGCAGTGCCCCTGAGCTCCATTTTTCAACTCGCTTTTTTGGGAGCTGGCCGCCAAAGCGCAGGATTGCTTCAGGCCCTCTTCTGGTTCTGGGGGGCAGGCTGAGCTTGTGCTTAATTCTTCTTCCTGATGGGAAAATAGAGTGACCTGTGCCTGTCCCAACACCTAGAGCTAGTCTCTCATTGGTTCCCCCTCTTCCCGTTCATCCTCAGGACAAATTGCAACCTGTACGGAACAGGAGGTTAAAGGTGCTGATTCTCCAAGGAGGGAGATGGCTAGTAAATCGGCTGGAATGGCGAACCCGAGCAAAGGAGATGAGAAATGAGGTGCGTTTTAGAAACCTTTCCCGATCACACGGTGTACCATCTTCTGGGTTTCTCATGCCTGTTTTCGACGTAGGAAGATGCCCTTGAACCTGGAGATTTGGGACCCATGGGATGGGTACCATGCAGTATTACTGGAAAGGGTCTGCGTTGGCTCACCCAACCTCACCGAACCTCTGAGCCCCAAGAGTGTCCACCCTTATGTCTCAATCAGCTGTGGGTCTAGATATGGTCAATCCAGGTTGCATCACAGCCCCTGAACGAATTTTGTAAGAATTTCTCTCTCTTTCACTGCCTTTGTTTCACGGGGTTTGAAAAGTAATTTATTTTTATAATGGGGTTTAGCTGCTTTTCACGGCTGTGTTTATGCCGCTTTACACCCCCTTGACTCACTTACAGAGAGATATCAATACATAGGTTTGAAGATTCTTACTAGTCAGATATATTCTTGTGCGGTGAATAGGGGGTGTTGAGTCCAGTTCACTGAAAAAGGAATAGGTCTTGTCTCTTACATATTGGGTTTATGGAACGGTATCGGAGCTAATTTGAAACCCTTGTTTTATGCATCACCCCACCTCACCTTGCCCGTTCAGCAGCCATAGTGTGTTTTCTAAACGTATGAATCTGTTCTGTTTTGTAATTCAGTTCAAGTGTAGCGGTTTTTACATTCCCTCTCTAAGTGATATCTTATGATAAGTGTCTTTTTCTGTGTGACTTATTTCACTTAGAATCGTCGTACCTAAATCCCCTCATCGTGCTGCTACTAGCCTTATGACGTGGATTTCATGGCTGAGTGATATTCCATTGTACATGAGGACCACAACTTCTTTATCCATTTTTCTCTTTCCTAGGATATTGAAGGTGTAATGAAGTGGGGGTTCTTGTCAACAGAGCAGCCCTAAACTTTGGGGTGCCTGTGTCTTGCTGATTTTTAGTTTTCCCAATTTATACGCCCATGAGTGGAAGTGCTCTATGCTCTCCAAGCTGTGTTTTTTAGATGTTTCAGAACACACCGTACACTGCTCCAGAGTGGCTGTTGGCAATTTACATGCCACCCATCAGCGTAGCAAGGCTCCCATTTCTCCATGGCCGGTCCTGCATTTCTGGTTTGGACACTCTTTTCCGCATGGCCCTTTTGCCCGCTGGGAAGCGAGACTTCTTTGGAGCGCTGATTTGCCTTTCCAGGTGGCTTGGTTGGCCAAAAAGGGCGTATGCGTTTTTTCCTGAATATATTCAGGAAAAAACGCATACGCCCTTTTTGGCCAAGGGCATCATTGTCCACGTTTTGCCGCTTTTCATGTGCTTTCAAGGCGATTGGAATCTACCTCCTGAAATCTGTTTCCTGCAATTCTGCCTTGCTTTCAAAGCCTCTTCGTTGCCTTCCCTTAATATATTTGTGGACGAGAGGTATCATTTAAAACTCTGCAGGTTTGTGAATTGCAGGGCCCCTGAGCTCCATTTTTCAACTCGATTTTTTGGGAGCTGGCCGCAAAAGCGCAGGATTGCTTCAGGCCCTCTTCTGGTTCTGGGGGGCAGGCTGAGCTTGTGCTTAATTCTTCTTCCTGATGGGAAAATAGAGTGACCTGTGCCTGTCCCAACACCTAGAGCTAGTCTCTCATTGGTTCCCCCTCTTCCCCTTCATCCTCAGGACAAATTGCCACCTGTACGGAACAGGAGGTTAAAGGTGCTGATTCTCCAAGGAGGGAGATGGCTAGTAAATCGGCTGGAATGGCGAACCCGAGCCAAGGAGATGAGAAATGAGGTGCCTTTTAGAAACCTTTCCCGATCACACGGTGTACCATCTTCTGGGTTTCTCATGCATGTTTTCGATGTAAGAATATGCCCTTGAACCTGTAGATTTGGGACCCATGGGATGGCTACCATGCAGGATTACTTGAAAGGGTCTGCGTTGGCTCACCCAACCTCACCGAACCTTTCAGCCCCAAGAGTGTCCATCCTTATGTCTCAATCAGCTGTGGGTCTAGATATGGTTAATCCAGGTTGCATCACAGCCCCTGAACGAATTTTGTAAGTATTTCTCTCTCTTTCACTGTCTTTGTTTCACTGGTTTTTAAAAGTAATTTATTTTTATAATGGGGTTTAGCTGCTTTTCACGGCTGTGTTTATGCCGCTTTACACCCCCTTGACTCACTTACAGAGAGATATCAATACATAGGTTTGAAGATTCTTACTAGTCAGATATATTCTTGTGCGGTGAATAGGGGGTGTTGAGTCCAGTTCACTGAGCAAGGAATAGGTCTTGTCTATTACATATTGGGTTTATGGAACGGTATCGGAGCTAATTTGAAACCCTTGTTTTATGCATCACCCCACCTCACCTTTCCCGTTCAGCAGCCATAGTGTGTTTTCTAAACGTGTGACTCTGTTCTGTTTTGCAATTCAGTTCAAGTGTAGCGGTTTTTACATTCCCTCTATAAGTGATATCTTATGATAAGTGTTTTTTTCTGTGTGACTTATTTCACTTAGAATCGTCGTACCTAAATCCACTCATCGTGCTGCTACTAGACTTATGACGTTGATTTCATGGGTGAGTGATATTCCATTGTACATGAGGACCACAACTTCTTTATCCATTTTTCTCTTTCCTAGGCTATTTAAGGTATAATGAAGTGGGGGTTCTTGTCAACAGAGCCGCCCTAAACTTTGGGGTGCCTGTGTCTTGCTGATTTTTAGTTTTCCCAATTTATACGCCCATGAGTGGAAGTGCCCTATGCTCTCCAAGCTGTGTTTTTTAGATGTTTCAGAACACACCGTACACTGCTCCAGAGTGGCTGTTGGCAATTTACATCCCACCCATCAGCGTAGCAAAGCTCCCATTTCTCCATGGCCGGTCCTGCATTTCTGGTTTGGACACTCTTTTCCGCATGGCCCTTTTGCCCGCTGGGAAGCGAGACTTCTTTGGAGCGCTGATTGCCTTTCCAGGTGGCTTGGTTGGCCAAAAAGGGCGTATGCGTTTTTTCCTGAATATATTCAGGAAAAAACGCATACGCCCTTTTTGGCCAAGGGCATCATTGTCCACGTTTTGCCGCTTTTCATGTGCTTTCAAGGCGATTGGAATCTACCTCCTGAAATCTGTTTCCTGCAATTCTGCCTTGCTTTCAAAGCCTCTTCGTTGCCTTCCCTTAATATATTTGTGGACGAGAGGTATCATTTAAAACTCTGCAGGTTTGTGAATTGCAGGGCCCCTGAGCTCCATTTTTCAACTCGATTTTTTGGGAGCTGGCCGCAAAAGCGCAGGATTGCTTCAGGCCCTCTTCTGGTTCTGGGGGGCAGGCTGAGCTTGTGCTTAATTCTTCTTCCTGATGGGAAAATAGAGTGACCTGTGCCTGTCCCAACACCTAGAGCTAGTCTCTCATTGGTTCCCCCTCTTCCCCTTCATCCTCAGGACAAATTGCAACCTGTACGGAACAGGAGGTTAAAGGTGCTGATTCTCCAAGGAGGGAGATGGCTAGTAAATCGGCTGGAATGGCGAACCCGAGCAAAGGAGATGAGAAATGAGGTGCGTTTTAGAAACCTTTCCCGATCACACGGTGTACCATCTTCTGGGTTTCTCATGCCTGTTTTCGACGTAGGAAGCTGCCCTTGAACCTGGAGATTTGGGACCCATGGGATGGGAACCATGCAGTATTACTTGAAAGGGTCTGCGTTGGCTCACCCAACCTCACCGAACCTCTCAGCCCCAAGAGTGTCCACCCTTATGTCTCAATCAGCTGTGGGTCTAGATATGGTCAATCCAGGTTGCATCACAGCCCCTGAACGAATTTTGTAAGAATTTCTCTCTCTTTCACTGTCTTTGTTTCACGGGTTTTGAAAAGTAATTTATTTTTATAATGGGGTTTAGCTGCTTTTCACGGCTGTGTTTATGCCGCTTTACACCCCCTTGACTCACTTACGGAGAGATATCAATACATAGGTTTGAAGATTCTTACTAGTCAGATATATTCTTGTGCGGTGAATAGGGGGTGTTGAGTCCAGTTCACTGAAAAAGGAATAGGTCTTGTCTCTTACATATTGGGTTTATGGAACGGTATCGGAGCTAATTTGAAACCCTTGTTTTATGCATCACCCCACCTCACCTTTCCCGTTCAGCAGCCATAGTGTGTTTCCTAAACGTGTGACTCTGTTCTGTTTTGCAATTCAGTTCAAGTGTAGCGGTTTTTACATTCCCTCTCTAAGTGATATCTTATGATAAGTGTCTTTTCTGTGTGACTTATTTCACTTAGAATCGTCGTACCTAAATCCACTCATCGTGCTGCTACTAGCCTTATGACGTGGATTTCATGGCTGAGTGATATTCCATTGTACATGAGGACCACCACTTATTTATCCATTTTTCTCTTTCCTAGGATATTTAAGGTGTAATGAAGTGGGGGTTCTTGTCAACAGAGCAGCCCTAAACTTTGGGGTGCCTGTGTCTTGCTGATTTTTAGTTTTCCCAATTTATACGCCCATGAGTGGAAGTGCCCTATGCTCTCCAAGCTGTGTTTTTTAGATGTTTCAGAAAACACCGTACACTGCTCCAGAGTGGCTGTTGGCAATTTACATCCCACCCATCAGCGTAGCAAGGCTCCCATTTCTCCATGGCCGGTCCTGCATTTCTGGTTTGGACACTTTTTTCCGCATGGCCCTTTTGCCCGCTGGGAAGCGAGACTTCTTTGGAGCGCTGATTTGCCTTTCCAGGTGGCTTGGTTGGCCAAAAAGGGCGTATGCGTTTTTTCCTGAATATATTCAGGAAAAAACGCATACGCCCTTTTTGGCCAAGGGCATCATTGTCCACGTTTTGCCGCTTTTCATGTGCTTTCAAGGCGATTGGAATCTACCTCCTGAAATCTGTTTCCTGCAATTCTGCCTTGCTTTCAAAGCCTCTTCATTGCCTTCCCTTAGTATATTTGTGGACGAGAGGTACCATTTAAAACTCTGCAGGTTTGTGAATTGCAGGGCCCCTGAGCTCCATTTTTCAACTCGCTTTTTTGGGAGCTGGCCGCAAAAGCGCAGGATTGCTTCAGGCCCTCTTCTGGTTCTGGGGGGCAGGCTGAGCTTGTGCTTAATTCTTCTTCCTGATGGGAAAATAGAGTGACCTGTGCCTGTCCCAACACCTAGAGCTAGTCTCTCATTGGTTCCCCCTCTTCCCGTTCATCCTCAGGACAAATTGCAACCTGTACGGAACAGGAGGTTAAAGGTGCTGATTCTCCAAGGAGGGAGATGGCTAGTAAATCGGCTGGAATGGCGAACCCGAGCAAAGGAGATGAGAAATGAGGTGCGTTTTAGAAACCTTTCCCGATCACACGGTGTACCATCTTCTGGGTTTCTCATGCCTGTTTTCGACGTAGGAAGATGCCCTTGAACCTGGAGATTTGGGACCCATGGGATGGGTACCATGCAGTATTACTTGAAAGGGTCTGCGTTGGCTCACCCAACCTCACCGAACCTCTCAGCCCCAAGAGTGTCCACCCTTATGTCTCAATCAGCTGTGGGTCTAGATATGGTCAATCCAGGTTGCATCACAGCCCCTGAACGAATTTTGTAAGAATTTCTCTCTCTTTCACTGTCTTTGTTTCACGGGTTTTGAAAAGTAATTTATTTTTATAATGGGGTTTAGCTGCTTTTCACGGCTCTGTTTATGCCGCTTTACACCCCCTTGACTCACTTACGGAGAGATATCAATACATAGGTTTGAAGATTCTTACTAGTCAGATATATTCTTGTGCGGTGAATAGGGGGTGTTGAGTCCAGTTCACTGAGCAAGGAATCGGTCTTGTCTATTACATATTGGGTTTATGGAACGGTATCTGAGCTAATTTGAAACCCTTGTTTTATGCATCACCCCACCTCACCTTTCCCGTTCAGCAGCCATAGTGTGTTTTCTAAACGTGTGACTCTGTTCTGTTTTGCAATTCAGTTCAAGTGTAGCAGTTTTTACATTCCCTCTATAAGTGATATCTTATGATAAGTGTCTTTTCCTGTGTGACTTATTTCACTTAGAATCGTCGTACCTAAATCCACTCATCGTGCTGCTACTAGCCTTATGACGTTGATTTCATGGGTGAGTGATATTCCATTGTACATGAGGACCACAACTTCTTTATCCATTTTTCTCTTTCCTAGGCTATTTAAGGTATAATGAAGTGGGGGTTCTTGTCAACAGAGCAGGCCTAAACTTTGGGGTGCCTGTGTCTTGCTGATTTTTAGTTTTCCCAATTTATACGGCCATGAGTGGAAGTGCCCTATGCTCTCCAAGCTGTGTTTTTTAGATGTTTCAGAACACACCGTACACTTCTCCAGAGTGGCTGTTGGCAATTTACATCCCACCCATCAGCGTAGCAAGGCTCCCATTTCTCCATGGCCGGTCCTGCATTTCTGGTTTGGACACTTTTTTCCCCATGGCCCTTTTGCCCGCTGGGAAGCGAGACTTCTTTGGAGCGCTGATTGGCCTTTCCAGGTGGCTTGGTTGGCCAAAAAGGGCGTATGCGTTTTTTCCTGAATATATTCAGGAAAAAACGCATACGCCCTTTTTGGCCAAGGGCATCATTGTCCACGTTTTGCCGCTTTTCATGTGCTTTCAAGGCGATTGGAATCTACCTCCTGAAATCTGTTTCCTGCAATTCTGCCTTGCTTTCAAAGCCTCTTCGTTGCCTTCCCTTAATATATTTGTGGACGAGAGGTATCATTTAAAACTCTGCAGGTTTGTGAATTGCAGGGCCCCTGAGCTCCATTTTTCAACTCGCTTTTTTGGGAGCTGGCCGCAAAAGCACAGGATTGCTTCAGGCCCTCTTCTGGTTCTGGGGGGCAGGCTGAGCTTGTGCTTAATTCTTCTTCCTGATGGGAAAATAGAGTGACCTGTGCCTGTCCCAACACCTAGAGCTAGTCTCTCATTGGTTCCCCCTCTTCCCCTTCATCCTCAGGACAAATTGCAACCTGTACGGAACAGGAGGTTAAAGGTGCTGATTCTCCAAGGAGGGAGATGGCTAGTAAATCGGCTGGAATGGCGAACCCGAGCAAAGGAGATGAGAAATGAGGTGCGTTTTAGAAACCTTTCCCGATCACACGGTGTACCATCTTCTGGGTTTCTCATGCCTGTTTTCGACGTAGGAAGATGCCCTTGAACCTGGAGATTTGGGACCCATGGGATGGGTACCATGCAGTATTACTTGAAAGGGTCTGCGTTGGGTCACCCAACCTCACCGAACCTCTGAGCCCCAAGAGTGTCCACCCTTATGTCTCAATCAGCTGTGGGTCTAGATATGGTCAATCCAGGTTGCATCACAGCCCCTGAACGAATTTTGTAAGAATTTCTCTCTCTTTCACTGTCTTTGTTTCACGGGTTTTGAAAAGTAATTTATTTTTATAATGGGGTTTAGCTGCTTTTCACGGCTGTGTTTATGCCGCTTTACACCCCCTTGACTCACTTACGGAGAGATATCAATACATAGGTTTGAAGATTCTTACTAGTCAGATATATTCTTGTGCGGTGAATAGGGGGTGTTGAGTCCAGTTCGGTGAAAAAGGAATAGGTCTTGTCTCTTACATATTGGGTTTTTGGAACGGTATCGGAGCTAATTTGAAACCCTTGTTTTATGCATCACCCCACCTCACCTTTCCCGTTCAGCAGCCATAGTGTGTTTCCTAAACGTGTGACTCTGTTCTGTTTTGCAACTCAGTTCAAGTGTAGCGGTTTTTACATTCCCTCTCTAAGTGATATCTTATGATAAGTGTCTTTTCTGTGTGACTTATTTCACTTAGAATCGTCGTACCTAAATCCACTCATCGTGCTGCTACTAGCCTTATGACGTGGATTTCATGGCTGAGTGATATTCCATTGTACATGAGGACCACCACTTCTTTATCCATTTTTCTCTTTCCTAGGATATTTAAGGTGTAATGAAGTGGGGGTTCTTGTCAACAGAGCAGCCCTAAACTTTGGGGTGCCTGTGTCTTGCTGATTTTTAGTTTTCCCAATTTATATGCCCATGAGTGGAAGTGCCCTATGCTCTCCAAGCTGTGTTTTTTAGATGTTTCAGAACACACCGTACACTTCTCCAGAGTGGCTGTTGGCAATTTACATCCCACCCATCAGCGTAGCAAGGCTCCCATTTCTCCATGGCCGGTCCTGCATTTCTGGTTTGGACACTTTTTTCCGCATGGCCCTTTTGCCCGCTGGGAAGCGAGACTTCTTTGGAGCGCTGATTGGCCTTTCCAGGTTGCTTGGTTGGCCAAAAAGGGCGTATGCGTTTTTTCCTGAATATATTCAGGAAAAAACGCATACGCCCTTTTTGGCCAAGGGCATCATTGTCCACGTTTTGCCGCTTTTCATGTGCTTTCAAGGCGATTCGAATCTACCTCCTGAAATCTGTTTCCTGCAATTCTGCCTTGCTTTCAAAGCCTCTTCGTTGCCTTCCCTTAATATATTTGTGGACGAGAGGTATCATTTAAAACTCTGCAGGTTTGTGAATTGCTGGGCCCCTGAGCTCCATTTTTCAACTCGCTTTTTTGGGAGCTGGCCGCAAAAGCGCAGGATTGCTTCAGGCCCTCTTCTGGTTCTGGGGGGCAGGCTGAGCTTGTGCTTAATTCTTCTTCCTGATGGGAAAATAGAGTGACCTGTGCCTGTCCCAACACCTAGAGCTAGTCTCTCATTGGTTCCCCCTCTTCCCCTTCATCCTCAGGACAAATTGCAACCTGTACGGAACAGGAGGTTAAAGGTGCTGATTCTCCAAGGAGGGAGATGGCTAGTAAATCGGCTGGAATGGCGAACCCGAGCAAAGGAGATGAGAAATGAGGTGCGTTTTAGAAACCTTTCCCGATCACACGGTGTACCATCTTCTGGGTTTCTCATGCCTGTTTTCGACGTAGGAAGATGCCCTTGAACCTGGAGATTTGGGACCCATGGGATGGGTACCATGCAGTATTACTTGAAAGGGTCTGCGTTGGCTCACCCAACCTCACCGAACCTCTCAGCCCCAAGAGTGTCCACCCTTATGTCTCAATCAGCTGTGGGTCTAGATATGGTCAATCCAGGTTGCATCACAGCCCCTGAACGAATTTTGTAAGAATTTCTCTCTCTTTCACTGTCTTTGTTTCACGGGTTTTGAAAAGTAATTTATTTTTATAATGGGGTTTAGCTGCTTTTCACGGCTGTGTTTATGCCGCTTTACACCCCCTTGACTCACTTACGGAGAGATATCAATACATAGGTTTGAAGATTCTTACTAGTCAGATATATTCTTGTGCGGTGAATAGGGGGTGTTGAGTCCAGTTCGGTGAAAAAGGAATAGGTCTTGTCTCTTACATATTGGGTTTTTGGAACGGTATCGGAGCTAATTTGAAACCCTTGTTTTATGCATCACCCCACCTCACCTTTCCCGTTCAGCAGCCATAGTGTGTTTCCTAAACGTGTGACTCTGTTCTGTTTTGCAACTCAGTTCAAGTGTAGCGGTTTTTACATTCCCTCTCTAAGTGATATCTTATGATAAGTGTCTTTTCTGTGTGACTTATTTCACTTAGAATCGTCGTACCTAAATCCACTCATCGTGCTGCTACTAGCCTTATGACGTGGATTTCATGGCTGAGTGATATTCCATTGTACATGAGGACCACCACTTCTTTATCCATTTTTCTCTTTCCTAGGATATTTAAGGTGTAATGAAGTGGGGGTTCTTGTCAACAGAGCAGCCCTAAACTTTGGGGTGCCTGTGTCTTGCTGATTTTTAGTTTTCCCAATTTATATGCCCATGAGTGGAAGTGCCCTATGCTCTCCAAGCTGTGTTTTTTAGATGTTTCAGAACACACCGTACACTTCTCCAGAGTGGCTGTTGGCAATTTACATCCCACCCATCAGCGTAGCAAGGCTCCCATTTCTCCATGGCCGGTCCTGCATTTCTGGTTTGGACACTTTTTTCCGCATGGCCCTTTTGCCCGCTGGGAAGCGAGACTTCTTTGGAGCGCTGATTGGCCTTTCCAGGTTGCTTGGTTGGCCAAAAAGGGCGTATGCGTTTTTTCCTGAATATATTCAGGAAAAAACGCATACGCCCTTTTTGGCCAAGGGCATCATTGTCCACGTTTTGCCGCTTTTCATGTGCTTTCAAGGCGATTCGAATCTACCTCCTGAAATCTGTTTCCTGCAATTCTGCCTTGCTTTCAAAGCCTCTTCGTTGCCTTCCCTTAATATATTTGTGGACGAGAGGTATCATTTAAAACTCTGCAGGTTTGTGAATTGCAGTGCCCCTGAGCTCCATTTTTCAACTCGCTTTTTTGGGAGCTGGCCGCAAAAGCGCAGGATTGCTTCAGGCCCTCTCCTGGTTCTGGGGGGCAGGCTGAGCTTGTGCTTAATTCTTCTTGCTGATGGGAAAATAGAGTGACCTGTGCCTGTCCCAACACCTAGAGCTAGTCTCTCATTGGTTCCCCCTCTTCCCCTTCATCCTCAGGACAAATTGCAACCTGTACGGAACAGGAGGTTAAAGGTGCTGATTCTCCAAGGAGGGAGATGGCTAGTAAATCGGCTGGAATGGCGAACCCGAGCAAAGGAGATGAGAAATGAGGTGCGTTTTAGAAACCTTTCCCGATCACACGGTGTACCATCTTCTGGGTTTCTCATGCCTGTTTTCGACGTAGGAAGATGCCCTTGAACCTGGAGATTTGGGACCCATGGGATGGGTACCATGCAGTATTACTTGAAAGGGTCTGCGTTGGCTCACCCAACCTCACCGAACCTCTCAGCCCCAAGAGTGTCCACCCTTATGTCTCAATCAGCTGTGGGTCTAGATATGGTCAATCCAGGTTGCATCACAGCCCCTGAACGAATTTTGTAAGAATTTCTCTCTCTTTCACTGTCTTTGTTTCACGGGTTTTGAAAAGTAATTTATTTTTATATTGGTGTTTAGCTGCTTTTCACGGCTGTGTTTATGCCGCTTTACACCCCCTTGACTCACTTACGGAGAGTTATCAATACATAGGTTTGAAGATTATTACTAGTCAGATATATTCTTGTGCGGTGAATAGGGGGTGTTGAGTCCAGTTCACTGAAAAAGGAATAGGTCTTGTCTCTTACATATTGGGTTTATGGAACGGTATCGGAGCTAATTTGAAACCCTTGTTTTATGCATCACCCCACCTCACCTTTCCCGTTCAGCAGCCATAGTGTGTTTTCTAAACGTGTGACTCTGTTCTGTTTTGTAATTCAGTTCAAGTGTAGCGGTTTTTACATTCCCTCTCTAAGTGATATCTTATGATAAGTGTCTTTTTCTGTGTGACTTATTTCACTTAGAATCGTCGTACCTAAATCCACTCATCGTGCTGCTACTAGCCTTATGACGTGGATTTCATGGGTGAGTGATATTCCATTGTACATGAGGACCACAACTTCTTTATCCATTTTTCTCTTTCCTAGGATATTTAAGGTGTAATGAAGTGGGGGTTCTTGTCAACAGAGCAGCCCTAAACTTTGGGGTGCCTGTGTCTTGCTGAATTTTAGTTTTCCCAATTTATACGCCCATGAGTGGAAGTGCCCTATGCTCTCCAAGCTGTGTTTTTTAGATGTTTCAGAACACACCGTACACTTCTCCAGAGTGGCTTTTGGCAATTTACATCCCACCCATCAGCGTAGCAAGGCTCCCATTTCTCCATGGCCGGTCCTGCATTTCTGGTTTGGACACTTTTTTCCGCATGGCCCTTTTGCCCGCTGGGAAGCGAGACTTCTTTGGAGCGCTGATTGGCCTTTCCAGGTTGCTTGGTTGGCCAAAAAGGGCGTATGCGTTTCTTCCTGAATATATTCAGGAAAAAACGCATACGCCCTTTTTGGCCAAGGGCATCATTGTCCACGTTTTGCCGCTTTTCATGTGCTTTCAAGGCGATTCGAATCTACCTCCTGAAATCTGTTTCCTGCAATTCTGCCTTGCTTTCAAAGCCTCTTCGTTGCCTTCCCTTAGTATATTTGTGGACGAGAGGTATCATTTAAAACTCTGCAGGTTTGTGAATTGCAGTGCCCCTGAGCTCCATTTTTCAACTCGCTTTTTTGGGAGCTGGCCGCCAAAGCGCAGGATTGCTTGAGGCCCTCTTCTGGTTCTGGGGGGCAGGCTGAGCTTGTGCTTAATTCTTCTTCCTGATGGGAAAATAGAGTGACCTGTGCCTGTCCCAACACCTAGAGCTAGTCTCTCATTGGTTCCCCCTCTTCCCCTTCATCCTCAGGAAAAATTGCAACCTGTACGGAACAGGAGGTTAAAGGTGCTGATTCTCCAAGGAGGGAGATGGCTAGTAAATCGGCTGGAATGGCGAACCCGAGCAAAGGAGATGAGAAATGAGGTGCGTTTTAGAAACCTTTCCCGATCACACGGTGTACCATCTTCTGGGTTTCTCATGCCTGTTTTCGACGTAGGAAGATGCCCTTGAACCTGGAGATTTGGGACCCATGGGATGGGTACCATGCAGTATTACTTGAAAGGGTCTGCGTTGGCTCACCCAACCTCACCGAACCTCTCAGCCCCAAGAGTGTCCACCCTTATGTCTCAATCAGCTGTGGGTCTAGATATGGTCAATCCAGGTTGCATCACAGCCCCTGAACGAATTTTGTAAGAATTTCTCTCTCTTTCACTGTCTTTGTTTCACGGGTTTTGAAAAGTAATTTATTTTTATAATGGGGTTTAGCTGCTTTTCACGGCTGTGTTTATGCCGCTTTACACCCCCTTGACTCACTTACGGAGAGATATCAATACATAGGTTTGAAGATTCTTACTAGTCAGATATATTCTTGTGCGGTGAATAGGGGGTGTTGAGTCCAGTTCACTGAGCAAGGAATCGGTCTTGTCTATTACATATTGGGTTTATGGAACGGTATCTGAGCTAATTTGAAACCCTTGTTTTATGCATCACCCCACCTCACCTTTCCCGTTCAGCAGCCATAGTGTGTTTTCTAAACGTGTGACTCTGTTCTGTTTTGCAATTCAGTTCAAGTGTAGCGGTTTTTACATTCCCTCTATAAGTGATATCTTATGATAAGTGTCTTTTCCTGTGTGACTTATTTCACTTAGAATCGTCGTACCTAAATCCACTCATCGTGCTGCTACTAGCCTTATGACGTTGATTTCATGGGTGAGTGATATTCCATTGTACATGAGGACCACAACTTCTTTATCCATTTTTCTCTTTCCTATGCTATTTAAGGTATAATGAAGTGGGGGTTCTTGTCAACAGAGCAGCCCTAAACTTTGGGGTGCCTGTGTCTTGCTGATTTTTAGTTTTCCCAATTTATACGCCCATGAGTGGAAGTGCCCTATGCTCTCCAAGCTGTGTTTTTTAGATGTTTCAGAACACACCGTACACTTCTCCAGAGTGGCTGTTGGCAATTTACATCCCACCCATCAGCGTAGCAAGGCTCCCATTTCTCCATGGCCGGTCCTGCATTTCTGGTTTGGACACTTTTTTCCCCATGGCCCTTTTGCCCGCTGGGAAGCGAGACTTCTTTGGAGCGCTGATTGGACTTTCCAGGTTGCTTGGTTGGCCAAAAAGGGCGTATGCGTTTTTTCCTGAATATATTCAGGAAAAAACGCATACGCCCTTTTTGGCCAAGGGCATCATTGTCCACGTTTTGCCGCTTTTCATGTGCTTTCAAGGCGATTCGAATCTACCTCCTGAAATCTGTTTCCTGCAATTCTGCCTTGCTTTCAAAGCCTCTTTATTGCCTTCCCTTAGTATATTTGTGGACGAGAGGTATCATTTAAAACTCTGCAGGTTTGTGAATTGCAGGGCCCCTGAGCTCCATTTTTCAACTCGCTTTTTTGGGAGCTGGCCGCAAAAGCGCAGGATTGCTTCAGGCCCTCTTCTGGTTCTGGGTGGCAGGCTGAGCTTGTGCTTAATTCTTCTTCCTGATGGGAAAATAGAGTGACCTGTGCCTGTCCCAACACCTAGAGCTAGTCTCTCATTGGTTCCCCCTCTTCCCGTTCATCCTCAGGACAAATTGCAACCTGTACGGAACAGGAGGTTAAAGGTGCTGATTCTCCAAGGAGGGAGATGGCTAGTAAATCGGCTGGAATGGCGAACCCGAGCAAAGGAGATGAGAAATGAGGTGCGTTTTAGAAACCTTTCCCGATCACACGGTGTACCATCTTCTGGGTTTCTCATGCCTGTTTTCGACGTAGGAAGATGCCCTTGAACCTGGAGATTTGGGACCCATGGGATGGGTACCATGCAGTATTACTTGAAAGGGTCTGCGTTGGCTCACCCAACCTCACCGAACCTCTCAGCCCCAAGAGTGTCCACCCTTATGTCTCAATCAGCTGTGGGTCTAGATATGGTCAATCCAGGTTGCATCACAGCCCCTGAACGAATTTTGTAAGAATTTCTCTCTCTTTCACTGTCTTTGTTTCACGGGTTTTGAAAAGTAATTTATTTTTATATTGGTGTTTAGCTGCTTTTCACGGCTGTGTTTATGCCGCTTTACACCCCCTTGACTCACTTACGGAGAGTTATCAATACATAGGTTTGAAGATTCTTACTAGTCAGATATATTCTTGTGCGGTAAATAGGGGGTGTTGAGTCCAGTTCACTGAAAAAGGAATAGGTCTTGTCTCTTACATATTGGGTTTATGGAACGGTATCGGAGCTAATTTGAAACCCTTGTTTTATGCATCACCCCACCTCACCTTTCCCGTTCAGCAGCCATAGTGTGTTTTCTAAACGTGTGACTCTGTTCTGTTTTGTAATTCAGTTCAAGTGTAGCGGTTTTTACATTCCCTCTCTAAGTGATATCTTATGATAAGTGTCTTTTTCTGTGTGACTTATTTCACTTAGAATCGTCGTACCTAAATCCACTCATCGTGCTGCTACTAGCCTTATGACGTGGATTTCATGGCTGAGTGATATTCCATTGTACATGAGGACCACAACTTCTTTATCCATTTTTCTCTTTCCTAGGATATTTAAGGTGTAATGAAGTGGGGGTTCTTGTCAACAGAGCAGCCCTAAACTTTGGGGTGCCTGTGTCTTGCTGATTTTTAGTTTTCCCAATTTATACGCCCATGAGTGGAAGTGCCCTATGTTCTCCAAGCTGTGTTTTTTAGATGTTTCAGAACACACCGTACACTTCTCCAGAGTGGCTGTTGGCAATTTACATCCCACCCATCAGCGTAGCAAGGCTCCCATTTCTCCATGGCCGGTCCTGCATTTCTGGTTTGGACACTTTTTTCCGCATGGCCCTTTTGCCCGCTGGGAAGCGAGACTTCTTTGGAGCGCTGATTTGCCTTTCCAGGTGGCTTGGTTGGCCAAAAAGGGCGTATGCGTTTTTTCCTGAATATATTCAGGAAAAAACGCATACGCCCTTTTTGGCCAAGGGCATCATTGTCCACGTTTTGCCGCTTTTCATGTGCTTTCAAGGCGATTGGAATCTACCTCCTGAAATCTGTTTCCTGCAATTCTGCCTTGCTTTCAAAGCCTCTTCGTTGCCTTCCCTTAATATATTTGTGGACGAGAGGTATCATTTAAAACTCTGCAGGTTTGTGAATTGCAGGGCCCCTGAGCTCCATTTTTCAACTCGCTTTTTTGGGAGCTGGCCGCAAAAGCGCAGGATTGCTTCAGGCCCTCTTCTGGTTCTGGGGGGCAGGCTGAGCTTGTGCTTAATTCTTCTTCCTGATGGGAAAATAGAGTGACCTGTGCCTGTCCCAACACCTAGAGCTAGTCTCTCATTGGTTCCCCCTCTTCCCCTTCATCCTCAGGACAAATTGCAACCTGTACGGAACAGGAGGTTAAAGGTGCTGATTCTCCAAGGAGGGAGATGGCTAGTAAATCGGCTGGAATGGCGAACCCGAGCAAAGGAGATGAGAAATGAGGTGCGTTTTAGAAACCTTTCCCGATCACACGGTGTACCATCTTCTGGGTTTCTCATGCCTGTTTTCGACGTAGGAAGATGCCCTTGAACCTGGAGATTTGGGACCCATGGGATGGGTACCATGCAGTATTACTTGAAAGGGTCTGCGTTGGCTCACCCAACCTCACCGAACCTCTCAGCCCCAAGAGTGTCCACCCTTATGTCTCAATCAGCTGTGGGTCTAGATATGGTCAATCCAGGTTGCATCACAGCCCCTGAACGAATTTTGTAAGAATTTCTCTCTCTTTCACTGTCTTTGTTTCACGGGTTTTGAAAAGTAATTTATTTTTATAATGGGGTTTAGCTGCTTTTCACGGCTGTGTTTAGGCCGCTTTACACCCCCTTGACTCACTTACGGAGAGATATCAATACATAGGTTTGAAGATTCTTACTAGTCAGATATATTCTTGTGCGGTGAATAGGGGGTGTTGAGTCCAGTTCGGTGAAAAAGGAATAGGTCTTGTCTCTTACATATTGGGTTTTTGGAACGGTATCGGAGCTAATTTGAAACCCTTGTTTTATGCATCACCCCACCTCACCTTTCCCGTTCAGCAGCCATAGTGTGTTTCCTAAACGTGTGACTCTGTTCTGTTTTGCAACTCAGTTCAAGTGTAGCGGTTTTTACATTCCCTCTCTAAGTGATATCTTATGATAAGTGTCTTTTTCTGTGTGACTTATTTCACTTAGAATCGTCGTACCTAAATCCACTCATCGTGCTGCTGCTAGCCTTATGACGTGGATTTCATGGCTGAGTGATATTCCATTGTACATGAGGACCACCACTTCTTTATCCATTTTTCGCTTTCCTAGGATATTTAAGGTGTAATGAAGTGGGGGTTCTTGTCAACAGAGCAGCCCTAAACTTTGGGGTGCCTGTGTCTTGCTGATTTTTAGTTTTCCCAATTTATATGCCCATGAGTGGAAGTGCCCTATGGTCTCCAAGCTGTGTTTTTTAGATGTTTCAGAACACACCGTACACTTCTCCAGAGTGGCTGTTGGCAATTTACATCCCACCCATCAGCGTAGCAAGGCTCCCATTTCTCCATGGCCGGTCCTGCATTTCTGGTTTGGACACTTTTTTCCGCATGGCCCTTTTGCCCGCTGGGAAGCGAGACTTCTTTGGAGCGCTGATTGGCCTTTCCAGGTTGCTTGGTTGGCCAAAAAGGGCGTATGCGTTTTTTCCTGAATATATTCAGGAAAAAACGCATACGCCCTTTTTGGCCAAGGGCATCATTGTCCACGTTTTGCCGCTTTTCATGTGCTTTCAAGGCGATTCGAATCTACCTCCTGAAATCTGTTTCCTGCAATTCTGCCTTGCTTTCAAAGCCTCTTCGTTGCCTTCCCTTAGTATATTTGTGGACGAGAGGTATCATTTAAAACTCTGCAGGTTTGTGAATTGCAGTGCCCCTGAGCTCCATTTTTCAACTCGCTTTTTTGGGAGCTGGCCGCCAAAGCGCAGGATTGCTTCAGGCCCTCTTCTGGTTCTGGGGGGCAGGCTGAGCTTGTGCTTAATTCTTCTTCCTGATGGGAAAATAGAGTGACCTGTGCCTGTCCCAACACCTAGAGCTAGTCTCTCATTGGTTCCCCCTCTTCCCCTTCATCCTCAGGACAAATTGCAACCTGTACGGAACAGGAGGTTAAAGGTGCTGATTCTCCAAGGAGGGAGATGGCTAGTAAATCGGCTGGAATGGCGAACCCGAGCAAAGGAGATGAGAAATGAGGTGCGTTTTAGAAACCTTTCCCGATCACACGGTGTACCATCTTCTGGGTTTCTCATGCCTGTTTTCGACGTAGGAAGATGCCCTTGAACCTGGAGATTTGGGACCCATGGGATGGGTACCATGCAGTATTACTTGAAAGGGTCTGCGTTGGCTCACCCAACCTCACCGAACCTCTCAGCCCCAAGAGTGTCCACCCTTATGTCTCAATCAGCTGTGGGTCTAGATATGGTCAATCCAGGTTGCATCACAGCCCCTGAACGAATTTTGTAAGAATTTCTCTCTCTTTCACTGTCTTTGTTTCACGGGTTTTGAAAAGTAATTTATTTTTATAATGGGGTTTAGCTGCTTTTCACGGCTGTGTTTAGGCCGCTTTACACCCCCTTGACTCACTTACGGAGAGATATCAATACATAGGTTTGAAGATTCTTACTAGTCAGATATATTCTTGTGCGGTGAATAGGGGGTGTTGAGTCCAGTTCACTGAAAAAGGAATAGGTCTTGTCTCTTACATATTGGGTTTATGGAAAGGTATCGGAGCTAATTTGAAACCCTTGTTTTATGCATCACCCCACCTCACCTTTCCCGTTCAGCAGCCATAGTGTGTTTCCTAAACGTGTGACTCTGTTCTGTTTTGCAATTCAGTTCAAGTGTAGCGGTTTTTACATTCGCTCTATAAGTGATATCTTATGATAAGTGTCTTTTCTGTGTGACTTATTTCACTTAGAATCGTCGTACCTAAATCCACTCATCGTGCTGCTACTAGCCTTATGACGTGGATTTCATGGCTGAGTGATATTCCATTGTACATGAGGACCACCACTTCTTTATCCATTTTTCTCTTTCCTAGGATATTTAAGGTGTAATGAAGTGGGGGTTCTTGTCAACAGAGCAGCCCTAAACTTTGGGGTGCCTGTGTCTTGCTGATTTTTAGTTTTCCCAATTTATACGCCCATGAGTGGAAGTGCCCTATGCTCTCCAAGCTGTGTTTTTTAGATGTTTCAGAACACACCGTACACTTCTCCAGAGTGGCTGTTGGCAATTTACATCCCACCCATCAGCGTAGCAAGGCTCCCATTTCTCCATGGCCGGTCCTGCATTTCTGGTTTGGACACTTTTTTCCGCATGGCCCTTTTGCCCGCTGGGAAGCGAGACTTCTTTGGAGCGCTGATTTGCCTTTCCAGGTGGCTTGGTTGGCCAAAAAGGGCGTATGCGTTTTTTCCTGAATATATTCAGGAAAAAACGAATACGCCCTTTTTGGCCAAGGGCATCATTGTCCACGTTTTGCCGCTTTTCATGTGCTTTCAAGGCGATTCGAATCTACCTCCTGAAATCTGTTTCCTGCAATTCTGCCTTGCTTTCAAAGCCTCTTCGTTGCCTTCCCTTAATATATTTGTGGACGAGAGGTATCATTTAAAACTCTGCAGGTTTGTGAATTGCAGGGCCCCTGAGCTCCATTTTTCAACTCGCTTTTTTGGGAGCTGGCCGCAAAAGCACAGGATTGCTTCAGGCCCTCTTCTGGTTCTGGGTGGCAGGCTGAGCTTGTGCTTAATTCTTCTTCCTGATGGGAAAATAGAGTGACCTGTGTCTGTCCCAACACCTAGAGCTAGTCTCTCATTGGTTCCCCCTCTTCCCCTTCATCCTCAGGACAAATTGCAACCTGTACGGAACAGGAGGTTAAAGGTGCTGATTCTCCAAGGAGGGAGATGGCTAGTAAATCGGCTGGAATGGCAAACCCGAACAAAGGAGATGAGAAATGAGGTGCGTTTTAGAAACCTTTCCCGATCACACGGTGTACCATCGTCTGGGTTTCTCATGCCTTTTTTCGACGTAGGAAGATGCCCTAGAACCTGGAGATTTGGGACCCATGGGATGGGTACCATGCAGTATTACTTGAAAGGGTCTGCGTTGGCTCACCCAACCTCACCGAACCTCTCAGCCCCAAGAGGGTCCACCCTTATGTCTCAATCAGCTGTAGGTCTAGATATGGTCAATCCAGGTTGCATCACAGCCCCTGAACGAATTTTGTAAGAATTTCTCTCTCTTTCACTGTCTTTGTTTCACGGGTTTTGAAAAGTAATTTATTTTTATAATGGGGTTTAGCTTCTTTTCACGGCTGTGTTTATGCCGCTTTACACCCCCTTGACTCACTTACAGAGAGATATCAATACATAGGTTTGAAGATTCTTCCTAGTCAGATATATTCTTGTGCGGTGAATAGGGGGTGTTGAGTCCAGTTCACTGAGCAAGGAATCGGTCTTGTCTATTACATATTGGGTTTATGGAACGGTATCGGAGCTAATTTGAAACCCTTGTTTTATGCATCACCCCACCTCACCTTTCCCGTTCAGCAGCCATAGTGTGTTTCCTAAACGTGTGACTCTGTTCTGTTTTGCAATTCAGTTCAAGTGTAGCGGTTTTTACATTCCCTCTATAAGTGATATCTTATGATAAGTGTCTTTTTCTGTGTGACTTATTTCACTTAGAATCGTCGTACCTAAATCCACTCATCGTGCTGCTACTAGCCTTATGACGTTGATTTCATGGCTGAGTGATATTCCATTGTACATGAGGACCACAACTTCTTTATCTATTTTTCTCTTTCCTAGGATATTTAAGGTGTAATGAAGTGGGGGTTCTTGTCCACAGAGCAGCCCTAAACTTTGGGGTGCCTGTGTCTTGCTGATTTTTAGTTTTCCGAATTTATACGCCCATGAGTGGAAGTGCCCTATGCTCTCCAAGCTGTGTTTTTTAGATGTTTCAGAACACACCGTACACTTCTCCAGAGTGGCTGTTGGCAATTTACATCCCACCCATCAGCGTAGCAAGGCTCCCATTTCTCCATGGCCGGTCCTGCATTTCTGGTTTGGACACTTTTTTCCGCATGGCCCTTTTGCCCGCTGGGAAGCGAGACTTCTTTGTAGCGCTGATTGGCCTTTCCAGGTTGCTTGGTTGGCCAAAAATGGCGTATGCGTTTTTTCCTGAATATATTCAGGAAAAAACGCATACGCCCTTTTTGGCCAAGGGCATCATTGTCCACGTTTTGCCGCTTTTCATGTGCTTTCAAGGGGATTCGAATCTACCTCCTGAAATCTGTTTCCTGCAATTCTGCCTTGCTTTCAAAGCCTCTTCGTTGCCTTCCCTTAATATATTTGTGGACGAGAGGTATCATTTAAATCTCTGCAGGTTTGTGAATTGCAGTGCCCCTGAGCTCCATTTTTCAACTCGCTTTTTTGGGAGCTGGCCGCAAAAGCGCAGGATTGCTTCAGGCCCTCTTCTGGTTCTGGGGGGCAGGCTGAGCTTGTGCTTAATTCTTCTTCCTGATGGGAAAATAGAGTGACCTGTGCCTGTCCCAACACCTAGAGCTAGTCTCTCATTGGTTCCCCCTCTTCCCGTTCATCCTCAGGACAAATTGCAACCTGTACGGAACAGGAGGTTAAAGGTGCTGATTCTCCAAGGAGGGAGATGGCTAGTAAATCGGCTGGAATGGCGAACCCGAGCAAAGGAGATGAGAAATGAGGTGCGTTTTAGAAACCTTTCCCGATCACACGGTGTACCATCTTCTGGGTTTCTCATGCCTGTTTTCGATGTAGGAAGATGCCCTTGAACCTGGAGATTTGGGACCCATGGGATGGGTACCATGCAGTATTACTTGAAAGGGTCTGTGTTGGCTCACCCAACCTCACCGAACCTCTCAGCCCCAAGAGGGTCCACCCTTATGTCTCAATCAGCTGTGGGTCTAGATATGGTCAATCCAGGTTGCATCACAGCCCCTGAACGAATTTTGTAAGAATTTCTCTCTCTTTCACTGTCTTTGTTTCACTGGTTTTGAAAAGTAATTTATTTTTATAATGGGGTTTAGCTGCTTTTCACGGCTGTGTTTATGCCGCTTTACACCCCCTTGACTCACTTACGGAGAGATATCAATACATAGGTTTGAAGATTCTTACTAGTCAGATATATTCTTGTGCGGTGAATAGGGTGTGTTGAGTCCAGTTCACTGAAAAAGGAATAGGTCTTGTCTCTTACATATTGGGTTTATGGAACGGTATCGGAGCTAATTTGAAACCCTTGTTTTATGCATCACCCCACCTCACCTTTCCCGTTCAGCAGCCATAGTGTGTTTCCTAAACGTGTGACTCTGTTCTGTTTTGCAATTCAGTTCAAGTGTAGCGGTTTTTACATTCCCTCTCTAAGTGATATCTTATGATAAGTGTCTTTTCTGTGTGACTTATTTCACTTAGAATCGTCGTACCTAAATCCACTCATCGTGCTGCTACTAGCCTTATGACGTGGATTTCATGGCTGAGTGATATTCCATTGTACATGAGGACCACCACTTCTTTATCCATTTTTCTCTTTCCTAGGATATTTAAGGTGTAATGAAGTGGGGGTTCTTGTCAACAGAGCAGCCCTAAACTTTGGGGTGCCTGTGTCTTGCTGATTTTTAGTTTTCCCAATTTATACGCCCATGAGTGGAAGTGCCCTATGCTCTCCAAGCTGTGTTTTTTAGATGTTTCAGAACACACCGTACACTGCTCCAGAGTGGCTGTTGGCAATTTTCATCCCACCCATCAGCGTAGCAAGGCTCCCATTTCTCCATGGCCGGTCCTGCATTTCTGGTTTGGACACTTTTTTCCGCATGGCCCTTTTGCCCGCTGGGAAGCGAGACTTCTTTGGAGCGCTGATTTGCCTTTCCAGGTTGCTTGGTTGGCCAAAAAGGGCGTATGCGTTTTTTCCTGAATATATTCAGGAAAAAACGCATACGCCCTTTTTGGCCAAGGGCATCATTGTCCACGTTTGGCCGCTTTTCATGTGCTTTCAGGGCGATTCGAATCTACCTCCTGAAATCTGTTTCCTGCAATTCTGCCTTGCTTTCAAAGCCTCTTCGTTGCCTTCCCTTAATATATTTGTGGACGAGAGTTATTTAAAACTCTGCAGTTTTGTGAATTGCAGGGCCCCTGAGCTCCATTTTTCAACTCGCTTTTTTGGGAGCTGGCCGCAAAAGCGCAGGATTGCTTCAGGCCCTCTTCTGGTTCTGGGGGGCAGACTGAGCTTGTGCTTAATTCTTCTTCCTGATGGGAAAATAGAGTGACCCGTGCCTGTCTCAACACTTAGAGCTGGTCTCTCATTGGTTCCCCCTCTTCCCGTTCATCCTCAGGACAAATTGCAACCTGTACGGAACAGGAGGTTAAAGTTGCTGATTCTCCAAAGAGGGAGATGGCTAGTAAATCGGCTGGAATGGCGAACCCGAGCAAAAGAGATGAGAAATGAGGTGCGTTTTAGAAACCTTTCCCGATCACACGGTGTACCATCTTCTGGGTTTCTCATGCATGTTTTCGATGTAGGAAGATGCCCTTGAACCTGGAGATTTGGGACCCATGGGATGGGTACCATGCAGTATTACTTGAAAGGGTCTGCGTTGGCTCACCCAACCTCACCGAACCTCTCAGCCCCAAGAGGGTCCACCCTTATGTCTCAATCAGCTGTGGGTCTAGATATGGTCAATCCAGGTTGCATCACAGCCCCTGAACGAATTTTGTAAGAATTTCTCTCTCTTTCACTGTCTTTGTTTCACGGGTTTTGAAAAGTAATTTATTTTTATAATGGGGTTTAGCTGCTTTTCACGGCTGTGTTTATGCCGCTTTACACCCCCTTGACTCACTTACAGAGAGATATCAATACATAGGTTTGAAGATTCTTACTAGTCAGATATATTCTTGTGCGGTGAATAGGGGGTGTTGAGTCCAGTTCACTGAGCAAGGAATAGGTCTTGTCTATTACATATTGGGTTTATGGAACGGTATCTGAGCTAATTTGAAACCCTTGTTTTATGCATCACCCCACCTCACCTTTCCCGTTCAGCAGCCATAGTGTGTTTTCTAAACGTGTGACTCTGTTCTGTTTTGCAATTCAGTTCAAGTGTAGCGGTTTTTACATTCCCCTTATAAGTGATATCTTATGATAAGTGTCTTTTTCTGTGTGACTTATTTCACTTAGAATCGTCGTACCTAAATCCACTCATCGTGCTGCTACTAGCCTTATGACGTTGATTTCATGGGTGAGTGATATTCCATTGTACATGAGGACCACAACTTCTTTATCCATTTTTCTCTTTCCTAGGCTATTTAAGGTATAATGAAGTGGGGGTTCTTGTCAACAGAGCAGCCCTAAACTTTGGGGTGCCTGTGTCTTGCTGATTTTTAGTTTTCCCAATTTATACGCCCATGAGTGGAAGTGCCCTATGCTCTCCAAGCTGTGTTTTTTAGATGTTTCAGAACACACCGTACACTTCTCCAGAGTGGCTGTTGGCAATTTACATCCCACCCATCAGCGTAGCAAGGCTCCCATTTCTCCATGGCCGGTCCTGCATTTCTGGTTTGGACACTTTTTTCCGCATGGCCCTTTTGCCCGCTGCGAAGCGAGACTTCTTTGGAGCGCTGATTGGCCTTTCCAGGTTGCTTGGTTGGCCAAAAAGGGCGTATGCGTTTTTTCCTGAATATATTCAGGAAAAAACGCATACGCCCTTTTTGGCCAAGGGCATCATTGTCCACGTTTTGCCGCTTTTCATGTGCTTTCAAGGCGATTCGAATCTACCTCCTGAAATCTGTTTCCTGCAATTCTGCCTTGCTTTCAAAGCCTCTTTGTTGCCTTCCCTTAATATATTTGTGGACGAGAGGTATCATTTAAAACTCTGCGGGTTTGTGAATTGCAGTGCCCCTGAGCTCCATTTTTCAACTCGCTTTTTTGGGAGCTGGCCGCAAAAGCGCAGGATTACTTCAGGCCCTCTTCTGGTTCTGGGGGACAGGCTGAGCTTGTGCTTAATTCTTCTTCCTGATGGGAAAATAGAGTGACCCGTGCCTGTCCCAACACCTAGAGCTAGTCTCTCATTGGTTTCCCCTTTTCCCCTTCATCCTCAGGAAAAATTGCAACCTGTACGGAACAGGAGGTTAAAGGTGCTGATTCTCCAAGGTGGGAGATGGCTAGTAAATCGGCTGGAATGGCGAACCCGAGCCAAGGAGATGAGAAATGAGGTGCGTTTTAGAAACCTTTCCCGATCACACGGTGTACCATCTTCTGGGTTTCTCATGCATGTTTTCGATGTAGGAAGATGCCCTTGAACCTGGAGATTTGGGACCCATGGGATGGCTACCATGCAGTATTACTTGAAAGGGTCTGCGTTGGCTCACCCAACCTCACCGAAACTCTCAGCCCCAAGAGTGTCCACCCTTATGTCTCAATCAGCTGTGGGTCTAGATATGGTCAATCCAGGTTGCATCACAGCCCCTGAACGAATTTTGTAAGAATTACTCTCTCTTTCACTGTCTTTGTTTCACTGGTTTTGAAAAGTAATTTATTTTTATAATGGGGTTTAGCTGCTTTTCACGGCTGTGTTTATGCCACTTTACACCCCCTTGACTCACTTACAGAGAGATATCAATACATAGGTTTGAAGATTCTTACTAGTCAGATATATTCTTGTGCGGTGAATAGGGGGTGTTGAGTCCAGTTCACTGAGCAAGGAATAGGTCTTGTCTATTACATATTGGGTTTATGGAACGGTATCTGAGCTAATTTGAAACCCTTGTTTTATGCATCACCCCACCTCACCTTTCCCGTTCAGCAGCCATAGTGTGTTTCCTAAACTTGTGACTCTGTTCTGTTTTGCAATTCAGTTCAAGTGTAGCGGTTTCTACATTCCCTCTATAAGTGATATCTTATGATAAGTGTCTTTTTCTGTGTGACGTATTTCACTTAGAATCGTCGTACCTAAATCCACTCATCGTGCTGCTACTAGCCTTGTGACGTTGATTTCATGGCTGAGTGATATTCCATTGTACATGAGGACCCCAACTTCTTTATCCATTTTTCTCTTTCCTAGGATATTGAAGGTGTAATGAAGTGGGGGTTCTTGTCAACAGAGCAGCCCTAAACTTTGGGGTGCCTCTGTCTTGCTGATTTTTAGTTTTCCCAATTTATACGCCCATGAGTGGAAGTGCCCTATGCTCTCCAAGCTGTGTTTTTTAGATGTTTCAGAACACACCGTACACTTCTCCAGAGTGGCTGTTGGCAATTTACATCCCACCCATCAGCGTAGCAAGGCTCCCATTTCTCCATGGCCGGTCCTGCATTTCTGGTTTGGACACTTTTTTCCCCATGGCCCTTTTGCCCGCTGGGAAGCGAGACTTCTTTGGAGCGCTGATTGGACTTTCCAGGTTGCTTGGTTGGCCAAAAAGGGCGTATGCGTTTTTTCCTGAATATATTCAGGAAAAAACGCATACGCCCTTTTTGGCCAAGGGCATCATTGTCCACGTTTTGCCGCTTTTCATGTGCTTTCAAGGCGATTCGAATCTACCTCCTGAAATCTGTTTCCTGCAATTCTGCCTTGCTTTCAAAGCCTCTTTATTGCCTTCCCTTAGTATATTTGTGGACGAGAGGTATCATTTAAAACTCTGCAGGTTTGTGAATTGCAGGGCCCCTGAGCTCCATTTTTCAACTCGCTTTTTTGGGAGCTGGCCGCAAAAGCGCAGGATTGCTTCAGGCCCTCTTCTGGTTCTGGGTGGCAGGCTGAGCTTGTGCTTAATTCTTCTTCCTGATGGGAAAATAGAGTGACCTGTGCCTGTCCCAACACCTAGAGCTAGTCTCTCATTGGTTCCCCCTCTTCCCGTTCATCCTCAGGACAAATTGCAACCTGTACGGAACAGGAGGTTAAAGGTGCTGATTCTCCAAGGAGGGAGATGGCTAGTAAATCGGCTGGAATGGCGAACCCGAGCAAAGGAGATGAGAAATGAGGTGCGTTTTAGAAACCTTTCCCGATCACACGGTGTACCATCTTCTGGGTTTCTCATGCCTGTTTTCGACGTAGGAAGATGCCCTTGAACCTGGAGATTTGGGACCCATGGGATGGGTACCATGCAGTATTACTTGAAAGGGTCTGCGTTGGCTCACCCAACCTCACCGAACCTCTCAGCCCCAAGAGTGTCCACCCTTATGTCTCAATCAGCTGTGGGTCTAGATATGGTCAATCCAGGTTGCATCACAGCCCCTGAACGAATTTTGTAAGAATTTCTCTCTCTTTCACTGTCTTTGTTTCACGGGTTTTGAAAAGTAATTTATTTTTATATTGGTGTTTAGCTGCTTTTCACGGCTGTGTTTATGCCGCTTTACACCCCCTTGACTCACTTACGGAGAGTTATCAATACATAGGTTTGAAGATTCTTACTAGTCAGATATATTCTTGTGCGGTAAATAGGGGGTGTTGAGTCCAGTTCACTGAAAAAGGAATAGGTCTTGTCTCTTACATATTGGGTTTATGGAACGGTATCGGAGCTAATTTGAAACCCTTGTTTTATGCATCACCCCACCTCACCTTTCCCGTTCAGCAGCCATAGTGTGTTTTCTAAACGTGTGACTCTGTTCTGTTTTGTAATTCAGTTCAAGTGTAGCGGTTTTTACATTCCCTCTCTAAGTGATATCTTATGATAAGTGTCTTTTTCTGTGTGACTTATTTCACTTAGAATCGTCGTACCTAAATCCACTCATCGTGCTGCTACTAGCCTTATGACGTGGATTTCATGGCTGAGTGATATTCCATTGTACATGAGGACCACAACTTCTTTATCCATTTTTCTCTTTCCTAGGATATTTAAGGTGTAATGAAGTGGGGGTTCTTGTCAACAGAGCAGCCCTAAACTTTGGGGTGCCTGTGTCTTGCTGATTTTTAGTTTTCCCAATTTATACGCCCATGAGTGGAAGTGCCCTATGTTCTCCAAGCTGTGTTTTTTAGATGTTTCAGAACACACCGTACACTTCTCCAGAGTGGCTGTTGGCAATTTACATCCCACCCATCAGCGTAGCAAGGCTCCCATTTCTCCATGGCCGGTCCTGCATTTCTGGTTTGGACACTTTTTTCCGCATGGCCCTTTTGCCCGCTGGGAAGCGAGACTTCTTTGGAGCGCTGATTTGCCTTTCCAGGTGGCTTGGTTGGCCAAAAAGGGCGTATGCGTTTTTTCCTGAATATATTCAGGAAAAAACGCATACGCCCTTTTTGGCCAAGGGCATCATTGTCCACGTTTTGCCGCTTTTCATGTGCTTTCAAGGCGATTGGAATCTACCTCCTGAAATCTGTTTCCTGCAATTCTGCCTTGCTTTCAAAGCCTCTTCGTTGCCTTCCCTTAATATATTTGTGGACGAGAGGTATCATTTAAAACTCTGCAGGTTTGTGAATTGCAGGGCCCCTGAGCTCCATTTTTCAACTCGCTTTTTTGGGAGCTGGCCGCAAAAGCGCAGGATTGCTTCAGGCCCTCTTCTGGTTCTGGGGGGCAGGCTGAGCTTGTGCTTAATTCTTCTTCCTGATGGGAAAATAGAGTGACCTGTGCCTGTCCCAACACCTAGAGCTAGTCTCTCATTGGTTCCCCCTCTTCCCCTTCATCCTCAGGACAAATTGCAACCTGTACGGAACAGGAGGTTAAAGGTGCTGATTCTCCAAGGAGGGAGATGGCTAGTAAATCGGCTGGAATGGCGAACCCGAGCAAAGGAGATGAGAAATGAGGTGCGTTTTAGAAACCTTTCCCGATCACACGGTGTACCATCTTCTGGGTTTCTCATGCCTGTTTTCGACGTAGGAAGATGCCCTTGAACCTGGAGATTTGGGACCCATGGGATGGGTACCATGCAGTATTACTTGAAAGGGTCTGCGTTGGCTCACCCAACCTCACCGAACCTCTCAGCCCCAAGAGTGTCCACCCTTATGTCTCAATCAGCTGTGGGTCTAGATATGGTCAATCCAGGTTGCATCACAGCCCCTGAACGAATTTTGTAAGAATTTCTCTCTCTTTCACTGTCTTTGTTTCACGGGTTTTGAAAAGTAATTTATTTTTATAATGGGGTTTAGCTGCTTTTCACGGCTGTGTTTAGGCCGCTTTACACCCCCTTGACTCACTTACGGAGAGATATCAATACATAGGTTTGAAGATTCTTACTAGTCAGATATATTCTTGTGCGGTGAATAGGGGGTGTTGAGTCCAGTTCGGTGAAAAAGGAATAGGTCTTGTCTCTTACATATTGGGTTTTTGGAACGGTATCGGAGCTAATTTGAAACCCTTGTTTTATGCATCACCCCACCTCACCTTTCCCGTTCAGCAGCCATAGTGTGTTTCCTAAACGTGTGACTCTGTTCTGTTTTGCAACTCAGTTCAAGTGTAGCGGTTTTTACATTCCCTCTCTAAGTGATATCTTATGATAAGTGTCTTTTTCTGTGTGACTTATTTCACTTAGAATCGTCGTACCTAAATCCACTCATCGTGCTGCTGCTAGCCTTATGACGTGGATTTCATGGCTGAGTGATATTCCATTGTACATGAGGACCACCACTTCTTTATCCATTTTTCGCTTTCCTAGGATATTTAAGGTGTAATGAAGTGGGGGTTCTTGTCAACAGAGCAGCCCTAAACTTTGGGGTGCCTGTGTCTTGCTGATTTTTAGTTTTCCCAATTTATATGCCCATGAGTGGAAGTGCCCTATGGTCTCCAAGCTGTGTTTTTTAGATGTTTCAGAACACACCGTACACTTCTCCAGAGTGGCTGTTGGCAATTTACATCCCACCCATCAGCGTAGCAAGGCTCCCATTTCTCCATGGCCGGTCCTGCATTTCTGGTTTGGACACTTTTTTCCGCATGGCCCTTTTGCCCGCTGGGAAGCGAGACTTCTTTGGAGCGCTGATTGGCCTTTCCAGGTTGCTTGGTTGGCCAAAAAGGGCGTATGCGTTTTTTCCTGAATATATTCAGGAAAAAACGCATACGCCCTTTTTGGCCAAGGGCATCATTGTCCACGTTTTGCCGCTTTTCATGTGCTTTCAAGGCGATTCGAATCTACCTCCTGAAATCTGTTTCCTGCAATTCTGCCTTGCTTTCAAAGCCTCTTCGTTGCCTTCCCTTAGTATATTTGTGGACGAGAGGTATCATTTAAAACTCTGCAGGTTTGTGAATTGCAGTGCCCCTGAGCTCCATTTTTCAACTCGCTTTTTTGGGAGCTGGCCGCCAAAGCGCAGGATTGCTTCAGGCCCTCTTCTGGTTCTGGGGGGCAGGCTGAGCTTGTGCTTAATTCTTCTTCCTGATGGGAAAATAGAGTGACCTGTGCCTGTCCCAACACCTAGAGCTAGTCTCTCATTGGTTCCCCCTCTTCCCCTTCATCCTCAGGACAAATTGCAACCTGTACGGAACAGGAGGTTAAAGGTGCTGATTCTCCAAGGAGGGAGATGGCTAGTAAATCGGCTGGAATGGCGAACCCGAGCAAAGGAGATGAGAAATGAGGTGCGTTTTAGAAACCTTTCCCGATCACACGGTGTACCATCTTCTGGGTTTCTCATGCCTGTTTTCGACGTAGGAAGATGCCCTTGAACCTGGAGATTTGGGACCCATGGGATGGGTACCATGCAGTATTACTTGAAAGGGTCTGCGTTGGCTCACCCAACCTCACCGAACCTCTCAGCCCCAAGAGTGTCCACCCTTATGTCTCAATCAGCTGTGGGTCTAGATATGGTCAATCCAGGTTGCATCACAGCCCCTGAACGAATTTTGTAAGAATTTCTCTCTCTTTCACTGTCTTTGTTTCACGGGTTTTGAAAAGTAATTTATTTTTATAATGGGGTTTAGCTGCTTTTCACGGCTGTGTTTAGGCCGCTTTACACCCCCTTGACTCACTTACGGAGAGATATCAATACATAGGTTTGAAGATTCTTACTAGTCAGATATATTCTTGTGCGGTGAATAGGGGGTGTTGAGTCCAGTTCACTGAAAAAGGAATAGGTCTTGTCTCTTACATATTGGGTTTATGGAAAGGTATCGGAGCTAATTTGAAACCCTTGTTTTATGCATCACCCCACCTCACCTTTCCCGTTCAGCAGCCATAGTGTGTTTCCTAAACGTGTGACTCTGTTCTGTTTTGCAATTCAGTTCAAGTGTAGCGGTTTTTACATTCGCTCTATAAGTGATATCTTATGATAAGTGTCTTTTCTGTGTGACTTATTTCACTTAGAATCGTCGTACCTAAATCCACTCATCGTGCTGCTACTAGCCTTATGACGTGGATTTCATGGCTGAGTGATATTCCATTGTACATGAGGACCACCACTTCTTTATCCATTTTTCTCTTTCCTAGGATATTTAAGGTGTAATGAAGTGGGGGTTCTTGTCAACAGAGCAGCCCTAAACTTTGGGGTGCCTGTGTCTTGCTGATTTTTAGTTTTCCCAATTTATACGCCCATGAGTGGAAGTGCCCTATGCTCTCCAAGCTGTGTTTTTTAGATGTTTCAGAACACACCGTACACTTCTCCAGAGTGGCTGTTGGCAATTTACATCCCACCCATCAGCGTAGCAAGGCTCCCATTTCTCCATGGCCGGTCCTGCATTTCTGGTTTGGACACTTTTTTCCGCATGGCCCTTTTGCCCGCTGGGAAGCGAGACTTCTTTGGAGCGCTGATTTGCCTTTCCAGGTGGCTTGGTTGGCCAAAAAGGGCGTATGCGTTTTTTCCTGAATATATTCAGGAAAAAACGAATACGCCCTTTTTGGCCAAGGGCATCATTGTCCACGTTTTGCCGCTTTTCATGTGCTTTCAAGGCGATTCGAATCTACCTCCTGAAATCTGTTTCCTGCAATTCTGCCTTGCTTTCAAAGCCTCTTCGTTGCCTTCCCTTAATATATTTGTGGACGAGAGGTATCATTTAAAACTCTGCAGGTTTGTGAATTGCAGGGCCCCTGAGCTCCATTTTTCAACTCGCTTTTTTGGGAGCTGGCCGCAAAAGCACAGGATTGCTTCAGGCCCTCTTCTGGTTCTGGGTGGCAGGCTGAGCTTGTGCTTAATTCTTCTTCCTGATGGGAAAATAGAGTGACCTGTGTCTGTCCCAACACCTAGAGCTAGTCTCTCATTGGTTCCCCCTCTTCCCCTTCATCCTCAGGACAAATTGCAACCTGTACGGAACAGGAGGTTAAAGGTGCTGATTCTCCAAGGAGGGAGATGGCTAGTAAATCGGCTGGAATGGCAAACCCGAACAAAGGAGATGAGAAATGAGGTGCGTTTTAGAAACCTTTCCCGATCACACGGTGTACCATCGTCTGGGTTTCTCATGCCTTTTTTCGACGTAGGAAGATGCCCTAGAACCTGGAGATTTGGGACCCATGGGATGGGTACCATGCAGTATTACTTGAAAGGGTCTGCGTTGGCTCACCCAACCTCACCGAACCTCTCAGCCCCAAGAGGGTCCACCCTTATGTCTCAATCAGCTGTAGGTCTAGATATGGTCAATCCAGGTTGCATCACAGCCCCTGAACGAATTTTGTAAGAATTTCTCTCTCTTTCACTGTCTTTGTTTCACGGGTTTTGAAAAGTAATTTATTTTTATAATGGGGTTTAGCTTCTTTTCACGGCTGTGTTTATGCCGCTTTACACCCCCTTGACTCACTTACAGAGAGATATCAATACATAGGTTTGAAGATTCTTCCTAGTCAGATATATTCTTGTGCGGTGAATAGGGGGTGTTGAGTCCAGTTCACTGAGCAAGGAATCGGTCTTGTCTATTACATATTGGGTTTATGGAACGGTATCGGAGCTAATTTGAAACCCTTGTTTTATGCATCACCCCACCTCACCTTTCCCGTTCAGCAGCCATAGTGTGTTTCCTAAACGTGTGACTCTGTTCTGTTTTGCAATTCAGTTCAAGTGTAGCGGTTTTTACATTCCCTCTATAAGTGATATCTTATGATAAGTGTCTTTTTCTGTGTGACTTATTTCACTTAGAATCGTCGTACCTAAATCCACTCATCGTGCTGCTACTAGCCTTATGACGTTGATTTCATGGCTGAGTGATATTCCATTGTACATGAGGACCACAACTTCTTTATCTATTTTTCTCTTTCCTAGGATATTTAAGGTGTAATGAAGTGGGGGTTCTTGTCCACAGAGCAGCCCTAAACTTTGGGGTGCCTGTGTCTTGCTGATTTTTAGTTTTCCGAATTTATACGCCCATGAGTGGAAGTGCCCTATGCTCTCCAAGCTGTGTTTTTTAGATGTTTCAGAACACACCGTACACTTCTCCAGAGTGGCTGTTGGCAATTTACATCCCACCCATCAGCGTAGCAAGGCTCCCATTTCTCCATGGCCGGTCCTGCATTTCTGGTTTGGACACTTTTTTCCGCATGGCCCTTTTGCCCGCTGGGAAGCGAGACTTCTTTGTAGCGCTGATTGGCCTTTCCAGGTTGCTTGGTTGGCCAAAAATGGCGTATGCGTTTTTTCCTGAATATATTCAGGAAAAAACGCATACGCCCTTTTTGGCCAAGGGCATCATTGTCCACGTTTTGCCGCTTTTCATGTGCTTTCAAGGGGATTCGAATCTACCTCCTGAAATCTGTTTCCTGCAATTCTGCCTTGCTTTCAAAGCCTCTTCGTTGCCTTCCCTTAATATATTTGTGGACGAGAGGTATCATTTAAATCTCTGCAGGTTTGTGAATTGCAGTGCCCCTGAGCTCCATTTTTCAACTCGCTTTTTTGGGAGCTGGCCGCAAAAGCGCAGGATTGCTTCAGGCCCTCTTCTGGTTCTGGGGGGCAGGCTGAGCTTGTGCTTAATTCTTCTTCCTGATGGGAAAATAGAGTGACCTGTGCCTGTCCCAACACCTAGAGCTAGTCTCTCATTGGTTCCCCCTCTTCCCGTTCATCCTCAGGACAAATTGCAACCTGTACGGAACAGGAGGTTAAAGGTGCTGATTCTCCAAGGAGGGAGATGGCTAGTAAATCGGCTGGAATGGCGAACCCGAGCAAAGGAGATGAGAAATGAGGTGCGTTTTAGAAACCTTTCCCGATCACACGGTGTACCATCTTCTGGGTTTCTCATGCCTGTTTTCGATGTAGGAAGATGCCCTTGAACCTGGAGATTTGGGACCCATGGGATGGGTACCATGCAGTATTACTTGAAAGGGTCTGTGTTGGCTCACCCAACCTCACCGAACCTCTCAGCCCCAAGAGGGTCCACCCTTATGTCTCAATCAGCTGTGGGTCTAGATATGGTCAATCCAGGTTGCATCACAGCCCCTGAACGAATTTTGTAAGAATTTCTCTCTCTTTCACTGTCTTTGTTTCACTGGTTTTGAAAAGTAATTTATTTTTATAATGGGGTTTAGCTGCTTTTCACGGCTGTGTTTATGCCGCTTTACACCCCCTTGACTCACTTACGGAGAGATATCAATACATAGGTTTGAAGATTCTTACTAGTCAGATATATTCTTGTGCGGTGAATAGGGTGTGTTGAGTCCAGTTCACTGAAAAAGGAATAGGTCTTGTCTCTTACATATTGGGTTTATGGAACGGTATCGGAGCTAATTTGAAACCCTTGTTTTATGCATCACCCCACCTCACCTTTCCCGTTCAGCAGCCATAGTGTGTTTCCTAAACGTGTGACTCTGTTCTGTTTTGCAATTCAGTTCAAGTGTAGCGGTTTTTACATTCCCTCTCTAAGTGATATCTTATGATAAGTGTCTTTTCTGTGTGACTTATTTCACTTAGAATCGTCGTACCTAAATCCACTCATCGTGCTGCTACTAGCCTTATGACGTGGATTTCATGGCTGAGTGATATTCCATTGTACATGAGGACCACCACTTCTTTATCCATTTTTCTCTTTCCTAGGATATTTAAGGTGTAATGAAGTGGGGGTTCTTGTCAACAGAGCAGCCCTAAACTTTGGGGTGCCTGTGTCTTGCTGATTTTTAGTTTTCCCAATTTATACGCCCATGAGTGGAAGTGCCCTATGCTCTCCAAGCTGTGTTTTTTAGATGTTTCAGAACACACCGTACACTGCTCCAGAGTGGCTGTTGGCAATTTTCATCCCACCCATCAGCGTAGCAAGGCTCCCATTTCTCCATGGCCGGTCCTGCATTTCTGGTTTGGACACTTTTTTCCGCATGGCCCTTTTGCCCGCTGGGAAGCGAGACTTCTTTGGAGCGCTGATTTGCCTTTCCAGGTTGCTTGGTTGGCCAAAAAGGGCGTATGCGTTTTTTCCTGAATATATTCAGGAAAAAACGCATACGCCCTTTTTGGCCAAGGGCATCATTGTCCACGTTTGGCCGCTTTTCATGTGCTTTCAGGGCGATTCGAATCTACCTCCTGAAATCTGTTTCCTGCAATTCTGCCTTGCTTTCAAAGCCTCTTCGTTGCCTTCCCTTAATATATTTGTGGACGAGAGTTATTTAAAACTCTGCAGTTTTGTGAATTGCAGGGCCCCTGAGCTCCATTTTTCAACTCGCTTTTTTGGGAGCTGGCCGCAAAAGCGCAGGATTGCTTCAGGCCCTCTTCTGGTTCTGGGGGGCAGACTGAGCTTGTGCTTAATTCTTCTTCCTGATGGGAAAATAGAGTGACCCGTGCCTGTCTCAACACTTAGAGCTGGTCTCTCATTGGTTCCCCCTCTTCCCGTTCATCCTCAGGACAAATTGCAACCTGTACGGAACAGGAGGTTAAAGTTGCTGATTCTCCAAAGAGGGAGATGGCTAGTAAATCGGCTGGAATGGCGAACCCGAGCAAAAGAGATGAGAAATGAGGTGCGTTTTAGAAACCTTTCCCGATCACACGGTGTACCATCTTCTGGGTTTCTCATGCATGTTTTCGATGTAGGAAGATGCCCTTGAACCTGGAGATTTGGGACCCATGGGATGGGTACCATGCAGTATTACTTGAAAGGGTCTGCGTTGGCTCACCCAACCTCACCGAACCTCTCAGCCCCAAGAGGGTCCACCCTTATGTCTCAATCAGCTGTGGGTCTAGATATGGTCAATCCAGGTTGCATCACAGCCCCTGAACGAATTTTGTAAGAATTTCTCTCTCTTTCACTGTCTTTGTTTCACGGGTTTTGAAAAGTAATTTATTTTTATAATGGGGTTTAGCTGCTTTTCACGGCTGTGTTTATGCCGCTTTACACCCCCTTGACTCACTTACAGAGAGATATCAATACATAGGTTTGAAGATTCTTACTAGTCAGATATATTCTTGTGCGGTGAATAGGGGGTGTTGAGTCCAGTTCACTGAGCAAGGAATAGGTCTTGTCTATTACATATTGGGTTTATGGAACGGTATCTGAGCTAATTTGAAACCCTTGTTTTATGCATCACCCCACCTCACCTTTCCCGTTCAGCAGCCATAGTGTGTTTTCTAAACGTGTGACTCTGTTCTGTTTTGCAATTCAGTTCAAGTGTAGCGGTTTTTACATTCCCCTTATAAGTGATATCTTATGATAAGTGTCTTTTTCTGTGTGACTTATTTCACTTAGAATCGTCGTACCTAAATCCACTCATCGTGCTGCTACTAGCCTTATGACGTTGATTTCATGGGTGAGTGATATTCCATTGTACATGAGGACCACAACTTCTTTATCCATTTTTCTCTTTCCTAGGCTATTTAAGGTATAATGAAGTGGGGGTTCTTGTCAACAGAGCAGCCCTAAACTTTGGGGTGCCTGTGTCTTGCTGATTTTTAGTTTTCCCAATTTATACGCCCATGAGTGGAAGTGCCCTATGCTCTCCAAGCTGTGTTTTTTAGATGTTTCAGAACACACCGTACACTTCTCCAGAGTGGCTGTTGGCAATTTACATCCCACCCATCAGCGTAGCAAGGCTCCCATTTCTCCATGGCCGGTCCTGCATTTCTGGTTTGGACACTTTTTTCCGCATGGCCCTTTTGCCCGCTGCGAAGCGAGACTTCTTTGGAGCGCTGATTGGCCTTTCCAGGTTGCTTGGTTGGCCAAAAAGGGCGTATGCGTTTTTTCCTGAATATATTCAGGAAAAAACGCATACGCCCTTTTTGGCCAAGGGCATCATTGTCCACGTTTTGCCGCTTTTCATGTGCTTTCAAGGCGATTCGAATCTACCTCCTGAAATCTGTTTCCTGCAATTCTGCCTTGCTTTCAAAGCCTCTTTGTTGCCTTCCCTTAATATATTTGTGGACGAGAGGTATCATTTAAAACTCTGCGGGTTTGTGAATTGCAGTGCCCCTGAGCTCCATTTTTCAACTCGCTTTTTTGGGAGCTGGCCGCAAAAGCGCAGGATTACTTCAGGCCCTCTTCTGGTTCTGGGGGACAGGCTGAGCTTGTGCTTAATTCTTCTTCCTGATGGGAAAATAGAGTGACCCGTGCCTGTCCCAACACCTAGAGCTAGTCTCTCATTGGTTTCCCCTTTTCCCCTTCATCCTCAGGAAAAATTGCAACCTGTACGGAACAGGAGGTTAAAGGTGCTGATTCTCCAAGGTGGGAGATGGCTAGTAAATCGGCTGGAATGGCGAACCCGAGCCAAGGAGATGAGAAATGAGGTGCGTTTTAGAAACCTTTCCCGATCACACGGTGTACCATCTTCTGGGTTTCTCATGCATGTTTTCGATGTAGGAAGATGCCCTTGAACCTGGAGATTTGGGACCCATGGGATGGCTACCATGCAGTATTACTTGAAAGGGTCTGCGTTGGCTCACCCAACCTCACCGAAACTCTCAGCCCCAAGAGTGTCCACCCTTATGTCTCAATCAGCTGTGGGTCTAGATATGGTCAATCCAGGTTGCATCACAGCCCCTGAACGAATTTTGTAAGAATTACTCTCTCTTTCACTGTCTTTGTTTCACTGGTTTTGAAAAGTAATTTATTTTTATAATGGGGTTTAGCTGCTTTTCACGGCTGTGTTTATGCCACTTTACACCCCCTTGACTCACTTACAGAGAGATATCAATACATAGGTTTGAAGATTCTTACTAGTCAGATATATTCTTGTGCGGTGAATAGGGGGTGTTGAGTCCAGTTCACTGAGCAAGGAATAGGTCTTGTCTATTACATATTGGGTTTATGGAACGGTATCTGAGCTAATTTGAAACCCTTGTTTTATGCATCACCCCACCTCACCTTTCCCGTTCAGCAGCCATAGTGTGTTTCCTAAACTTGTGACTCTGTTCTGTTTTGCAATTCAGTTCAAGTGTAGCGGTTTCTACATTCCCTCTATAAGTGATATCTTATGATAAGTGTCTTTTTCTGTGTGACGTATTTCACTTAGAATCGTCGTACCTAAATCCACTCATCGTGCTGCTACTAGCCTTGTGACGTTGATTTCATGGCTGAGTGATATTCCATTGTACATGAGGACCCCAACTTCTTTATCCATTTTTCTCTTTCCTAGGATATTGAAGGTGTAATGAAGTGGGGGTTCTTGTCAACAGAGCAGCCCTAAACTTTGGGGTGCCTCTGTCTTGCTGATTTTTAGTTTTCCCAATTTATACGCCCATGAGTGGAAGTGCCCTATGCTCTCCAAGCTGTGTTTTTTAGATGTTTCAGAACACACCGTACACTGCTCCAGAGTGGCTGTTGGCAATTTACATCCCACCCATCAGCGTAGCAAGGCTCCCATTTCTCCATGGCCGGTCCTGCATTTCTGGTTTGGACACTTTTTTCCGCATGGCCCTTTTGCCCGCTGGGAAGCGAGACTTCTTTGGAGCGCTGATTTGCCTTTCCAGGTTGCTTGGTTGGCCAAAAAGGGCGTATGCGTTTTTTCCTGAATATATTCAGGAAAAAACGCATACGCCCTTTTTGGCCAAGGGCATCATTGTCCACGTTTGGCCGCTTTTCATGTGCTTTCAAGGCGATTCGAATCTACCTCCTGAAATCTGTTTCCTGCAATTCTGCCTTGCTTTCAAAGCCTCTTCGTTGCCTTCCCTTAATATATTTGTGGACGAGAGTTATTTAAAACTCTGAAGTTTTGTGAATTGCTGGGCCCCTGAGCTCCATTTTTCAACTCGCTTTTTTGGGAGCTGGCCGCAAAAGCGCAGGATTGCTTCAGGCCCTCTTCTGGTTCTGGGGGGCAGGCTGAGCTTGTGCTTAATTCTTCTTCCTGATGGGAAATTAGAGTGACCCGTGCCTGTCCCAAATCCTAGAGCTAGTCTCTCATTGGTTCCCCCTCTTCCCCTTCATCCTCAGGACAAATTGCAACCTGTACAGAACAGGAGGTTAAAGGTGCTGATTCTCCAAGGAAGGAGATGGCTAGTAAATCGGAGGGAATGGCGAACCCGAGCAAAGGAGATGAGAAATGAGGTGCGTTTCAGAAACTTTTCCCGATCACACGGTGTACCATCTTCTGGGTTTCTCATGCATGTTTTCGATGTAGGAAGATGCCCTTGAACCTGGAGATTTGGGACCCATGGGATGGGTACCATGCAGTATTACTTGAAAGGGTCTGCGTTGGCTCACCCAACCTCACCGAAACTCTCAGCCACAAGAGTGTCCACCCTTATGTCTCAATCAGCTGTGGGTCTAGATATGGTCAATCCAGGTTGCATCACAGCCCCTGAACGAATTTTGTAAGAATTTCTCTCTCTTTCACTATCTTTGTTTCACTGGTTTTTAAAAGTAATTTATTTTTATAATGGGGTTTAGCTGCTTTTCACGGCTGTGTTTATGCCGCTTTACACCCCCTTGACTCACTTACAGAGAGATATCAATACATAGCTTTGAATATTCTTATTGGTCAGATATATTCTTGTGCGGTGAATAGGGGGTGTTGAGTCCAGTTCACTGGAAAAGGAATAGGTCTTGTCTATTACATATTGGCTTTATGGAACGGTATCTGAGCTAATTTGAAACCCTTGTTTTATGCATCACCCCACCTCACCTTTCCCGTTCAGCAGCCATAGTGTGTTTTCTAAACGTGTGACTCTGTTCTGTTTTGCAATTCAGTTCAAGTGTAGCGGTTTTTACATTCCCTCTATAAGTGATATCTTATGATAAGTGTCTTTTTCTGTGTGACTTATTTCACTTAGAATCGTCGTACCTAAATCCACTCATCGTGCTGCTACTAGCCTTATGACGTTGATTTCATGGCTGAGTGATATTCCATTGTACATGAGGACCACAACTTCTTTATCCATTTTTCTCTTTCCTAGGATATTGAAGGTATAATGAAGTGGGGGTTCTTGTCAACAGAGCAGCCCTAAACTTTGAGGTGCCTGTGTCTTGCTGATTTTTAGTTTTCCCAATTTATACGCCCATGAGTGGAAGTGCCCTATGCTCTCCAAGCTTTGTTTTTTAGATGTTTCAGAACACACCGTACACTTCTCCAGAGTGGCTGTTGGCAATTTACATCCCACCCATCAGCGTAGCAAGGCTCCCATTTCTCCATGGCTGGTCCTGCATTTCTGGTTTGGACACTTTTTTCCGCATGGCCCTTTTGCCCGCTGGGAAGCGAGACTTCTTTGGAGCGCTGATTGGCCTTTCCAGGTTGCTTGGTTGGCCAAAAAGGGCGTATGCGTTTTTTCCTGAATATATTCAGGAAAAAACGCATACGCCCTTTTTGGCCAAGGGCATCATTGTCCACGTTTTGCCGCTTTTCATGTGCTTTCAAGGCGATTCGAATCTACCTCCTGAAATCTGTTTCCTGCAATTCTGCCTTGCTTTCAAAGCCTCTTCGTTGCCTTCCCTTAATATATTTGTGGACGAGAGGTATCATTTAAAACTCTGCAGGTTTGTGAATTGCAGGGACCCTGAGCTCCATTTTTCAACTCGCTTTTTTGGGAGCTGGCCGCAAAAGCGCAGGATTGCTTCAGGCCCTCTTCTGGTTCTGGGGGGCAGGCTGAGCTTGAGCTTAATTCTTCTTCCTGATGGGAAAATAGAGTGACCCGTGCCTGTCCCAACACCTAGAGCTAGTCTCTCATTGGTTCCCCCTCTTCCCCTTCATCCTCAGGACAAATTGCAACCTGTACGGAACAGGAGGTTAAAGGTGATGATTCTCCAAGGAGGGAGATGGCTAGTAAATCGGCTGGAATGGCGAACCCGAGCAAGGAGATGAGAAATGAGGTGCGTTTCAGAAACCTTTCCCGATCACATGGTGTACCATCTTCTGGGTTTCTCATGCATGTTTTCGATGTAGGAAGATGCCCTTGAACCTGGAGATTTGGGACCCATGGTTTGGGTACCATGCAGTATTACTTGAAAGGGTCTGCGTTGGCTCACCCAACCTCACCGAACCTCTCAGCCCCAAGAGTGTCCACCCTTATGTCTCAATCAGCTGTGGGTCTAGATATGGTCAATCCAGGTTGCATCACAGCCCCTGAACGAATTTTGTAAGAATTTCTCTCTCTTTCACTGTCTTTGTTTCACGGGTTTTGAAAAGTAATTTATTTTTATAATGGGGTTTAGCTGCTTTTCACGGCTGTGTTTACGCCGCTTTACACCCCCTTGACTCACTTACAGAGAGATATCAATACATAGGTTTGAAGATTCTTACTAGTCAGATATATTCTTGTGCGGTGAATAGGGGGTGTTGAGTCCAGTTCACTGAGCAAGGAATAGGTCTTGTCTATTACATATTGGGTTTATGGAACGGTATCTGAGCTAATTTGAAACCCTTGTTTTATGCATCACCCCACCTCACCTTTCCCGTTCAGCAGCCATAGTGTGTTTTCTAAACGTGTGACTCTGTTCTGTTTTGCAATTCAGTTCAAGTGTAGCGGTTTTTACATTCCCTCTATAAGTGATATCTTATGATAAGTGTCTTTTTCTGTGTGACTTATTTCACTTAGAATCGTCGTACCTAAATCCACTCATCGTGCTGCTACTAGCCTTATGACTTTGATTTCATGGCTGAGTGATATTCCATTGTACATGAGGACCACAACTTCTTTATCCATTTTTCTCTTTCCTAGGATATTTAAGGTGTAATGAAGTGGGGGTTCTTGTCAACAGAGCAGCCCTAAACTTTGGGGTGCCTGTGTCTTGCTGATTTTTAGTTTTCCCAATTTATACGCCCATGAGTGGAAGTGCCCTATGCTCTCCAAGCTGTGTTTCTTAGATGTTTCAGAACACACCGTACACTTCTCCAGAGTGGCTGATGGCAATTTACATCCCACCCATCAGCGTAGCAAGGCTCCCATTTCTCCATGGCCGGTCCTGCATTTCTGGTTTGGACACTTTTTTCCGCATGGCCCTTTTGCCAGCTGGGAAGCGAGACTTCTTTGGAGCGCTGATTGGCCTTTCCAGGTTGCTTGGTTGGCCAAAAAGGGCGTATGCGTTTTTTCCTGAATATATTCAGGAAAAAACGCATACGCCCTTTTTGGCCAAGGGCATCATTGTCCACGTTTGGCCGCTTTTCATGTGCTTTCAAGGCGATTCGAATCTACCTCCTGAAATCTGTTTCCTGCAATTCTGCCTTGCTTTCAAAGCCTCTTTGTTGCCTTCCCTTAATATATTTGTGGACGAGAGGTATCATTTAAAACTCTGCGGGTTTGTGAATTGCAGTGCCCCTGAGCTCCATTTTTCAACTCGCTTTTTTGGGAGCTGGCCGCAAAAGCGCAGGATTACTTCAGGCCCTCTTCTGGTTCTGGGGGGCAGGCTGAGCTTGTGCTTAATTCTTCTTCCTGATGGGAAAATAGAGTGACCCGTGCCTGTCCCAACACCTAGAGCTAGTCTCTCATTGGTTTCCCCTCTTCCCCTTCATCCTCAGGAAAAATTGCAACCTGTACGGAACAGGAGGTTAAAGGTGCTGATTCTCCAAGATGGGAGATGGCTAGTAAATCGGCTGGAATGGCGAACCCGAGCCAAGGAGATGAGAAATGAGGTGCGTTTTAGAAACCTTTCCCGATCACACGGTGTACCATCTTCTGGGTTTCTCATGCATGTTTTCGATGTAGGAAGATGCCCTTGAACCTGGAGATTTGGGACCCATGGGATGGCTACCATGCAGTATTACTTGAAAGGGTCTGCGTTGGCTCACCCAACCTCACCGAAACTCTCAGCCCCAAGAGTGTCCACCCTTATGTCTCAATCAGCTGTGGGTCTAGATATGGTCAATCCAGGTTGCATCACAGCCCCTGAACGAATTTTGTAAGAATTTCTCTCTCTTTCACTATCTTTGTTTCACTGGTATTTAAAAGTAATTTATTTTTATAATGGGGTTTAGCTGCTTTTCACGGCTGTGTTTATGCCGCTTTACACCCCCTTGACTCACTTACAGAGAGATATCAATACATAGGTTTGAATATTCTTATTGGTCAGATATATTCTTGTGCGGTGAATAGGGGGTGTTGAGTCCAGTTCACTGGAAAAGGAATAGGTCTTGTCTATTACATATTGGGTTTATGGAACGGTATCTGAGCTAATTTGAAACCCTTGTTTTATGCATCACCCCACCTCACCTTTCCCGTTCAGCAGCCATAGTGTGTTTTCTAAACGTGTGACTCTGTTCTGTTTTGCAATTCAGTTCAAGTGTAGCGGTTTTTACATTCCCTCTATAAGTGATATCTTATGATAAGTGTCCTTTTCTGTGTGACTTATTTCACTTAGAATCGTCGTACCTAAATCCAGACATCGTGCTGCTACTAGCCTTGTGACGTTGATTTCATGGCTGAGTGATATTCCATTGTACATGAGGACCCCAACTTCTTTATCCATTTTTCTCTTTCCTAGGATATTGAAGGTGTAATGAAGTGGGGGTTCTTGTCAACAGAGCAGCCCTAAACTTTGGGGTGCCTGTGTCTTGCTGATTTTTAGTTTTCCCAATTTATACGCCCATGAGTGGAAGTGCCCTATGCTCTCCAAGCTGTGTTTTTTAGATGTTTCAGAACACACCGTACACTGCTCCAGAGTGGCTGTTGGCAATTTACATCCCACCCATCAGCGTAGCAAGGCTCCCATTTCTCCATGGCCGGTCCTGCATTTCTGGTTTGGACACTTTTTTCCGCATGGCCCTTTTGCCCGCTGGGAAGCGAGACTTCTTTGGAGCGCTGATTTGCCTTTCCAGGTTGCTTGGTTGGCCAAAAAGGGCGTATGCGTTTTTTCCTGAATATATTCAGGAAAAAACGCATAAGCCCTTTTTGGCCAAGGGCATCATTGTCCACGTTTGGCCGCTTTTCATGTGCTTTCAAGGCGATTCGAATCTACCTCCTGAAATCTGTTTCCTGCAATTCTGCCTTGCTTTCAAAGCCTCTTCGTTGCCTTCCCTTAATATATTTGTGGACGAGAGTTATTTAAAACGCTGCAGTTTTGTGAATTGCAGGGCCCCTGAGCTCCATTTTTCAACTCGCTTTTTTGGGAGCTGGCCGCAAAAGCGCAGGATTGCTTCAGGCCCTCTTCTGGTTCTGGGGGGCAGACTGAGCTTGTGCTTAATTCTTCTTCCTGATGGGAAAATAGAGTGACCCGTGCCTGTCCCAACACTTAGAGCTAGTCTCTCATTGGTTCCCCCTCTTCCCGTTCATCCTCAGGACAAATTGCAACCTGTACGGAACAGGAGGTTAAAGTTGCTGATTCTCCAAAGAGGGAGATGGCTAGTAAATCGGCTGGAATGGCGAACCCGAGCAAAAGAGATGAGAAATGAGGTGCGTTTTAGAAACCTTTCCCGATCACACGGTGTACCATCTTCTGGGTTTCTCATGCATCTTTTCGATGTAGGAAGATGCCCTTGAACCTGGAGATTTGGGACCCATGGGATGGCTACCATGCAGTATTACTTGAAAGGGTCTGCGTTGGCTCACCCAACCTCACCGAACCTCTCAGCCCCAAGAGGGTCCACCCTTATGTCTCAATCAGCTGTGGGTCTAGATATGGTCAATCCAGGTTGCATCACAGCCCCTGAACGAATTTTGTAAGAATTTCTCTCTCTTTCACTGTCTTTGTTTCACTGGTTTTGAAAAGTAATTTATTTTTATAATGGGGTTTAGCTGCTTTTCACGGCTGTGTTTATGCCGCTTTACACCCCCTTGACTCACTTACAGAGAGATATCAATACATAGGTTTGAAGATTCTTACTAGTCAGATATATTCTTGTGCGGTGAATAGGGGGTGTTGAGTCCAGTTCACTGAGCAAGGAATAGGTCTTGTCTATTACATATTGGGTTTATGGAACGGTATCTGAGCTAATTTGAAACCCTTGTTTTATGCATCACCCCACCTCACCTTTCCCGTTCAGCAGCCATAGTGTGTTTCCTAAACGTGTGACTCTGTTCTGTTTTGCAATTCAGTTCAAGTGTAGCGGTTTTTACATTCCCTCTATAAGTGATATCTTATGATAAGTGTGTTTTTCTGTGTGACTTATTTCACTTAGAATCGTCGTACCTAAATCCACTCATCGTGCTGCTACTAGCCTTATGACGTGGATTTCATGGCTGAGTGATATTCCATTGTACATGAGGACCACAACTTCTTTATCCATTTTTCTCTTTCCTAGGCTATTTAAGGTATAATGAAGTGGGGGTTGTTGTCAACAGAGCAGCCGTAAACTTTGGGGTGCCTGTGTCTTGCTGATTTTTAGTTTTCCCAATTTATACGCCCATGAGTGGAAGTGCCCTATGCTCTCCAAGCTGTGTTCTTTAGATGTTTCAGAACACACCGTACACTTCTCCAGAGTGGCTGTTGGCAATTTACATCCCACCCATCAGCGTAGCAAGGCTCCCATTTCTCCATGGCCGGTCCTGCATTTCTGGTTTGGACACTTTTTTCCGCATGGCCCTTTTGCCCGCTGGGAAGCGAGACTTCTTTGGAGCGCTGATTTGCCTTTCCAGGTGGCTTGGTTGGCCAAAAAGGGCGTATGCGTTTTTTCCTGAATATATTCAGGAAAAAACGCATACGCCCTTTTTGGCCAAGGGCATCATTGTCCACGTTTTGCCGCTTTTCATGTGCTTTCAAGGCGATTCGAATCTACCTCCTGAAATCTGTTTCCTGCAATTCTGCCTTGCTTTCAAAGCCTCTTCGTTGCCTTCCCTTAATATATTTGTGGACGAGAGGTATCATTTAAAACTCTGCAGGTTTGTGAATTGCAGTGCCCCTGAGCTCCATTTTTCAACTCGCTTTTTTGGGAGCTGGCCGCAAAAGCGCAGGATTGCTTCAGGCCCTCTTCTGGTTCTGGGGGGCAGGCTGAGCTTGTGCTTAATTCTTCTTCCTGATGGGAAAATAGAGTGACCTGTGCCTGTCCCAACACCTAGAGCTAGTCTCTCATTGGTTCCCCCTCTTCCCGTTCATCCTCAGGACAAATTGCAACCTGTACGGAACAGGAGGTTAAAGGTGCTGATTCTCCAAGGAGGGAGATGGCTAGTAAATCGGCTGGAATGGCGAACCCGAGCAAAGGAGATGAGAAATGAGGTGCGTTTTAGAAACCTTTCCCGATCACACGGTGTACCATCTTCTGGGTTTCTCATGCCTGTTTTCGATGTAGGAAGATGCCCTTGAACCTGGAGATTTGGGACCCATGGGATGGGTACCATGCAGTATTACTTGAAAGGGTCTGCGTTGGCTCACCCAACCTCACCGAACCTCTCAGCCCCAAGAGTGTCCACCCTTATGTCTCAATCAGCTGTGGGTCTAGATATGGTCAATCCAGGTTGCATCACAGCCCCTGAACGAATTTTGTAAGAATTTCTCTCTCTTTCACTGCCTTTGTTTCACGGGTTTTGAAAAGTAATTTATTTTTATAATGGGGTTTAGCTGCTTTTCACGGCTGTGTTTATGCCGCTTTACACCCCCTTGACTCACTTACAGAGAGATATCAATACATAGGTTTGAAGATTCTTACTAGTCAGATATATTCTTGTGCGGTGAATAGGGGGTGTTGAGTCCAGTTCACTGAAAAAGGAATAGGTCTTGTCTCTTACATATTGGGTTTATGGAACGGTATCGGAGCTAATTTGAAACCCTTGTTTTATGCATCACCCCACCTCACCTTTCCCGTTCAGCAGCCATAGTGTGTTTCCTAAACGTGTGACTCTGTTCTGTTTTGTAATTCAGTTCAAGTGTAGCGGTTTTTACATTCCCTCTCTAAGTGATATCTTATGATAAGTGTCTTTTTCTGTGTGACTTATTTCACTTAGAATCGTCGTACCTAAATCCACTCATCGTGCTGCTACTAGCCTTATGACGTGGATTTCATGGCTGAGTGATATTCCATTGTACATGAGGACCACAACTTCTTTATCCATTTTTTGCTTTCCTAGGATATTTAAGGTGTAATGAAGTGGGGGTTCTTGTCAACAGAGCAGCCCTAAACTTTGGGGTGCCTGTGTCTTGCTGATTTTTAGTTTTCCCAATTTATACGCCCATGAGTGGAAGTGCCCTATGCTCTCCAAGCTGTGTTCTTCAGATGTTTCAGAACACACTGTACACTTCTCCAGAGTGGCTGTTGGCAATTTACATCCCACCCATCAGCGTAGCAAGGCTCCCATTTCTCCATGGCCGGTCCTGCATTTCTGGTTTGGACACTTTTTTCCACATGGCCCTTTTGCCCGCTGGGAAGCGAGACTTCTTTGGAGCGCTGATTGGCCTTTCCAGGTTGCTTGGTTGGCCAAAAAGGGCGTATGCGTTTTTTCCTGAATATATTCAGGAAAAAACGCATACGCCCTTTTTGGCCAAGGGCATCATTGTCCACGTTTTGCCGCTTTTCATGTGCTTTCAAGGCGATTCGAATCTACCTCCTGAAATCTGTTTCCTGCAATTCTGCCTTGCTTTCAAAGCCTCTTCGTTGCCTTCCCTTAATATATTTGTGGACGAGAGGTATCATTTAAAACTCTGCAGGTTTGTGAATTGCAGTGCCCCTGAGCTCCATTTTTCAACTCGCTTTTTTGGGAGCTGGCCGCAAAAGCGCAGGATTGCTTCAGGCCCTCTTCTGGTTCTGGGGGGCAGGCTGAGCTTGTGCTTAATTCTTCTTCCTGATGGGAAAATAGAGTGACCTGTGCCTGTCCCAACACCTAGAGCTAGTCTCTCATTGGTTCCCCCTCTTCCCGTTCATCCTCAGGACAAATTGCAACCTGTACGGAACAGGAGGTTAAAGGTGCTGATTCTCCAAGGAGGGAGATGGCTAGTAAATCGGCTGGAATGGCGAACCCGAGCAAAGGAGATGAGAAATGAGGTGCGTTTTAGAAACCTTTCCCGATCACACGGTGTACCATCTTCTGGGTTTCTCATGCCTGTTTTCGACGTAGGAAGATGCCCTTGAACCTGGAGATTTGGGACCCATGGGATGGGTACCATGCAGTATTACTTGAAAGGGTCTGCGTTGGCTCACCCAACCTCACCGAACCTCTCAGCCCCAAGAGTGTCCACCCTTATGTCTCAATCAGCTGTGGGTCTAGATATGGTCAATCCAGGTTGCATCACAGCCCCTGAATGAATTTTGTAAGAATTTCTCTCTCTTTCACTGCCTTTGTTTCACGGGTTTTGAAAAGTAATTTATTTTTATAATGGGGTTTAGCTGCTTTTCACGGCTGTGTTTATGCCGCTTTACACCCCCTTGACTCACTTACAGAGAGATATCAATACATAGGTTTGAAGATTCTTACTAGTCAGATATATTCTTGTGCGGTGAATAGGGGGTGTTGAGTCCAGTTCACTGAAAAAGGAATAGGTCTTGTCTCTTACATATTGGGTTTATGGAACGGTATCGGAGCTAATTTGAAACCCTTGTTTTATGCATCACCCCACCTCACCTTTCCCGTTCAGCAGCCATAGTGTGTTTTCTAAACGTGTGACTCTGTTCTGTTTTGTAATTCAGTTCAAGTGTAGCGGTTTTTACATTCCCTCTCTAAGTGATATCTTATGATAAGTGTCTTTTTCTGTGTGACTTATTTCACTTAGAATCGTCGTACCTAAATCCACTCATCGTGCTGCTACTAGCCTTATGACGTGGATTTCATGGCTGAGTGATATTCCATTGTACATGAGGACCACAACTTCTTTATCCATTTTTCGCTTTCCTAGGATACTTAAGGTGTAATGAAGTGGGGGTTCTTGTCAACAGAGCAGCCGTAAACTTTGGGGTGCCTGTGTCTTGCTGATTTTTAGTTTTCCCAATTTATACGCCCATGAGTGGAAGTGCCCTATGCTCTCCAAGCTGTGTTTTTTAGATGTTTCAGAACACACCGTACACTTCTCCAGAGTGGCTGTTGGCAATTTACATCCCACCCATCAGCGTAGCAAGGCTCCCATTTCTCCATGGCCGGTCCTGCATTTCTGGTTTGGACACTTTTTTCCGCATGGCCCTTTTGCCCGCTGGGAAGCGAGACTTCTTTGGAGCGCTGATTGGCCTTTCCAGGTTGCTTGGTTGGCCAAAAAGGGCGTATGCGTTTTTTCCTGAATATATTCAGGAAAAAACGCATACGCCCTTTTTGGCCAAGGGCATCATTGTCCACGTTTTGCCGCTTTTCATGTGCTTTCAAGGCGATTCGAATCTACCTCCTGAAATCTTTTTCCTGCAATTCTGCCTTGCTTTCAAAGCCTCTTCGTTGCCTTCCCTTAATATATTTGTGGACGAGAGGTATCATTTAAAACTCTGCAGGTTTGTGAATTGCAGTGCCCCTGAGCTCCATTTTTCAACTCGCTTTTTTGGGAGCTGGCCGCAAAAGCGCAGGATTGCTTCAGGCCCTCTTCTGGTTCTGGGGGGCAGGCTGAGCTTGTGCTTAATTCTTCTTCCTGATGGGAACATAGAGTGACCTGTGCCTGTCCCAACACCTAGAGCTAGTCTCTCATTGGTTCCCCCTCTTCCCGTTCATCCTCAGGACAAATTGCAACCTGTACGGAACAGGAGGTTAAAGGTGCTGATTCTCCAAGGAGGGAGATGGCTAGTAAATCGGCTGGAATGGCGTACCCGAGCAAAGGAGATGAGAAATGAGGTGCGTTTTAGAAACCTTTCCCGATCACACGGTGTACCATCTTCTGGGTTTCTCATGCCTGTTTTCGACGTAGGAAGATGCCCTTGAACCTGGAGATTTGGGACCCATGGGATGGGTACCATGCAGTATTACTTGAAAGGGTCTGCGTTGGCTCACCCAACCTCACCGAACCTCTCAGCCCCAAGAGTGTCCACCCTTATGTCTCAATCAGCTGTGGGTCTAGATATGGTCAATCCAGGTTGCATCACAGCCCCTGAACGAATTTTGTAAGAATTTCTCTCTCTTTCACTGCCTTTGTTTCACGGGTTTTGAAAAGTAATTTATTTTTATAATGGCGTTTAGCTGCTTTTCACGGCTGTGTTTATGCCGCTTTACACCCCCTTGACTCAGTTACAGAGAGATATCAATACATAGGTTTGAAGATTCTTACTAGTCAGATATATTCTTGTGCGGTGAATAGGGGGTGATGAGTCCAGTTCACTGAAAAAGGAATAGGTCTTGTCTCTTACATATTGGGTTTATGGAACGGTATCGGAGCTAATTTGAAACCCTTGTTTTATGCATCACCCCACCTCACCTTTCCCGTTCAGCAGCCATAGTGTGTTTTCTAAACGTGTGACTCTGTTCTGTTTTGTAATTCAGTTCAAGTGTAGCGGTTTTTACATTCCCTCTCTAAGTGATATCTTATGATAAGTGTCTTTTTCTGTGTGACTTATTTCACTTAGAATCGTCGTACCTAAATCCACTCATCGTGCTGCTACTAGCCTTATGACGTGGATTTCCTGGCTGAGTGATATTCCATTGTACATGAGGACCACCACTTCTTTATCCATTTTTCGCTTTCCTAGGATATTTAAGGTGTAATGAAGTGGGGGTTCTTGTCAACAGAGCAGCCCTAAACTTTGGGGTGCCTGTGTCTTGCTGATTTTTAGTTTTCCCAATTTATACGCCCATGAGTGGTAGTGCCCTATGCTCTCCAAGCTGTGTTTTTTAGATGTTTCAGAACACACCGTACACTTCTCCAGAGTGGCTGTTGGCAATTTACGTCCCACCCATCAGCGTAGCAAGGCTCCCATTTCTCCATGGCCGGTCCTGCATTTCTGGTTTGGACACTTTTTTCCGCATGGCCCTTTTGCCCGCTGGGAAGCGAGACTTCTTTGGAGCGCTGATTGGCCTTTCCAGGTTGCTTGGTTGGCCAAAAAGGGCGTATGCGTTTTTTCCTGAATATACTCAGGAAAAAAACGCATACGCCCTTTTTGGCCAAGGGCATCAATGTCCACGTTTTGCCGCTTTTCATGTGCTTTCAAGGCGATTCGAATCTACCTCCTGAAATCTGTTTCCTGCAATTCTGCCTTGCTTTCAAAGCCTCTTCGTTGCCTTCCCTTAATATATTTGTGGACGAGAGGTATCATTTAAAACTCTGCAGGTTTGTGAATTGCAGTGCCCCTGAGCTCCATTTTTCAACTCGCTTTTCTGGGAGCTGGCCGCAAAAGCGCAGGATTGCTTCAGGCCCTCTTCTGGTTCTGGGGGGCAGGCTGAGCTTGTGCTTAATTCTTCTTCCTGATGGGAAAATAGAGTGACCTGTGCCTGTCCCAACACCTAGAGCTAGTCTCTCATTGGTTCCCCCTCTTCCCGTTCATCCTCAGGACAAATTGCAACCTGTACGGAACAGGAGGTTAAAGGTGCTGATTCTCCAAGGAGGGAGATGGCTAGTAAATCGGCTGGAATGGCGAACCCGAGCAAAGGAGATGAGAAATGAGGTGCGTTTTAGAAACCTTTCCCGATCACACGGTGTACCATCTTCTGGGTTTCTCATGCCTGTTTTCGACGTAGGAAGATACCCTTGAACCTGGAGATTTGGGACCCATGGGATGGGTACCATGCAGTATTACTTGAAAGGGTCTGCATTGGCTCACCCAACCTCACCGAACCTCTCAGCCCCAAGAGTGTCCACCCTTATGTCTCAATCAGCTGTGGGTCTAGATATGGTCAATCCAGGTTGCATCACAGCCCCTGAACGAATTTTGTAAGAATTTCTCTCTCTTTCACTGTCTTTGTTTCACGGGTTTTTAAAAGTAATTTATTTTTATAATGGGGTTTAGCTGCTTTTCACGGCTGTGTTTATGCCGCTTTACACCCCCTTGACTCACTTACGGAGAGATATCAATACATAGTTTGAAGATTCTTACTAGTCAGATATATTCTTGTGCGGTGAATAGGGGGTGATGAGTCCAGTTCACTGAAAAAGGAATAGGTCTTGTCTCTTACATATTGGGTTTATGGAACGGTATCGGAGCTAATTTGAAACCCTTGTTTTATGCATCACCCCACCTCACCTTTCCCGTTCAGCAGCCATAGTGTGTTTCCTAAACGTGTGACTCTGTTCTGTTTTGTAATTCAGTTCAAGTGTAGCGGTTTTTACATTCCCTCTCTAAGTGATATCTTATGATAAGTGTCTTTTTCTGTGTGACTTATTTCACTTAGAATCGTCGTACCTAAATCCACTCATCGTGATGCTACTAGCCTTATGACGTGGATTTCATGGCTGAGTGATATTCCATTGTACATGATGCCCACCACTTCTTTATCCATTTTTCGCTTTCCTAGGATACTTAAGGTGTAATAAAGTGGGGGTTCTTGTCAACAGAGCAGCCCTAAACTTTGGGGTGCCTGTGTCTTGCTGATTTTTAGTTTTCCCAATTTATACGCCCATGAGTGGAAGTGCCCTATGCTCTCCAAGCTGTGTTCTTTTAGATGTTTCAGAACACACCGTACACTTCTCCAGAGTGGCTGTTGGCAATTTACATCCCACCCATCAGCGTAGCAAGGCTCCCATTTCTCCATGGCCGGTCCTGCATTTCTGTTTGGACACTTTTTTCCGCATGGCCCTTTTGCCCGCTGGGAAGCGAGACTTCTTTGGAGCGCTGATTGGCCTTTCCAGGTTGCTTGGTTGGCCAAAAAGGGCGTATGCGTTTTTTCCTGAATATATTCAGGAAAAAACGCATACGCCCTTTTTGGCCAAGGGCATCATTGTCCACGTTTTGCCGCTTTTCATGTGCTTTCAAGGCGATTCGAATCTACCTCCTGAAATCTGTTTCCTGCAATTCTGCCTTGCTTTCAAAGCCTCTTCGTTGCCTTCCCTTAATATATTTGTGGACGAGAGGTATCATTTAAAACTCTGCAGGTTTGTGAATTGCAGTGCCCCTGAGCTCCATTTTTCAACTCGCTTTTTTGGGAGCTGGCCGCAAAAGCGCAGGATTGCTTCAGGCCCTCTTCTGGTTCTGGGGGGCAGGCTGAGCTTGTGCTTAATTCTTCTTCCTGATGGGAAAATAGAGTGACCTGTGCCTGTCCCAACACCTAGAGCTAGTCTCTCATTGGTTCCCCCTCTTCCCGTTCATCCTCAGGACAAATTGCAACCTGTACGGAACAGGAGGTTAAAGGTGCTGATTCTCCAAGGAGGGAGATGGCTAGTAAATCGGCTGGAATGGCGAACCCGAGCAAAGGAGATGAGAAATGAGGTGCGTTTTAGAAACCTTTCCCGATCACACGGTGTACCATCTTCTGGGTTTCTCATGCCTGTTTTTCGACGTAGGAAGATGCCCTTGAACCTGGAGATTTGGGACCCATGGGATGGGTACCATGCAGTATTACTTGAAAGGGTCTGCGTTGGCTCACCCAACCTCACCGAACCTCTCAGCCCCAAGAGTGTCCACCCTTATGTCTCAATCAGCTGTGGGTCTAGATATGGTCAATCCAGGTTGCATCACAGCCCCTGAACGAATTTTGTAAGAATTTCTCTCTCTTTCACTGCCTTTGTTTCACGGGTTTTGAAAAGTAATTTATTTTTATAATGGGGTTTAGCTGCTTTTCACGGCTGTGTTTATGCCGCTTTACACCCCCTTGACTCACTTACAGAGAGATATCAATACATAGGATTGAAGATTCTTACTAGTCAGATATATTCTTGTGCGGTGAATAGGGGGTGTTGAGTCCAGTTCACTGAAAAAGGAATAGGTCTTGTCTCTTACATATTGGGTTTATGGAACGGTATCGGAGCTAATTTGAAACCCTTGTTTTATGCATCACCCCACCTCACCTTTCCCGTTCAGCAGCCATAGTGTGTTTCCTAAACGTGTGACTCTGTTCTGTTTTGTAATTCAGTTCAAGTGTAGCGGTTTTCACATTCCCTCTCTAAGTGATATCTTATGATAAGTGTCTTTTTCTGTGTGACTTATTTCACTTAGAATCGTCGTACCTAAATCCACTCATCGTGCTGCTACTAGCCTTATGACGTGGATTTCATGGCTGAGTGATATTCCATTGTACATGAGGACCCCAACTTCTTTATCCATTTTTCGCTTTCCTAGGATACTTAAGGTGTAATGAAGTGGGGGTTCTTGTCAACAGAGCAGCCCTAAACTTTGGGGTGCCTGTGTCTTGCTGATTTTTAGTTTTCCCAATTTATACGCCCATGAGTGGAAGTGCCCTATGCTCTCCAAGCTGTGTTCTTTAGATGTTTCAGAACACACCGTACACTTCTCCAGAGTGGCTGTTGGCAATTTACATCCCACCCATCAGCGTAGCAAGGCTCCCATTTCTCCATGGCCGGTCCTGCATTTCTGGTTTGGACACTTTTTTCCGCATGGCCCTTTTGCCCGCTGGGAAGCGAGACTTCTTTGGAGCGCTGATTGGCCTTTCCAGGTTGCTTGGTTGGCCAAAAAGGGCGTATGCGTTTTTTCCTGAATATATTCAGGAAAAAACGCATACGCCCTTTTTGGCCAAGGGCATCATTGTCCACGTTTTGCCGCTTTTCATGTGCTTTCAAGGCGATTCGAATCTACCTCCTGAAATCTGTTTCCTGCAATTCTGCCTTGCTTTCAAAGCCTCTTCGTTGCCTTCCCTTAATATATTTGTGGACGAGAGGTATCATTTAAAACTCTGCAGGTTTGTGAATTGCAGTGCCCCTGAGCTCCATTTTTCAACTCGCTGTTTTGGGAGCTGGCCGCAAAAGCGCAGGATTGCTTCAGGCCCTCTTCTGGTTCTGGGGGGCAGGCTGAGCTTGTGCTTAATTCTTCTTCCTGATGGGAAAATAGAGTGACCTGTGCCTGTCCCAACACCTAGAGCTAGTCTCTCATTGGTTCCCCCTCTTCCCGTTCATCCTCAGGACAAATTGCAACCTGTACGGAACAGGAGGTTAAAGGTGCTGATTCTCCAAGGAGGGAGATGGCTAGTAAATCGGCTGGAATGGCGAACCCGAGCAAAGGAGATGAGAAATGAGGTGCGTTTTAGAAACCTTTCCCGATCACACGGTGTACCATCTTCTGGGTTTCTCATGCCTGTTTTCGACGTAGGAAGATGCCCTTGAACCTGGAGATTTGGGACCCATGGGATGGGTACCATGCAGTATTACTTGAAAGGGTCTGCGTTGGCTCACCCAACCTCACCGAACCTCTCAGCCCCAAGAGTGTCCACCCTTATGTCTCAATCAGCTGTGGGTCTAGATATGGTCAATCCAGGTTGCATCACAGCCCCTGAACGAATTTTGTAAGAATTTCTCTCTCTTTCACTGCCTTTGTTTCACGGGTTTTGAAAAGTAATTTATTTTTATAATGGGGTTTAGCTGCTTTTCACGGCTGTGTTTATGCCGCTTTACACCCCCTTGACTCACTTACAGAGAGATATCAATACATAGGTTTGAAGATTCTTACTAGTCAGATATATTCTTGTGCGGTGAATAGGGGGTGTTGAGTCCAGTTCACTGAAAAAGGAATAGGTCTTGTCTCTTACATATTGGGTTTATGGAACGGTATCGGAGCTAATTTGAAACCCTTGTTTTATGCATCACCCCACCTCACCTTTCCCGTTCAGCAGCCATAGTGTGTTTCCTAAACGTGTGACTCTGTTCTGTTTTGTAATTCAGTTCAAGTGTAGCGGTTTTTACATTCCCTCTCTAAGTGATATCTTATGATAAGTGTCTTTTTCTGTGTGACTTATTTCACTTAGAATCGTCGTACCTAAATCCACTCATCGTGCTGCTACTAGCCTTATGACGTGGATTTCATGGCTGAGTGATATTCCATTGTACATGAGGACCCCAACTTCTTTATCCATTTTTCGCTTTCCTAGGATACTTAAGGTGTAATGAAGTGGGGGTTCTTGTCAACAGAGCAGCCCTAAACTTTGGGGTGCCTGTGTCTTGCTGATTTTTAGTTTTCCCAATTTATACGCCCATGAGTGGAAGTGCCCTATGCTCTCCAAGCTGTGTTCTTTAGATGTTTCAGAACACACCGTACACTTCTCCAGAGTGGCTGTTGGCAATTTACATCCCACCCATCAGCGTAGCAAGGCTCCCATTTCTCCATGGCCGGTCCTGCATTTCTGGTTTGGACACTTTTTTCCGCATGGCCCTTTTGCCCGCTGGGAAGCGAGACTTCTTTGGAGCGCTGATTGGCCTTTCCAGGTTGCTTGGTTGGCCAAAAAGGGCGTATGCGTTTTTTCCTGAATATATTCAGGAAAAAACGCATACGCCCTTTTTGGCCAAGGGCATCATTGTCCACGTTTTGCCGCTTTTCATGTGCTTTCAAGGCGATTCGAATCTACCTCCTGAAATCTGTTTCCTGCAATTCTGCCTTGCTTTCAAAGCCTCTTCGTTGCCTTCCCTTAATATATTTGTGGACGAGAGGTATCATTTAAAACTCTGCAGGTTTGTGAATTGCAGTGCCCCTGAGCTCCATTTTTCAACTCGCTGTTTTGGGAGCTGGCCGCAAAAGCGCAGGATTGCTTCAGGCCCTCTTCTGGTTCTGGGGGGCAGGCTGAGCTTGTGCTTAATTCTTCTTCCTGATGGGAAAATAGAGTGACCTGTGCCTGTCCCAACACCTAGAGCTAGTCTCTCATTGGTTCCCCCTCTTCCCGTTCATCCTCAGGACAAATTGCAACCTGTACGGAACAGGAGGTTAAAGGTGCTGATTCTCCAAGGAGGGAGATGGCTAGTAAATCGGCTGGAATGGCGAACCCGAGCAAAGGAGATGAGAAATGAGGTGCGTTTTAGAAACCTTTCCCGATCACACGGTGTACCATCTTCTGGGTTTCTCATGCCTGTTTTCGACGTAGGAAGATGCCCTTGAACCTGGAGATTTGGGACCCATGGGATGGGTACCATGCAGTATTACTTGAAAGGGTCTGCGTTGGCTCACCCAACCTCACCGAACCTCTCAGCCCCAAGAGTGTCCACCCTTATGTCTCAATCAGCTGTGGGTCTAGATATGGTCAATCCAGGTTGCATCACAGCCCCTGAACGAATTTTGTAAGAATTTCTCTCTCTTTCACTGCCTTTGTTTCACGGGTTTTGAAAAGTAATTTATTTTTATAATGGGGTTTAGCTGCTTTTCACGGCTGTGTTTATGCCGCTTTACACCCCCTTGACTCACTTACAGAGAGATATCAATACATAGGTTTGAAGATTCTTACTAGTCAGATATATTCTTGTGCGGTGAATAGGGGGTGTTGAGTCCAGTTCACTGAAAAAGGAATAGGTCTTGTCTCTTACATATTGGGTTTATGGAACGGTATCGGAGCTAATTTGAAACCCTTGTTTTATGCATCACCCCACCTCACCTTTCCCGTTCAGCAGCCATAGTGTGTTTCCTAAACGTGTGACTCTGTTCTGTTTTGTAATTCAGTTCAAGTGTAGCGGTTTTTACATTCCCTCTCTAAGTGATATCTTATGATAAGTGTCTTTTTCTGTGTGACTTATTTCACTTAGAATCGTCGTACCTAAATCCACTCATCGTGCTGCTACTAGCCTTATGACGTGGATTTCATGGCTGAGTGATATTCCATTGTACATGAGGACCACCACTTCTTTATCCATTTTTCGATTTCCTAGGATACTTAAGGTGTAATGAAGTGCGGGTTCTTGTCAACAGAGCAGCCCTAAACTTTGGGGTGCCTGTGTCTTGCTGATTTTTAGTTTTCCCAATTTATACGCCCATGAGTGGAAGTGCCCTATGCTCTCCAAGCTGTGTTCTTTAGATGTTTCAGAACACACCGTACACTTCTCCAGAGTGGCTGTTGGCAATTTACGTCCCACCCATCAGCGTAGCAAGGCTCCCATTTCTCCATGGCCGGTCCTGCATTTCTGGTTTGGACACTTTTTTCCGCATGGCCCTTTTGCCCGCTGGGAAGCGAGACTTCTTTGGAGCGCTGATTGGCCTTTCCAGGTTGCTTGGTTGGCCAAAAAGGGCGTATGCGTTTTTTCCTGAATATACTCAGGAAAAAAACGCATACGCCCTTTTTGGCCAAGGGCATCAATGTCCACGTTTTGCCGCTTTTCATGTGCTTTCAAGGCGATTCGAATCTACCTCCTGAAATCTGTTTCCTGCAATTCTGCCTTGCTTTCAAAGCCTCTTCGTTGCCTTCCCTTAATATATTTGTGGACGAGAGGTATCATTTAAAACTCTGCAGGTTTGTGAATTGCAGTGCCCCTGAGCTCCATTTTTCAACTCGCTTTTCTGGGAGCTGGCCGCAAAAGCGCAGGATTGCTTCAGGCCCTCTTCTGGTTCTGGGGGGCAGGCTGAGCTTGTGCTTAATTCTTCTTCCTGATGGGAAAATAGAGTGACCTGTGCCTGTCCCAACACCTAGAGCTAGTCTCTCATTGGTTCCCCCTCTTCCCGTTCATCCTCAGGACAAATTGCAACCTGTACGGAACAGGAGGTTAAAGGTGCTGATTCTCCAAGGAGGGAGATGGCTAGTAAATCGGCTGGAATGGCGAACCCGAGCAAAGGAGATGAGAAATGAGGTGCGTTTTAGAAACCTTTCCCGATCACACGGTGTACCATCTTCTGGGTTTCTCATGCCTGTTTTCGACGTAGGAAGATACCCTTGAACCTGGAGATTTGGGACCCATGGGATGGGTACCATGCAGTATTACTTGAAAGGGTCTGCATTGGCTCACCCAACCTCACCGAACCTCTCAGCCCCAAGAGTGTCCACCCTTATGTCTCAATCAGCTGTGGGTCTAGATATGGTCAATCCAGGTTGCATCACAGCCCCTGAACGAATTTTGTAAGAATTTCTCTCTCTTTCACTGTCTTTGTTTCACGGGTTTTAAAAAGTAATTTATTTTTATAATGGGGTTTAGCTGCTTTTCACGGCTGTGTTTATGCCGCTTTACACCCCCTTGACTCACTTACAGAGAGATATCAATACATAGGTTTGAAGATTCTTACTAGTCAGATATATTCTTGTGCGGTGAATAGGGGGTGATGAGTCCAGTTCACTGAAAAAGGAATAGGTCTTGTCTCTTACATATTGGGTTTATGGAACGGTATCGGAGCTAATTTGAAACCCTTGTTTTATGCATCACCCCACCTCACCTTTCCCGTTCAGCAGCCATAGTGTGTTTCCTAAACGTGTGACTCTGTTCTGTTTTGTAATTCAGTTCAAGTGTAGCGGTTTTTACATTCCCTCTCTAAGTGATATCTTATGATAAGTGTCTTTTTCTGTGTGACTTATTTCACTTAGAATCGTCGTACCTAAATCCACTCATCGTGATGCTACTAGCCTTATGACGTGGATTTCATGGCTGAGTGATATTCCATTGTACATGATGCCCACCACTTCTTTATCCATTTTTCGCTTTCCTAGGATACTTAAGGTGTAATGAAGTGGGGGTTCTTGTCAACAGAGCAGCCCTAAACTTTGGGGTGCCTGTGTCTTGCTGATTTTTAGTTTTCCCAATTTATACGCCCATGAGTGGAAGTGCCCTATGCTCTCCAAGCTGTGTTCTTTAGATGTTTCAGAACACACCGTACACTTCTCCAGAGTGGCTGTTGGCAATTTACATCCCACCCATCAGCGTAGCAAGGCTCCCATTTCTCCATGGCCGGTCCTGCATTTCTGGTTTGGACACTTTTTTCCGCATGGCCCTTTTGCCCGCTGGGAAGCGAGACTTCTTTGGAGCGCTGATTGGCCTTTCCAGGTTGCTTGGTTGGCCAAAAAGGGCGTATGCGTTTTTTCCTGAATATATTCAGGAAAAAACGCATACGCCCTTTTTGGCCAAGGGCATCATTGTCCACGTTTTGCCGCTTTTCATGTGCTTTCAAGGCGATTCGAATCTACCTCCTGAAATCTGTTTCCTGCAATTCTGCCTTGCTTTCAAAGCCTCTTCGTTGCCTTCCCTTAATATATTTGTGGACGAGAGGTATCATTTAAAACTCTGCAGGTTTGTGAATTGCAGTGCCCCTGAGCTCCATTTTTCAACTCGCTTTTTTGGGAGCTGGCCGCAAAAGCGCAGGATTGCTTCAGGCCCTCTTCTGGTTCTGGGGGGCAGGCTGAGCTTGTGCTTAATTCTTCTTCCTGATGGGAAAATAGAGTGACCTGTGCCTGTCCCAACACCTAGAGCTAGTCTCTCATTGGTTCCCCCTCTTCCCGTTCATCCTCAGGACAAATTGCAACCTGTACGGAACAGGAGGTTAAAGGTGCTGATTCTCCAAGGAGGGAGATGGCTAGTAAATCGGCTGGAATGGCGAACCCGAGCAAAGGAGATGAGAAATGAGGTGCGTTTTAGAAACCTTTCCCGATCACACGGTGTACCATCTTCTGGGTTTCTCATGCCTGTTTTCGACGTAGGAAGATGCCCTTGAACCTGGAGATTTGGGACCCATGGGATGGGTACCATGCAGTATTACTTGAAAGGGTCTGCGTTGGCTCACCCAACCTCACCGAACCTCTCAGCCCCAAGAGTGTCCACCCTTATGTCTCAATCAGCTGTGGGTCTAGATATGGTCAATCCAGGTTGCATCACAGCCCCTGAACGAATTTTGTAAGAATTTCTCTCTCTTTCACTGCCTTTGTTTCACGGGTTTTGAAAAGTAATTTATTTTTATAATGGGGTTTAGCTGCTTTTCACGGCTGTGTTTATGCCGCTTTACACCCCCTTGACTCACTTACAGAGAGATATCAATACATAGGTTTGAAGATTCTTACTAGTCAGATATATTCTTGTGCGGTGAATAGGGGGTGTTGAGTCCAGTTCACTGAAAAAGGAATAGGTCTTGTCTCTTACATATTGGGTTTATGGAACGGTATCGGAGCTAATTTGAAACCCTTGTTTTATGCATCACCCCACCTCACCTTTCCCGTTCAGCAGCCATAGTGTGTTTCCTAAACGTGTGACTCTGTTCTGTTTTGTAATTCAGTTCAAGTGTAGCGGTTTTTACATTCCCTCTCTAAGTGATATCTTATGATAAGTGTCTTTTTCTGTGTGACTTATTTCACTTAGAATCGTCGTACCTAAATCCACTCATCGTGCTGCTACTAGCCTTATGACGTGGATTTCATGGCTGAGTGATATTCCATTGTACATGAGGACCCCAACTTCTTTATCCATTTTTCGCTTTCCTAGGATACTTAAGGTGTAATGAAGTGGGGGTTCTTGTCAACAGAGCAGCCCTAAACTTTGGGGTGCCTGTGTCTTGCTGATTTTTAGTTTTCCCAATTTATACGCCCATGAGTGGAAGTGCCCTATGCTCTCCAAGCTGTGTTCTTTAGATGTTTCAGAACACACCGTACACTTCTCCAGAGTGGCTGTTGGCAATTTACATCCCACCCATCAGCGTAGCAAGGCTCCCATTTCTCCATGGCCGGTCCTGCATTTCTGGTTTGGACACTTTTTTCCGCATGGCCCTTTTGCCCGCTGGGAAGCGAGACTTCTTTGGAGCGCTGATTGGCCTTTCCAGGTTGCTTGGTTGGCCAAAAAGGGCGTATGCGTTTTTTCCTGAATATATTCAGGAAAAAACGCATACGCCCTTTTTGGCCAAGGGCATCATTGTCCACGTTTTGCCGCTTTTCATGTGCTTTCAAGGCGATTCGAATCTACCTCCTGAAATCTGTTTCCTGCAATTCTGCCTTGCTTTCAAAGCCTCTTCGTTGCCTTCCCTTAATATATTTGTGGACGAGAGGTATCATTTAAAACTCTGCAGGTTTGTGAATTGCAGTGCCCCTGAGCTCCATTTTTCAACTCGCTTTTTTGGGAGCTGGCCGCAAAAGCGCAGGATTGCTTCAGGCCCTCTTCTGGTTCTGGGGGGCAGGCTGAGCTTGTGCTTAATTCTTCTTCCTGATGGGAAAATAGAGTGACCTGTGCCTGTCCCAACACCTAGAGCTAGTCTCTCATTGGTTCCCCCTCTTCCCGTTCATCCTCAGGACAAATTGCAACCTGTACGGAACAGGAGGTTAAAGGTGCTGATTCTCCAAGGAGGGAGATGGCTAGTAAATCGGCTGGAATGGCGAACCCGAGCAAAGGAGATGAGAAATGAGGTGCGTTTTAGAAACCTTTCCCGATCACACGGTGTACCATCTTCTGGGTTTCTCATGCCTGTTTTCGACGTAGGAAGATGCCCTTGAACCTGGAGATTTGGGACCCATGGGATGGGTACCATGCAGTATTACTTGAAAGGGTCTGCGTTGGCTCACCCAACCTCACCGAACCTCTCAGCCCCAAGAGTGTCCACCCTTATGTCTCAATCAGCTGTGGGTCTAGATATGGTCAATCCAGGTTGCATCACAGCCCCTGAACGAATTTTGTAAGAATTTCTCTCTCTTTCACTGCCTTTGTTTCACGGGTTTTGAAAAGTAATTTCTTTTTATAATGGGGTTTAGCTGCTTTTCACGGCTGTGTTTATGCCGCTTTACACCCCCTTGACTCACTTACAGAGAGATATCAATACATAGGTTTGAAGATTCTTACTAGTCAGATATATTCTTGTGCGGTGAATAGGGGGTGTTGAGTCCAGTTCACTGAAAAAGGAATAGGTCTTGTCTCTTACATATTGGGTTTATGGAACGGTATCGGAGCTAATTTGAAACCCTTGTTTTATGCATCACCCCACCTCACCTTTCCCGTTCAGCAGCCATAGTGTGTTTCCTAAACGTGTGACTCTGTTCTGTTTTGTAATTCAGTTCAAGTGTAGCGGTTTTTACATTCCCTCTCTAAGTGATATCTTATGATAAGTGTCTTTTTCTGTGTGACTTATTTCACTTAGAATCGTCGTACCTAAATCCACTCATCGTGCTGCTACTAGCCTTATGACGTGGATTTCATGGCTGAGTGATATTCCATTGTACATGAGGACCCCAACTTCTTTATCCATTTTTCGCTTTCCTAGGATACTTAAGGTGTAATGAAGTGGGGGTTCTTGTCAACAGAGCAGCCCTAAACTTTGGGGTGCCTGTGTCTTGCTGATTTTTAGTTTTCCCAATTTATACGCCCATGAGTGGAAGTGCCCTATGCTCTCCAAGCTGTGTTCTTTAGATGTTTCAGAACACACCGTACACTTCTCCAGAGTGGCTGTGGGCAATTTACATCCCACCCATCAGCGTAGCAAGGCTCCCATTTCTCCATGGCCGGTCCTGCATTTCTGGTTTGGACACTTTTTTCCGCATGGCCCTTTTGCCCGCTGGGAAGCGAGACTTCTTTGGAGCGCTGATTGGCCTTTCCAGGTTGCTTGGTTGGCCAAAAAGGGCGTATGCGTTTTTTCCTGAATATATTCAGGAAAAAACGCATACGCCCTTTTTGGCCAAGGGCATCATTGTCCACGTTTTGCCGCTTTTCATGTGCTTTCAAGGCGATTCGAATCTACCTCCTGAAATCTGTTTCCTGCAATTCTGCCTTGCTTTCAAAGCCTCTTCGTTGCCTTCCCTTAATATATTTGTGGACGAGAGGTATCATTTAAAACTCTGCAGGTTTGTGAATTGCAGTGCCCCTGAGCTCCATTTTTCAACTCGCTGTTTTGGGAGCTGGCCGCAAAAGCGCAGGATTGCTTCAGGCCCTCTTCTGGTTCTGGGGGGCAGGCTGAGCTTGTGCTTAATTCTTCTTCCTGATGGGAAAATAGAGTGACCTGTGCCTGTCCCAACACCTAGAGCTAGTCTCTCATTGGTTCCCCCTCTTCCCGTTCATCCTCAGGACAAATTGCAACCTGTACGGAACAGGAGGTTAAAGGTGCTGATTCTCCAAGGAGGGAGATGGCTAGTAAATCGGCTGGAATGGCGAACCCGAGCAAAGGAGATGAGAAATGAGGTGCGTTTTAGAAACCTTTCCCGATCACACGGTGTACCATCTTCTGGGTTTCTCATGCCTGTTTTCGACGTAGGAAGATGCCCTTGAACCTGGAGATTTGGGACCCATGGGATGGGTACCATGCAGTATTACTTGAAAGGGTCTGCGTTGGCTCACCCAACCTCACCGAACCTCTCAGCCCCAAGAGTGTCCACCCTTATGTCTCAATCAGCTGTGGGTCTAGATATGGTCAATCCAGGTTGCATCACAGCCCCTGAACGAATTTTGTAAGAATTTCTCTCTCTTTCACTGCCTTTGTTTCACGGGTTTTGAAAAGTAATTTATTTTTATAATGGGGTTTAGCTGCTTTTCACGGCTGTGTTTATGCCGCTTTACACCCCCTTGACTCACTTACAGAGAGATATCAATACATAGGTTTGAAGATTCTTACTAGTCAGATATATTCTTGTGCGGTGAATAGGGGTTGTTGAGTCCAGTTCACTGAAAAAGGAATAGGTCTTGTCTCTTACATATTGGGTTTATGGAACGGTATCGGAGCTAATTTGAAACCCTTGTTTTATGCATCACCCCACCTCACCTTTCCCGTTCAGCAGCCATAGTGTGTTTCCTAAACGTGTGACTCTGTTCTGTTTTGTAATTCAGTTCAAGTGTAGCGGTTTTTACATTCCCTCTCTAAGTGATATCTTATGATAAGTGTCTTTTTCTGTGTGACTTATTTCACTTAGAATCGTCGTACCTAAATCCACTCATCGTGCTGCTACTAGCCTTATGACGTGGATTTCATGGCTGAGTGATATTCCATTGTACATGAGGACCACCACTTCTTTATCCATTTTTCGATTTCCTAGGATACTTAAGGTGTAATGAAGTGCGGGTTCTTGTCAACAGAGCAGCCCTAAACTTTGGGGTGCCTGTGTCTTGCTGATTTTTAGTTTTCCCAATTTATACGCCCATGAGTGGAAGTGCCCTATGCTCTCCAAGCTGTGTTCTTTAGATGTTTCAGAACACACCGTACACTTCTCCAGAGTGGCTGTTGGCAATTTACATCCCACCCATCAGCGTAGCAAGGCTCCCATTTCTCCATGGCCGGTCCTGCATTTCTGGTTTGGACACTTTTTTCCGCATGGCCCTTTTGCCCGCTGGGAAGCGAGACTTCTTTGGAGCGCTGATTGGCCTTTCCAGGTTGCTTGGTTGGCCAAAAAGGGCGTATGCGTTTTTTCCTGAATATATTCAGGAAAAAACGCATACGCCCTTTTTGGCCAAGGGCATCATTGTCCACGTTTTGCCGCTTTTCATGTGCTTTCAAGGCGATTCGAATCTACCTCCTGAAATCTGTTTCCTGCAATTCTGCCTTGCTTTCAAAGCCTCTTCGTTGCCTTCCCTTAATATATTTGTGGACGAGAGGTATCATTTAAAACTCTGCAGGTTTGTGAATTGCAGTGCCCCTGAGCTCCATTTTTCAACTCGCTGTTTTGGGAGCTGGCCGCAAAAGCGCAGGATTGCTTCAGGCCCTCTTCTGGTTCTGGGGGGCAGGCTGAGCTTGTGCTTAATTCTTCTTCCTGATGGGAAAATAGAGTGACCTGTGCCTGTCCCAACACCTAGAGCTAGTCTCTCATTGGTTCCCCCTCTTCCCGTTCATCCTCAGGACAAATTGCAACCTGTACGGAACAGGAGGTTAAAGGTGCTGATTCTCCAAGGAGGGAGATGGCTAGTAAATCGGCTGGAATGGCGAACCCGAGCAAAGGAGATGAGAAATGAGGTGCGTTTTAGAAACCTTTCCCGATCACACGGTGTACCATCTTCTGGGTTTCTCATGCCTGTTTTCGACGTAGGAAGATGCCCTTGAACCTGGAGATTTGGGACCCATGGGATGGGTACCATGCAGTATTACTTGAAAGGGTCTGCGTTGGCTCACCCAACCTCACCGAACCTCTCAGCCCCAAGAGTGTCCACCCTTATGTCTCAATCAGCTGTGGGTCTAGATATGGTCAATCCAGGTTGCATCACAGCCCCTGAACGAATTTTGTAAGAATTTCTCTCTCTTTCACTGCCTTTGTTTCACGGGTTTTGAAAAGTAATTTATTTTTATAATGGGGTTTAGCTGCTTTTCACGGCTGTGTTTATGCCGCTTTACACCCCCTTGACTCACTTACAGAGAGATATCAATACATAGGTTTGAAGATTCTTACTAGTCAGATATATTCTTGTGCGGTGAATAGGGGGTGTTGAGTCCAGTTCACTGAAAAAGGAATAGGTCTTGTCTCTTACATATTGGGTTTATGGAACGGTATCGGAGCTAATTTGAAACCCTTGTTTTATGCATCACCCCACCTCACCTTTCCCGTTCAGCAGCCATAGTGTGTTTCCTAAACGTGTGACTCTGTTCTGTTTTGTAATTCAGTTCAAGTGTAGCGGTTTTTACATTCCCTCTCTAAGTGATATCTTATGATAAGTGTCTTTTTCTGTGTGACTTATTTCACTTAGAATCGTCGTACCTAAATCCACTCATCGTGCTGCTACTAGCCTTATGACGTGGATTTCATGGCTGAGTGATATTCCATTGTACATGAGGACCACAACTTCTTTATCCATTTTTCGCTTTCCTAGGATATTTAAGGTGTAATGAAGTGGGGGTTCTTGTCAACAGAGCAGCCCTAAACTTTGGGGTGCCTGTGTCTTGCTGATTTTTAGTTTCCCAATTTATACGCCCATGAGTGGAAGTGCCCTATGCTCTCCAAGCTGTGTTTTTTAGATGTTTCAGAACACATGGTACACTTCTCCAGAGTGGCTGTTGGCAATTTACATCCCACCCATCAGCGTAGCAAGGCTCCCATTTCTCCATGGCCGGTCCTGCATTTCTGGTTTGGACACTTTTTTCCGCATGGCCCTTTTGCCCGCTGGGAAGCGAGACTTCTTTGGAGCACTGATTGGCCTTTCCAGGTTGCTTGGTTGGGCAAAAAGGGCGTATGCGTTTTTTCCTGAATATATTCAGGAAAAAACGCATACGCCCTTTTTGGCCAAGGGCATCATTGTCCACGTTTTGCCGCTTTTCATGTGCTTTCAAGGCGATTCGAATCTACCTCCTGAAATCTGTTTCCTGCAATTCTGCCTTGCTTTCAAAGCCTCTTCGTTGCCTTCCCTTAATATATTTGTGGACGAGAGGTATCATTTAAAACTCTGCAGGTTTGTGAATTGCAGTGCCCCTGAGCTCCATTTTTCAACTCGCTTTTTTGGGAGCTGGCCGCAAAAGCGCAGGATTGCTTCAGGCCCTCTTCTGGTTCTGGGGGGCAGGCTGAGCTTGTGCTTAATTCTTCTTCCTGATGGGAAAATAGAGTGACCTGTGCCTGTCCCAACACCTAGAGCTAGTCTCTCATTGGTTCCCCCTCTTCCCGTTCATCCTCAGGACAAATTGCAACCTGTACGGAACAGGAGGTTAAAGGTGCTGATTCTCCAAGGAGGGAGATGGCTAGTAAATCGGCTGGAATGGCGAACCCGAGCAAAGGAGATGAGAAATGAGGTGCGTTTTAGAAACCTTTCCCGATCACACGGTGTACCATCTTCTGGGTTTCTCATGCCTGTTTTCGACGTAGGAAGATGCCCTTGAACCTGGAGATTTGGGACCCATGGGATGGGTACCATGCAGTATTACTTGAAAGGGTCTGCGTTGGCTCACCCAACCTCACCGAACCTCTCAGCCCCAAGAGTGTCCACCCTTATGTCTCAATCAGCTGTGGGTCTAGATATGGTCAATCCAGGTTGCATCACAGCCCCTGAACGAATTTTGTAAGAATTTCTCTCTCTTTCACTGCCTTTGTTTCACGGGTTTTGAAAAGTAATTTATTTTTATAATGGGGTTTAGCTGCTTTTCACGGCTGTGTTTATGCCGCTTTACACCCCCTTGACTCACTTACAGAGAGATATCAATACATAGGTTTGAAGATTCTTACTAGTCAGATATATTCTTGTGCGGTGAATAGGGGGTGTTGAGTCCAGTTCACTGAAAAAGGAATAGGTCTTGTCTCTTACATATTGGGTTTATGGAACGGTATCGGAGCTAATTTGAAACCCTTGTTTTATGCATCACCCCACCTCACCTTTCCCGTTCAGCAGCCATAGTGTGTTTCCTAAACGTGTGACTCTGTTCTGTTTTGTAATTCAGTTCAAGTGTAGCGGTTTTTACATTCCCTCTCTAAGTGATATCTTATGATAAGTGTCTTTTTCTGTGTGACTTATTTCACTTAGAATCGTCGTACCTAAATCCACTCATCGTGCTGCTACTAGCCTTATGACGTGGATTTCATGGCTGAGTGATATTCCATTGTACATGAGGACCCCAACTTCTTTATCCATTTTTCGCTTTCCTAGGATACTTAAGGTGTAATGAAGTGGGGGTTCTTGTCAACAGAGCAGCCGTAAACTTTGGGGTGCCTGTGTCTTGCTGATTTTTAGTTTTCCCAATTTATACGCCCATGAGTGGAAGTGCCCTATGCTCTCCAAGCTGTGTTTTTTAGATGTTTCAGAACACACCGTACACTTCTCCAGAGTGGCTGTTGGCAATTTACATCCCACCCATCAGCGTAGCAAGGCTCCCATTTCTCCATGGCCGGTCCTGCATTTCTGGTTTGGACACTTTTTTCCGCATGGCCCTTTTGCCCGCTGGGAAGCGAGACTTCTTTGGAGCGCTGATTGGCCTTTCCAGGTTGCTTGGTTGGCCAAAAAGGGCGTATGCGTTTTTTCCTGAATATATTCAGGAAAAAACGCATACGCCCTTTTTGGCCAAGGGCATCATTGTCCACGTTTTGCCGCTTTTCATGTGCTTTCAAGGCGATTCGAATCTACCTCCTGAAATCTGTTTCCTGCAATTCTGCCTTGCTTTCAAAGCCTCTTCGTTGCCTTCCCTTAATATATTTGTGGACGAGAGGTATCATTTAAAACTCTGCAGGTTTGTGAATTGCAGTGCCCCTGAGCTCCATTTTTCAACTCGCTTTTTTGGGAGCTGGCTGCAAAAGCGCAGGATTGCTTCAGGCCCTCTTCTGGTTCTGGGGGGCAGGCTGAGCTTGTGCTTAATTCTTCTTCCTGATGGGAAAATAGAGTGACCTGTGCCTGTCCCAACAACTAGAGCTAGTCTCTCATTGGTTCCCCCTCTTCCCGTTCATCCTCAGGACAAATTGCAACCTGTACGGAACAGGAGGTTAAAGGTGCTGATTCTCCAAGGAGGGAGATGGCTAGTAAATCGGCTGGAATGGCGAACCCGAGCAAAGGAGATGAGAAATGAGGTGCGTTTTAGAAACCTTTCCCGATCACACGGTGTACCATCTTCTGGGTTTCTCATGCCTGTTTTCGACGTAGGAAGATGCCCTTGAACCTGGAGATTTGGGACCCATGGGATGGGTACCATGCAGTATTACTTGAAAGGGTCTGCGTTGGCTCACCCAACCTCACCGAACCTCTCAGCCCCAAGAGTGTCCACCCTTATGTCTCAATCAGCTGTGGGTCTAGATATGGTCAATCCAGGTTGCATCACGGCCCCTGAACGAATTTTGTAAGAATTTCTCTCTCTTTCACTGCCTTTGTTTCATGGGTTTTGTAAAGTAATTTATTTTTATAATGGGGTTTAGCTGCTTTTCACGGCTGTGTTTATGCCGCTTTACACCCCCTTGACTCACTTACAGAGAGATATCAATACATAGGTTTGAAGATTCTTACTAGTCAGATATATTCTTGTGCGGTGAATAGGGGGTGTTGAGTCCAGTTCACTGAAAAAGGAATAGGTCTTGTCTCTTACATATTGGGTTTTTGGAACGGTATCGGAGCTAATTTGAAACCTTTGTTTTATGCATCACCCCACCTCACCTTTCCCGTTCAGCAGCCATAGTGTGTTTTCTGAACGTGTGACTCTGTTCTGTTTTGTAATTCAGTTCAAGTGTAGCGGTTTTTACATTCCCTCTCTAAGTGATATCTTATGATAAGTGTCTTTTTCTGTGTGACTTATTTCACTTAGAATCGTCGTACCTAAATCCACTCATCGTGCTGCTACTAGCCTTATGACGTGGATTTCCTGGCTGAGTGATATTCCATTGTACATGAGGACCACCACTTCTTTATCCATTTTTCGCTTTCCTAGGATATTTAAGGTGTAATGAAGTGGGGGTTCTTGTCAACAGAGCAGCCCTAAACTTTGGGGTGCCTGTGTCTTGCTGATTTTTAGTTTTCCCAATTTATACGCCCATGAGTGGAAGTGCCCTATGCTCTCCAAGCTGTGTTCTTTAGATGTTTCAGAACACCCCGTACACTTCTCCAGAGTGGCTGTTGGCAATTTACATCCCACCCATCAGCGTAGCAAGGCTCCCATTTCTCCATGGCCGGTCCTGCATTTCTGGTTTGGACACTTTTTTCCGCATGGCCCTTTTGCCCGCTGGGAAGCGAGACTTCTTTGGAGCGCTGATTGGCCTTTCCAGGTTGCTTGGTTGGCCAAAAAGGGCGTATGCGTTTTTTCCTGAATATATTCAGGAAAAAACGCATACGCCCTTTTTGGCCAAGGGCATCATTGTCCACGTTTTGCCGCTTTTCATGTGCTTTCAAGGCGATTCGAATCTACCTCCTGAAATCTGTTTCCTGCAATTCTGCCTTGCTTTCAAAGCCTCTTCGTTGCCTTCCCTTAATATATTTGTGGACGAGAGGTATCATTTAAAACTCTGCAGGTTTGTGAATTGCAGTGCCCCTGAGCTCCATTTTTCAACTCGCTTTTTTGGGAGCTGGCCGCAAAAGCGCAGGATTGCTTCAGGCCCTCTTCTGGTTCTGGGGGGCAGGCTGAGCTTGTGCTTAATTCTTCTTCCTGATGGGAAAATAGAGTGACCTGTGCCTGTCCCAACACCTAGAGCTAGTCTCTCATTGGTTCCCCCTCTTCCCGTTCATCCTCAGGACAAATTGCAACCTGTACGGAACAGGAGGTTAAAGGTGCTGATTCTCCAAGGAGGGAGATGGCTAGTAAATCGGCTGGAATGGCGAACCCGAGCAAAGGAGATGAGAAATGAGGTGCGTTTTAGAAACCTTTCCCGATCACACGGTGTACCATCTTCTGGGTTTCTCATGCCTGTTTTCGACGAAGGAAGATGCCCTTGAACCTGGAGATTTGGGACCCATGGGATGGGTACCATGCAGTATTACTTGAAAGGGTCTGCGTTGGCTCACCCAACCTCACCGAACCTCTCAGCCCCAAGAGTGTCCACCCTTATGTCTCAATCAGCTGTGGGTCTAGATATGGTCAATCCAGGTTGCATCACGGCCCCTGAACGAATTTTGTAAGAATTTCTCTCTCTTTCACTGCCTTTGTTTCACGGGTTTTGAAAAGTAATTTATTTTTATAATGGGGTTTAGCTGCTTTTCACGGCTGTGTTTATGCCGCTTTACACCCCCTTGACTCACTTACAGAGAGATATCAATACATAGGTTTGAAGATTCTTACTAGTCAGATATATTCTTGTGCGGTGAATAGGGGGTGTTGAGTCCAGTTCACTGAAAAAGGAATAGGTCTTGTCTCTTACATATTGGGTTTATGGAACGGTATCGGAGCTAATTTGAAACCCTTGTTTTATGCATCACCCCACCTCACCTTTCCCGTTCAGCAGCCATAGTGTGTTTCCTAAACGTGTGACTCTGTTCTGTTTTGTAATTCAGTTCAAGTGTAGCGGTTTTTACATTCCCTCTCTAAGTGATATCTTATGATAAGTGTCTTTTTCTGTGTGACTTATTTCACTTAGAATCGTCGTACCTAAATCCACTCATCGTGCTGCTACTAGCCTTATGACGTGGATTTCATGGCTGAGTGATATTCCATTGTACATGAGGACCACCACTTCTTTATCCATTTTTCGCTTTCCTAGGATATTTAAGGTGTAATGAAGTGGGGGTTCTTGTCAACAGAGCAGCCCTAAACTTTGGGGTGCCTGTGTCTTGCTGATTTTTAGTTTCCCAATTTATACGCCCATGAGTGGAAGTGCCCTATGCTCTCCAAGCTGTGTTCTTTAGATGTTTCAGAACACACCGTACACTTCTCCAGAGTGGCTGTTGGCAATTTACATCCCACCCATCAGCGTAGCAAGGCTCCCATTTCTCCATGGCCGGTCCTGCATTACTGGTTTGGACACTTTTTTCCGCATGGCCCTTTTGCCCGCTGGGAAGCGAGACTTCTTTGGAGCGCTGATTGGCCTTTCCAGGTTGCTTGGTTGGGCAAAAAGGGCGTATGCGTTTTTTCCTGAATATATTCAGGAAAAAACGCATACGCCCTTTTTGGCCAAGGGCATCATTGTCCACGTTTTGCCGCTTTTCATGTGCTTTCAAGGCGATTCGAATCTACCTCCTGAAATCTGTTTCCTGCAATTCTGCCTTGCTTTCAAAGCCTCTTCGTTGCCTTCCCTTAATATATTTGTGGACGAGAGGTATCATTTAAAACTCTGCAGGTTTGTGAATTGCAGTGCCCCTGAGCTCCATTTTTCAACTCGCTTTTTTGGGAGCTGGCCGCAAAAGCGCAGGATTGCTTCAGGCCCTCTTCTGGTTCTGGGGGGCAGGCTGAGCTTGTGCTTAATTCTTCTTCCTGATGGGAAAATAGAGTGACCTGTGCCTGTCCCAACACCTAGAGCTAGTCTCTCATTGGTTCCCCCTCTTCCCGTTCATCCTCAGGACAAATTGCAACCTGTACGGAACAGGAGGTTAAAGGTGCTGATTCTCCAAGGAGGGAGATGGCTAGTAAATCGGCTGGAATGGCGAACCCGAGCAAAGGAGATGAGAAATGAGGTGCGTTTTAGAAACCTTTCCCGATCACACGGTGTACCATCTTCTGGGTTTCTCATGCCTGTTTTCGACGTAGGAAGATGCCCTTGAACCTGGAGATTTGGGACCCATGGGATGGGTACCATGCAGTATTACTTGAAAGGGTCTGCGTTGGCTCACCCAACCTCACCGAACCTCTCAGCCCCAAGAGTGTCCACCCTTATGTCTCAATCAGCTGTGGGTCTAGATATGGTCAATCCAGGTTGCATCACAGCCCCTGAACGAATTTTGTAAGAATTTCTCTCTCTTTCACTGCCTTTGTTTCACGGGTTTTGAAAAGTAATTTATTTTTATAATGGGGTTTAGCTGCTTTTCACGGCTGTGTTTATGCCGCTTTACACCCCCTTGACTCACTTACAGAGAGATATCAATACATAGGTTTGAAGATTCTTACTAGTCAGATATATTCTTGTGCGGTGAATAGGGGGTGTTGAGTCCAGTTCACTGAAAAAGGAATAGGTCTTGTCTCTTACATATTGGGTTTATGGAACGGTATCAGAGCTAATTTGAAACCCTTGTTTTATGCATCACCCCACCTCACCTTTCCCGTTCAGCAGCCATAGTGTGTTTCCTAAACGTGTGACTCTGTTCTGTTTTGTAATTCAGTTCAAGTGTAGCGGTTTTTACATTCCCTCTCTAAGTGATATCTTATGATAAGTGTCTTTTTCTGTGTGACTTATTTCACTTAGAATCGTCGTACCTAAATCCACTCATCGTGCTGCTACTAGCCTTATGACGTGGATTTCATGGCTGAGTGATATTCCATTGTACATGAGGACCCCAACTTCTTTATCCATTTTTCGCTTTCCTAGGATACTTAAGGTGTAATGAAGTGGGGGTTCTTGTCAACAGAGCAGCCGTAAACTTTGGGGTGCCTGTGTCTTGCTGATTTTTAGTTTTCCCAATTTATACGCCCATGAGTGGAAGTGCCCTATGCTCTCCAAGCTGTGTTTTTTAGATGTTTCAGAACACACCGTACACTTCTCCAGAGTGGCTGTTGGCAATTTACATCCCACCCATCAGCGTAGCAAGGCTCCCATTTCTCCATGGCCGGTCCTGCATTTCTGGTTTGGACACTTTTTTCCGCATGGCCCTTTTGCCCGCTGGGAAGCGAGACTTCTTTGGAGCGCTGATTGGCCTTTCCAGGTTGCTTGGTTGGCCAAAAAGGGCGTATGCGTTTTTTCCTGAATATATTCAGGAAAAAACGCATACGCCCTTTTTGGCCAAGGGCATCATTGTCCACGTTTTGCCGCTTTTCATGTGCTTTCAAGGCGATTCGAATCTACCTCCTGAAATCTGTTTCCTGCAATTCTGCCTTGCTTTCAAAGCCTCTTCGTTGCCTTCCCTTAATATATTTGTGGACGAGAGGTATCATTTAAAACTCTGCAGGTTTGTGAATTGCAGTGCCCCTGAGCTCCATTTTTCAACTCGCTTTTTTGGGAGCTGGCTGCAAAAGCGCAGGATTGCTTCAGGCCCTCTTCTGGTTCTGGGGGGCAGGCTGAGCTTGTGCTTAATTCTTCTTCCTGATGGGAAAATAGAGTGACCTGTGCCTGTCCCAACAACTAGAGCTAGTCTCTCATTGGTTCCCCCTCTTCCCGTTCATCCTCAGGACAAATTGCAACCTGTACGGAACAGGAGGTCAAAGGTGCTGATTCTCCAAGGAGGGAGATGGCTAGTAAATCGGCTGGAATGGCGAACCCGAGCAAAGGAGATGAGAAATGAGGTGCGTTTTAGAAACCTTTCCCGATCACACGGTGTACCATCTTCTGGGTTTCTCATGCCTGTTTTCGACGTAGGAAGATGCCCTTGAACCTGGAGATTTGGGACCCATGGGATGGGTACCATGCAGTATTACTTGAAAGGGTCTGCGTTGGCTCACCCAACCTGACCGAACCTCTCAGCCCCAAGAGTGTCCACCCTTATGTCTCAATCAGCTGTGGGTCTAGATATGGTCAATCCAGGTTGCATCACGGCCCCTGAACGAATTTTGTAAGAATTTCTCTCTCTTTCACTGCCTTTGTTTCACGGGTTTTGAAAAGTAATTTATTTTTATAATGGGGTTTAGCTGCTTTTCACGGCTGTGTTTATGCCGCTTTACACCCCCTTGACTCACTTACAGAGAGATATCAATACATAGGTTTGAAGATTCTTACTAGTCAGATATATACTTGTGCGGTGAATAGGGGGTGTTGAGTCCAGTTCACTGAAAAAGGAATAGGTCTTGTCTCTTACATATTGGGTTTTTGGAACGGTATCGGAGCTAATTTGAAACCTTTGTTTTATGCATCACCCCACCTCACCTTTCCCGTTCAGCAGCCATAGTGTGTTTTCTGAACGTGTGACTCTGTTCTGTTTTGTAATTCAGTTCAAGTGTAGCGGTTTTTACATTCCCTCTCTAAGTGATATCTTATGATAAGTGTCTTTTTCTGTGTGACTTATTTCACTTAGAATCGTCGTACCTAAATCCACTCATCGTGCTGCTACTAGCCTTATGACGTGGATTTCCTGGCTGAGTGATATTCCATTGTACATGAGGACCACCACTTCTTTATCCATTTTTCGCTTTCCTAGGATATTTAAGGTGTAATGAAGTGGGGGTTCTTGTCAACAGAGCAGCCCTAAACTTTGGGGTGCCTGTGTCTTGCTGATTTTTAGTTTTCCCAATTTATACGCCCATGAGTGGAAGTGCCCTATGCTCTCCAAGCTGTGTTCTTTAGATGTTTCAGAACACCCCGTACACTTCTCCAGAGTGGCTGTTGGCAATTTACATCCCACCCATCAGCGTAGCAAGGCTCCCATTTCTCCATGGCCGGTCCTGCATTTCTGGTTTGGACACTTTTTTCCGCATGGCCCTTTTGCCCGCTGGGAAGCGAGACTTCTTTGGAGCGCTGATTGGCCTTTCCAGGTTGCTTGGTTGGCCAAAAAGGGCGTATGCGTTTTTTCCTGAATATATTCAGGAAAAAACGCATACGCCCTTTTTGGCCAAGGGCATCATTGTCCACGTTTTGCCGCTTTTCATGTGCTTTCAAGGCGATTCGAATCTACCTCCTGAAATCTGTTTCCTGCAATTCTGCCTTGCTTTCAAAGCCTCTTCGTTGCCTTCCCTTAATATATTTGTGGACGAGAGGTATCATTTAAAACTCTGCAGGTTTGTGAATTGCAGTGCCCCTGAGCTCCATTTTTCAACTCGCTTTTTTGGGAGCTGGCCGCAAAAGCGCAGGATTGCTTCAGGCCCTCTTCTGGTTCTGGGGGGCAGGCTGAGCTTGTGCTTAATTCTTCTTCCTGATGGGAAAATAGAGTGACCTGTGCCTGTCCCAACACCTAGAGCTAGTCTCTCATTGGTTCCCCCTCTTCCCGTTCATCCTCAGGACAAATTGCAACCTGTACGGAACAGGAGGTTAAAGGTGCTGATTCTCCAAGGAGGGAGATGGCTAGTAAATCGGCTGGAATGGCGAACCCGAGCAAAGGAGATGAGAAATGAGGTGCGTTTTAGAAACCTTTCCCGATCACACGGTGTACCATCTTCTGGGTTTCTCATGCCTGTTTTCGACGTAGGAAGATGCCCTTGAACCTGGAGATTTGGGACCCATGGGATGGGTACCATGCAGTATTACTTGAAAGGGTCTGCGTTGGCTCACCCAACCTCACCGAACCTCTCAGCCCCAAGAGTGTCCACCCTTATGTCTCAATCAGCTGTGGGTCTAGATATGGTCAATCCAGGTTGCATCACGGCCCCTGAACGAATTTTGTAAGAATTTCTCTCTCTTTCACTGCCTTTGTTTCACGGGTTTTGAAAAGTAATTTATTTTTATAATGGGGTTTAGCTGCTTTTCACGGCTGTGTTTATGCCGCTTTACACCCCCTTGACTCACTTACAGAGAGATATCAATACATAGGTTTGAAGATTCTTACTAGTCAGATATATTCTTGTGCGGTGAATAGGGGGTGTTGAGTCCAGTTCACTGAAAAAGGAATAGGTCTTGTCTCTTACATATTGGGTTTATGGAACGGTATCGGAGCTAATTTGAAACCCTTGTTTTATGCATCACCCCACCTCACCTTTCCCGTTCAGCAGCCATAGTGTGTTTTCTGAACGTGTGACTCTGTTCTGTTTTGTAATTCAGTTCAAGTGTAGCGGTTTTTACATTCCCTCTCTAAGTGATATCTTATGATAAGTGTCTTTTTCTGTGTGACTTATTTCACTTAGAATCGTCGTACCTAAATCCACTCATCGTGCTGCTACTAGCCTTATGACGTGGATTTCCTGGCTGAGTGATATTCCATTGTACATGAGGACCACCACTTCTTTATCCATTTTTCGCTTTCCTAGGATATTTAAGGTGTAATGAAGTGGGGGTTCTTGTCAACAGAGCAGCCCTAAACTTTGGGGTGCCTGTGTCTTGATGATTTTTAGTTTTCCCAATTTATACGCCCATGAGTGGAAGTGCCCTATGCTCTCCAAGCTGTGTTCTTTAGATGTTTCAGAACACCCCGTACACTTCTCCAGAGTGGCTGTTGGCAATTTACATCCCACCCATCAGCGTAGCAAGGCTCCCATTTCTCCATGGCCGGTCCTGCATTTCTGGTTTGGACACTTTTTTCCGCATGGCCCTTTTGCCCGCTGGGAAGCGAGACTTCTTTGGAGCGCTGATTGGCCTTTCCAGGTTGCTTGGTTGGCCAAAAAGGGCGTATGCGTTTTTTCCTGAATATATTCAGGAAAAAACGCATACGCCCTTTTTGGCCAAGGGCATCATTGTCCACGTTTTGCCGCTTTTCATGTGCTTTCAAGGCGATTCGAATCTACCTCCTGAAATCTGTTTCCTGCAATTCTGCCTTGCTTTCAAAGCCTCTTCATTGCCTTCCCTTAATATATTTGTGGACGAGAGGTATCATTTAAAACTCTGCAGGTTTGTGAATTGCAGTGCCCCTGAGCTCCATTTTTCAACTCGCTTTTTTGGGAGCTGGCCGCAAAAGTGCAGGATTGCTTCAGGCCCTCTTCTGGTTCTGGGGGGCAGGCTGAGCTTGTGCTTAATTCTTCTTCCTGATGGGAAAATAGAGTGACCTGTGCCTGTCCCAACACCTAGAGCTAGTCTCTCATTGGTTCCCCCTCTTCCCGTTCATCCTCAGGACAAATTGCAACCTGTACGGAACAGGAGGTTAAAGGTGCTGATTCTCCAAGGAGGGAGATGGCTAGTAAATCGGCTGGAATGGCGAACCCGAGCAAAGGAGATGAGAAATGAGGTGCGTTTTAGAAACCTTTCCCGATCACACGGTGTACCATCTTCTGGGTTTCTCATGCCTGTTTTCGACGTAGGAAGATGCCCTTGAACCTGGAGATTTGGGACCCATGGGATGGGTACCATGCAGTATTACTTGAAAGGGTCTGCGTTGGCTCACCCAACCTCACCGAAACTCTCAGCCCCAAGAGTGTCCACCCTTATGTCTCAATCAGCTGTGGGTCTAGATATGGTCAATCCAGGTTGCATCACGGCCCCTGAACGAATTTTGTAAGAATTTCTCTCTCTTTCACTGCCTTTGTTTCACGGGTTTTGAAAAGTAATTTATTTTTATAATGGGGTTTAGCTGCTTTTCACGGCTGTGTTTATGCCGCTTTACACCCCCTTGACTCACTTACAGAGAGATATCAATACATAGGTTTGAAGATTCTTACTAGTCAGATATATTCTTGTGCGGTGAATAGGGGGTGTTGAGTCCAGTTCACTGAAAAAGGAATAGGTCTTGTCTCTTACATATTGGGTTTTTGGAACGGTATCGGAGCTAATTTGAAACCTTTGTTTTATGCATCACCCCACCTCACCTTTCCCGTTCAGCAGCCATAGTGTGTTTTCTGAACGTGTGACTCTGTTCTGTTTTGTAATTCAGTTCAAGTGTAGCGGTTTTTACATTCCCTCTCTAAGTGATATCTTATGATAAGTGTCTTTTTCTGTGTGACTTATTTCACTTAGAATCGTCGTACCTAAATCCACTCATCGTGCTGCTACTAGCCTTATGACGTGGATTTCCTGGCTGAGTGATATTCCATTGTACATGAGGACCACCACTTCTTTATCCATTTTTCGCTTTCCTAGGTTATTTAAGGTGTAATGAAGTGGGGGTTCTTGTCAACAGAGCAGCCCTAAACTTTGGGGTGCCTGTGTCTTGCTGATTTTTAGTTTTCCCAATTTATACGCCCATGAGTGGAAGTGCCCTATGCTCTCCAAGCTGTGTTCTTTAGATGTTTCAGAACACCCCGTACACTTCTCCAGAGTGGCTGTTGGCAATTTACATCCCACCCATCAGCGTAGCAAGGCTCCCATTTCTCCATGGCCGGTCCTGCATTTCTGGTTTGGACACTTTTTTCCGCATGGCCCTTTTGCCCGCTGGGAAGCGAGACTTCTTTGGAGCGCTGATTGGCCTTTCCAGGTTGCTTGGTTGGCCAAAAAGGGCGTATGCGTTTTTTCCTGAATATATTCAGGAAAAAACGCATACGCCCTTTTTGGCCAAGGGCATCATTGTCCACGTTTTGCCGCTTTTCATGTGCTTTCAAGGCGATTCGAATCTACCTCCTGAAATCTGTTTCCTGCAATTCTGCCTTGCTTTCAAAGCCTCTTCGTTGCCTTCCCTTAATATATTTGTGGACGAGAGGTATCATTTAAAACTCTGCAGGTTTGTGAATTGCAGTGCCCCTGAGCTCCATTTTTCAACTCGCTTTTTTGGGAGCTGGCCGCAAAAGCGCAGGATTGCTTCAGGCCCTCTTCTGGTTCTGGGGGGCAGGCTGAGCTTGTGCTTAATTCTTCTTCCTGATGGGAAAATAGAGTGACCTGTGCCTGTCCCAACACCTAGAGCTAGTCTCTCATTGGTTCCCCCTCTTCCCGTTCATCCTCAGGACAAATTGCAACCTGTACGGAACAGGAGGTTAAAGGTGCTGATTCTCCAAGGAGGGAGATGGCTAGTAAATCGGCTGGAATGGCGAACCCGAGCAAAGGAGATGAGAAATGAGGTGCGTTTTAGAAACCTTTCCCGATCACACGGTGTACCATCTTCTGGGTTTCTCATGCCTGTTTTCGACGTAGGAAGATGCCCTTGAACCTGGAGATTTGGGACCCATGGGATGGGTACCATGCAGTATTACTTGAAAGGGTCTGCGTTGGCTCACCCAACCTCACCGAACCTCTCAGCCCCAAGAGTGTCCACCCTTATGTCTCAATCAGCTGTGGGTCTAGATATGGTCAATCCAGGTTGCATCACGGCCCCTGAACGAATTTTGTAAGAATTTCTCTCTCTTTCACTGCCTTTGTTTCACGGGTTTTGAAAAGTAATTTATTTTTATAATGGGGTTTAGCTGCTTTTCACGGCTGTGTTTATGCCGCTTTACACCCCCTTGACTCACTTACAGAGAGATATCAATACATAGGTTTGAAGATTCTTACTAGTCAGATATATTCTTGTGCGGTGAATAGGGGGTGTTGAGTCCAGTTCACTGAAAAAGGAATAGGTCTTGTCTCTTACATATTGGGTTTATGGAACGGTATCGGAGCTAATTTGAAACCCTTGTTTTATGCATCACCCCACCTCACCTTTCCCGTTCAGCAGCCATAGTGTGTTTTCTGAACGTGTGACTCTGTTCTGTTTTGTAATTCAGTTCAAGTGTAGCGGTTTTTACATTCCCTCTCTAAGTGATATCTTATGATAAGTGTCTTTTTCTGTGTGACTTATTTCACTTAGAATCGTCGTACCTAAATCCACTCATCGTGCTGCTACTAGCCTTATGACGTGGATTTCCTGGCTGAGTGATATTCCATTGTACATGAGGACCACCACTTCTTTATCCATTTTTCGCTTTCCTAGGATATTTAAGGTGTAATGAAGTGGGGGTTCTTGTCAACAGAGCAGCCCTAAACTTTGGGGTGCCTGTGTCTTGATGATTTTTAGTTTTCCCAATTTATACGCCCATGAGTGGAAGTGCCCTATGCTCTCCAAGCTGTGTTCTTTAGATGTTTCAGAACACCCCGTACACTTCTCCAGAGTGGCTGTTGGCAATTTACATCCCACCCATCAGCGTAGCAAGGCTCCCATTTCTCCATGGCCGGTCCTGCATTTCTGGTTTGGACACTTTTTTCCGCATGGCCCTTTTGCCCGCTGGGAAGCGAGACTTCTTTGGAGCGCTGATTGGCCTTTCCAGGTTGCTTGGTTGGCCAAAAAGGGCGTATGCGTTTTTTCCTGAATATATTCAGGAAAAAACGCATACGCCCTTTTTGGCCAAGGGCATCATTGTCCACGTTTTGCCGCTTTTCATGTGCTTTCAAGGCGATTCGAATCTACCTCCTGAAATCTGTTTCCTGCAATTCTGCCTTGCTTTCAAAGCCTCTTCATTGCCTTCCCTTAATATATTTGTGGACGAGAGGTATCATTTAAAACTCTGCAGGTTTGTGAATTGCAGTGCCCCTGAGCTCCATTTTTCAACTCGCTTTTTTGGGAGCTGGCCGCAAAAGTGCAGGATTGCTTCAGGCCCTCTTCTGGTTCTGGGGGGCAGGCTGAGCTTGTGCTTAATTCTTCTTCCTGATGGGAAAATAGAGTGACCTGTGCCTGTCCCAACACCTAGAGCTAGTCTCTCATTGGTTCCCCCTCTTCCCGTTCATCCTCAGGACAAATTGCAACCTGTACGGAACAGGAGGTTAAAGGTGCTGATTCTCCAAGGAGGGAGATGGCTAGTAAATCGGCTGGAATGGCGAACCCGAGCAAAGGAGATGAGAAATGAGGTGCGTTTTAGAAACCTTTCCCGATCACACGGTGTACCATCTTCTGGGTTTCTCATGCCTGTTTTCGACGTAGGAAGATGCCCTTGAACCTGGAGATTTGGGACCCATGGGATGGGTACCATGCAGTATTACTTGAAAGGGTCTGCGTTGGCTCACCCAACCTCACCGAAACTCTCAGCCCCAAGAGTGTCCACCCTTATGTCTCAATCAGCTGTGGGTCTAGATATGGTCAATCCAGGTTGCATCACGGCCCCTGAACGAATTTTGTAAGAATTTCTCTCTCTTTCACTGCCTTTGTTTCACGGGTTTTGAAAAGTAATTTATTTTTATAATGGGGTTTAGCTGCTTTTCACGGCTGTGTTTATGCCGCTTTACACCCCCTTGACTCACTTACAGAGAGATATCAATACATAGGTTTGAAGATTCTTACTAGTCAGATATATTCTTGTGCGGTGAATAGGGGGTGTTGAGTCCAGTTCACTGAAAAAGGAATAGGTCTTGTCTCTTACATATTGGGTTTTTGGAACGGTATCGGAGCTAATTTGAAACCTTTGTTTTATGCATCACCCCACCTCACCTTTCCCGTTCAGCAGCCATAGTGTGTTTTCTGAACGTGTGACTCTGTTCTGTTTTGTAATTCAGTTCAAGTGTAGCGGTTTTTACATTCCCTCTCTAAGTGATATCTTATGATAAGTGTCTTTTTCTGTGTGACTTATTTCACTTAGAATCGTCGTACCTAAATCCACTCATCGTGCTGCTACTAGCCTTATGACGTGGATTTCCTGGCTGAGTGATATTCCATTGTACATGAGGACCACCACTTCTTTATCCATTTTTCGCTTTCCTAGGTTATTTAAGGTGTAATGAAGTGGGGGTTCTTGTCAACAGAGCAGCCCTAAACTTTGGGGTGCCTGTGTCTTGCTGATTTTTAGTTTTCCCAATTTATACGCCCATGAGTGGAAGTGCCCTATGCTCTCCAAGCTGTGTTCTTTAGATGTTTCAGAACACCCCGTACACTTCTCCAGAGTGGCTGTTGGCAATTTACATCCCACCCATCAGCGTAGCAAGGCTCCCATTTCTCCATGGCCGGTCCTGCATTTCTGGTTTGGACACTTTTTTCCGCATGGCCCTTTTGCCCGCTGGGAAGCGAGACTTCTTTGGAGCGCTGATTGGCCTTTCCAGGTTGCTTGGTTGGCCAAAAAGGGCGTATGCGTTTTTTCCTGAATATATTCAGGAAAAAACGCATACGCCCTTTTTGGCCAAGGGCATCATTGTCCACGTTTTGCCGCTTTTCATGTGCTTTCAAGGCGATTCGAATCTACCTCCTGAAATCTGTTTCCTGCAATTCTGCCTTGCTTTCAAAGCCTCTTCGTTGCCTTCCCTTAATATATTTGTGGACGAGAGGTATCATTTAAAACTCTGCAGGTTTGTGAATTGCAGTGCCCCTGAGCTCCATTTTTCAACTCGCTTTTTTGGGAGCTGGCCGCAAAAGCGCAGGATTGCTTCAGGCCCTCTTCTGGTTCTGGGGGGCAGGCTGAGCTTGTGCTTAATTCTTCTTCCTGATGGGAAAATAGAGTGACCTGTGCCTGTCCCAACACCTAGAGCTAGTCTCTCATTGGTTCCCCCTCTTCCCGTTCATCCTCAGGACAAATTGCAACCTGTACGGAACAGGAGGTTAAAGGTGCTGATTCTCCAAGGAGGGAGATGGCTAGTAAATCGGCTGGAATGGCGAACCCGAGCAAAGGAGATGAGAAATGAGGTGCGTTTTAGAAACCTTTCCCGATCACACGGTGTACCATCTTCTGGGTTTCTCATGCCTGTTTTCGACGTAGGAAGATGCCCTTGAACCTGGAGATTTGGGACCCATGGGATGGGTACCATGCAGTATTACTTGAAAGGGTCTGCGTTGGCTCACCCAACCTCACCGAACCTCTCAGCCCCAAGAGTGTCCACCCTTATGTCTCAATCAGCTGTGGGTCTAGATATGGTCAATCCAGGTTGCATCACGGCCCCTGAACGAATTTTGTAAGAATTTCTCTCTCTTTCACTGCCTTTGTTTCACGGGTTTTGAAAAGTAATTTATTTTTATAATGGGGTTTAGCTGCTTTTCACGGCTGTGTTTATGCCGCTTTACACCCCCTTGACTCACTTACAGAGAGATATCAATACATAGGTTTGAAGATTCTTACTAGTCAGATATATTCTTGTGCGGTGAATAGGGGGTGTTGAGTCCAGTTCACTGAAAAAGGAATAGGTCTTGTCTCTTACATATTGGGTTTATGGAACGGTATCGGAGCTAATTTGAAACCCTTGTTTTATGCATCACCCCACCTCACCTTTCCCGTTCAGCAGCCATAGTGTGTTTTCTGAACGTGTGACTCTGTTCTGTTTTGTAATTCAGTTCAAGTGTAGCGGTTTTTACATTCCCTCTCTAAGTGATATCTTATGATAAGTGTCTTTTTCTGTGTGACTTATTTCACTTAGAATCGTCGTACCTAAATCCACTCATCGTGCTGCTACTAGCCTTATGACGTGGATTTCCTGGCTGAGTGATATTCCATTGTACATGAGGACCACCACTTCTTTATCCATTTTTCGCTTTCCTAGGATATTTAAGGTGTAATGAAGTGGGGGTTCTTGTCAACAGAGCAGCCCTAAACTTTGGGGTGCCTGTGTCTTGATGATTTTTAGTTTTCCCAATTTATACGCCCATGAGTGGAAGTGCCCTATGCTCTCCAAGCTGTGTTCTTTAGATGTTTCAGAACACCCCGTACACTTCTCCAGAGTGGCTGTTGGCAATTTACATCCCACCCATCAGCGTAGCAAGGCTCCCATTTCTCCATGGCCGGTCCTGCATTTCTGGTTTGGACACTTTTTTCCGCATGGCCCTTTTGCCCGCTGGGAAGCGAGACTTCTTTGGAGCGCTGATTGGCCTTTCCAGGTTGCTTGGTTGGCCAAAAAGGGCGTATGCGTTTTTTCCTGAATATATTCAGGAAAAAACGCATACGCCCTTTTTGGCCAAGGGCATCATTGTCCACGTTTTGCCGCTTTTCATGTGCTTTCAAGGCGATTCGAATCTACCTCCTGAAATCTGTTTCCTGCAATTCTGCCTTGCTTTCAAAGCCTCTTCATTGCCTTCCCTTAATATATTTGTGGACGAGAGGTATCATTTAAAACTCTGCAGGTTTGTGAATTGCAGTGCCCCTGAGCTCCATTTTTCAACTCGCTTTTTTGGGAGCTGGCCGCAAAAGTGCAGGATTGCTTCAGGCCCTCTTCTGGTTCTGGGGGGCAGGCTGAGCTTGTGCTTAATTCTTCTTCCTGATGGGAAAATAGAGTGACCTGTGCCTGTCCCAACACCTAGAGCTAGTCTCTCATTGGTTCCCCCTCTTCCCGTTCATCCTCAGGACAAATTGCAACCTGTACGGAACAGGAGGTTAAAGGTGCTGATTCTCCAAGGAGGGAGATGGCTAGTAAATCGGCTGGAATGGCGAACCCGAGCAAAGGAGATGAGAAATGAGGTGCGTTTTAGAAACCTTTCCCGATCACACGGTGTACCATCTTCTGGGTTTCTCATGCCTGTTTTCGACGTAGGAAGATGCCCTTGAACCTGGAGATTTGGGACCCATGGGATGGGTACCATGCAGTATTACTTGAAAGGGTCTGCGTTGGCTCACCCAACCTCACCGAAACTCTCAGCCCCAAGAGTGTCCACCCTTATGTCTCAATCAGCTGTGGGTCTAGATATGGTCAATCCAGGTTGCATCACGGCCCCTGAACGAATTTTGTAAGAATTTCTCTCTCTTTCACTGCCTTTGTTTCACGGGTTTTGAAAAGTAATTTATTTTTATAATGGGGTTTAGCTGCTTTTCACGGCTGTGTTTATGCCGCTTTACACCCCCTTGACTCACTTACAGAGAGATATCAATACATAGGTTTGAAGATTCTTACTAGTCAGATATATTCTTGTGCGGTGAATAGGGGGTGTTGAGTCCAGTTCACTGAAAAAGGAATAGGTCTTGTCTCTTACATATTGGGTTTATGGAACGGTATCGGAGCTAATTTGAAACCCTTGTTTTATGCATCACCCCACCTCACCTTTCCCGTTCAGCAGCCATAGTGTGTTTTCTGAACGTGTGACTCTGTTCTGTTTTGTAATTCAGTTCAAGTGTAGCGGTTTTTACATTCCCTCTCTAAGTGATATCTTATGATAAGTGTCTTTTTCTGTGTGACTTATTTCACTTAGAATCGTCGTACCTAAATCCACTCATCGTGCTGCTACTAGCCTTATGACGTGGATTTCCTGGCTGAGTGATATTCCATTGTACATGAGGACCACAACTTCTTTATCCATTTTTCGCTTTCCTAGGATATTTAAGGTGTAATGAAGTGGGGGTTCTTGTCCACAGAGCAGCCCTAAACTTTGGGGTGCCTGTGTCTTGCTGATTTTTAGTTTTCCCAATTTATACGCCCATGAGTGGAAGTGCCCTATGCTCTCCAAGCTGTGTTCTTTAGATGTTTCAGAACACACCGTACACTTCTCCAGAGTGGCTGTTGGCAATTTACATCCCACCCATCAGCGTAGCAAGGCTCCCATTTCTCCATGGCCGGTCCTGCATTTCTGGTTTGGACACTTTTTTCCGCATGGCCCTTTTGCCCGCTGGGAAGCGAGACTTCTTTGGAGCGCTGATTGGCCTTTCCAGGTTGCTTGGTTGGCCAAAAAGGGCGTATGCGTTTTTTCCTGAATATATTCAGGAAAAAACGCATACGCCCTTTTTGGCCAAGGGCATCATTGTCCACGTTTTGCCGCTTTTCATGTGCTTTCAAGGCGATTCGAATCTACCTCCTGAAATCTGTTTCCTGCAATTCTGCCTTGCTTTCAAAGCCTCTTCGTTGCCTTCCCTTAATATATTTGTGGACGAGAGGTATCATTTAAAACTCTGCAGGTTTGTGAATTGCAGTGCCCCTGAGCTCCATTTTTCAACTCGCTTTTTTGGGAGCTGGCCGCAAAAGCGCAGGATTGCTTCAGGCCCTCTTCTGGTTCTGGGGGGCAGGCTGAGCTTGTGCTTAATTCTTCTTCCTGATGGGAAAATAGAGTGACCTGTGCCTGTCCCAACACCTAGAGCTAGTCTCTCATTGGTTCCCCCTCTTCCCGTTCATCCTCAGGACAAATTGCAACCTGTACGGAACAGGAGGTTAAAGGTGCTGATTCTCCAAGGAGGGAGATGGCTAGTAAATCGGCTGGAATGGCGAACCCGAGCAAAGGAGATGAGAAATGAGGTGCGTTTTAGAAACCTTTCCCGATCACACGGTGTACCATCTTCTGGGTTTCTCATGCCTGTTTTCGACGTAGGAAGATGCCCTTGAACCTGGAGATTTGGGACCCATGGGATGGGTACCATGCAGTATTACTTGAAAGGGTCTGCGTTGGCTCACCCAACCTCACCGAACCTCTCAGCCCCAAGAGTGTCCACCCTTATGTCTCAATCAGCTGTGGGTCTAGATATGGTCAATCCAGGTTGCATCACAGCCCCTGAACGAATTTTGTAAGAATTTCTCTCTCTTTCACTGCCTTTGTTTCACGGGTTTTGAAAAGTAATTTATTTTTATAATGGGGTTTAGCTGCTTTTCACGGCTGTGTTTATGCCGCTTTACACCCCCTTGACTCACTTACAGAGAGATATCAATACATAGGTTTGAAGATTCTTACTAGTCAGATATATTCTTGTGCGGTGAATAGGGGGTGTTGAGTCCAGTTCACTGAAAAAGGAATAGGTCTTGTCTCTTACATATTGGGTTTATGGAACGGTATCGGAGCTAATTTGAAACCCTTGTTTTATGCATCACCCCACCTCACCTTTCCCGTTCAGCAGCCATAGTGTGTTTTCTGAACGTGTGACTCTGTTCTGTTTTGTAATTCAGTTCAATTGTAGCGGTTTTTACATTCCCTCTCTAAGTGATATCTTATGATAAGTGTCTTTTTCTGTGTGACTTATTTCACTTAGAATCGTCGTACCTAAATCCACTCATCGTGCTGCTACTAGCCTTATGACGTGGATTTCATGGCTGAGTGATATTCCATTGTACATGAGGACCACCACTTCTTTATCCATTTTTCGCTTTCCTAGGATACTTAAGGTGTAATGAAGTGGGGGTTCTTGTCAACAGAGCAGCCGTAAACTTTGGGGTGCCTGTGTCTTGCTGATTTTTAGTTTTCCCAATTTATACGCCTATGAGTGGAAGTGCCCTATGCTCTCCAAGCTGTGTTTTTTAGATGTTTCAGAACACACCGTACACTTCTCCAGAGTGGCTGTTGGCAATTTACATCCCACCCATCAGCGTAGCAAGACTCCCATTTCTCCATGGCCGGTCCTGCATTTCTGGTTTGGACACTTTTTTCCGCATGGCCCTTTTGCCCGCTGGGAAGCGAGACTTCTTTGGAGCGCTGATTGGCCTTTCCTGGTTGCTTGGTTGGCCAAAAAGGGCGTATGCGTTTTTTCCTGAATATATTCAGGAAAAAACGCATACGCCCTTTTTGGCCAAGGGCATCATTGTCCACGTTTTGCCGCTTTTCATGTGCTTTCAAGGCGATTCGAATCTACCTCCTGAAATCTGTTTCCTGCAATTCTGCCTTGCTTTCAAAGCCTCTTCGTTGCCTTCCCTTAATATATTTGTGGACGAGAGGTATCATTTAAAACTCTGCAGGTTTGTGAATTGCAGTGCCCCTGAGCTCCATTTTTCAACTCGCTTTTTTGGGAGCTGGCCGCAAAAGCGCAGGATTGCTTCAGGCCCTCTTCTGGTTCTGGGGGGCAGGCTGAGCTTGTGCTTAATTCTTCTTCCTGATGGGAAAATAGAGTGACCTGTGCCTGTCCCAACACCTAGAGCTAGTCTCTCATTGGTTCCCCCTCTTCCCGTTCATCCTCAGGACAAATTGCAACCTGTACGGAACAGGAGGTTAAAGGTGCTGATTCTCCAAGGAGGGAGATGGCTAGTAAATCGGCTGGAATGGCGAACCCGAGCAAAGGAGATGAGAAATGAGGTGCGTTTTAGAAACCTTTCCCGATCACACGGTGTACCATCTTCTGGGTTTCTCATGCCTGTTTTCGACGTAGGAAGATGCCCTTGAACCTGGAGATTTGGGACCCATGGGATGGGTACCATGCAGTATTACTTGAAAGGGTCTGCGTTGGCTCACCCAACCTCACCGAACCTCTCAGCCCCAAGAGTGTCCACCCTTATGTCTCAATCAGCTGTGGGTCTAGATATGGTCAATCCAGGTTGCATCACAGCCCCTGAACGAATTTTGTAAGAATTTCTCTCTCTTTCACTGCCTTTGTTTCACGGGTTTTGAAAAGTAATTTATTTTTATAATGGGGTTTAGCTGCTTTTCACGGCTGTGTTTATGCCGCTTTACACCCCCTTGACTCACTTACAGAGAGATATCAATACATAGGTTTGAAGATTCTTACTAGTCAGATATATTCTTGTGCGGTGAATAGGGGGTGTTGAGTCCAGTTCACTGAAAAAGGAATAGGTCTTGTCTCTTACATATTGGGTTTATGGAACGGTATCGGAGCTAATTTGAAACCCTTGTTTTATGCATCACCCCACCTCACCTTTCCCGTTCAGCAGCCATAGTGTGTTTTCTAAACGTGTGACTCTGTTCTGTTTTGTAATTCAGTTCAAGTGTAGCGGTTTTTACATTCCCTCTCTAAGTGATATCTTATGATAAGTGTCTTTTTCTGTGTGACTTATTTCACTTAGAATCGTCGTACCTAAATCCACTCATCGTGCTGCTACTAGCCTTATGACGTGGATTTCATGGCTGAGTGATATTCCATTGTACATGAGGACCACAACTTCTTTATCCATTTTTCGCTTTCCTAGGATACTTAAGGTGTAATGAAGTGGGGGTTCTTGTCAACAGAGCAGCCGTAAACTTTGGGGTGCCTGTGTCTTGCTGATTTTTAGTTTTCCCAATTTATACGCCCATGAGTGGAAGTGCCCTATGCTCTCCAAGCTGTGTTTTTTAGATGTTTCAGAACACACCGTACACTTCTCCAGAGTGGCTGTTGGCAATTTACATCCCACCCATCAGCGTAGCAAGGCTCCCATTTCTCCATGGCCGGTCCTGCATTTCTGGTTTGGACACTTTTTTCCGCATGGCCCTTTTGCCCGCTGGGAAGCGAGACTTCTTTGGAGCGCTGATTGGCCTTTCCAGGTTGCTTGGTTGGCCAAAAAGGGCGTATGCGTTTTTTCCTGAATATATTCAGGAAAAAACGCATACGCCCTTTTTGGCCAAGGGCATCATTGTCCACGTTTTGCCGCTTTTCATATGCTTTCAAGGCGATTCGAATCTACCTCCTGAAATCTTTTTCCTGCAATTCTGCCTTGCTTTCAAAGCCTCTTCGTTGCCTTCCCTTAATATATTTGTGGACGAGAGGTATCATTTAAAACTCTGCAGGTTTGTGAATTGCAGTGCCCCTGAGCTCCATTTTTCAACTCGCTTTTTTGGGAGCTGGCCGCAAAAGCACAGGATTGCTTCAGGCCCTCTTCTGGTTCTGGGGGGCAGGCTGAGCTTGTGCTTAATTCTTCTTCCTGATGGGAACATAGAGTGACCTGTGCCTGTCCCAACACCTAGAGCTAGTCTCTCATTGGTTCCCCCTCTTCCCGTTCATCCTCAGGACAAATTGCAACCTGTACGGAACAGGAGGTTAAAGGTGCTGATTCTCCAAGGAGGGAGATGGCTAGTAAATCGGCTGGAATGGCGAACCCGAGCAAAGGAGATGAGAAATGAGGTGCGTTTTAGAAACCTTTCCCGATCACACGGTGTACCATCTTCTGGGTTTCTCATGCCTGTTTTCGACGTAGGAAGATGCCCTTGAACCTGGAGATTTGGGACCCATGGGATGGGTACCATGCAGTATTACTTGAAAGGGTCTGCGTTGGCTCACCCAACCTCACCGAACCTCTCAGCCCCAAGAGTGTCCACCCTTATGTCTCAATCAGCTGTGGGTCTAGATATGGTCAATCCAGGTTGCATCACAGCCCCTGAACGAATTTTGTAAGAATTTCTCTCTCTTTCACTGCCTTTGTTTCACGGGTTTTGAAAAGTAATTTATTTTTATAATGGGGTTTAGCTGCTTTTCACGGCTGTGTTTATGCCGCTTTACACACCCTTGACTCACTTACAGAGAGATATCAATACATAGGTTTGAAGATTCTTACTAGTCAGATATATTCTTGTGCGGTGAATAGGGGGTGATGAGTCCAGTTCACTGAAAAAGGAATAGGTCTTGTCTCTTACATATTGGGTTTATGGAACGGTATCGGAGCTAATTTGAAACCCTTGTTTTATGCATCACCCCACCTCACCTTTCCCGTTCAGCAGCCATAGTGTGTTTTCTAAACGTGTGACTCTGTTCTGTTTTGTAATTCAGTTCAAGTGTAGCGGTTTTTACATTCCCTCTCTAAGTGATATCTTATGATAAGTGTCTTTTTCTGTGTGACTTATTTCACTTAGAATCGTCGTACCTAAATCCACTCATCGTGCTGCTACTAGCCTTATGACGTGGATTTCATGGCTGAGTGATATTCCATTGTACATGAGGACCACCACTTCTTTATCCATTTTTCGCTTTCCTAGGATATTTAAGGTGTAATGAAGTGGGGGTTCTTGTCAACAGAGCAGCCCTAAACTTTGGGGTGCCTGTGTCTTGCTGATTTTTAGTTTTCCCAATTTATACGCCCATGAGTGGAAGTGCCCTATGCTCTCCAAGCTGTGTTTTTTAGATGTTTCAGAACACACCGTACACTTCTCCAGAGTGGCTGTTGGCAATTTACGTCCCACCCATCAGCGTAGCAAGGCTCCCATTTCTCCATGGCCGGTCCTGCATTTCTGGTTTGGACACTTTTTTCCGCATGGCCCTTTTGCCCGCTGGGAAGCGAGACTTCTTTGGAGCGCTGATTGGCCTTTCCAGGTTGCTTGGTTGGCCAAAAAGGGCGTATGCGTTTTTTCCTGAATATTCTCAGGAAAAAAACGCATACGCCCTTTTTGGCCAAGGGCATCATTGTCCACGTTTTGCCGCTTTTCATGTGCTTTCAAGGCGATTCGAATCTACCTCCTGAAATCTGTTTCCTGCAATTCTGCCTTGCTTTCAAAGCCTCTTCGTTGCCTTCCCTTAATATATTTGTGGACGAGAGGTATCATTTAAAACGCTGCAGGTTTGTGAATTGCAGTGCCCCTGAGCTCCATTTTTCAACTCGCTTTTCTGGGAGCTGGCCGCAAAAGCGCAGGATTGCTTCAGGCCCTCTTCTGGTTCTGGGGGGCAGGCTGAGCTTGTGCTTAATTCTTCTTCCTGATGGGAAAATAGAGTGACCTGTGCCTGTCCCAACACCTAGAGCTAGTCTCTCATTGGTTCCCCCTCTTCCCGTTCATCCTCAGGACAAATTGCAACCTGTACGGAACAGGAGGTTAAAGGTGCTGATTCTCCAAGGAGGGAGATGGCTAGTAAATCGGCTGGAATGGCGAACCCGAGCAAAGGAGATGAGAAATGAGGTGCGTTTTAGAAACCTTTCCCGATCACACGGTGTACCATCTTCTGGGTTTCTCATGCCTGTTTTCGACATAGGAAGATGCCCTTGAACCTGGAGATTTGGGACCCATGGGATGGGTACCATGCAGTATTACTTGAAAGGGTCTGCGTTGGCTCACCCAACCTCACCGAACCTCTCAGCCCCAAGAGTGTCCACCCTTATGTCTCAATCAGCTGTGGGTCTAGATATGGTCAATCCAGGTTGCATCACAGCCCCTGAACGAATTTTGTAAGAATTTCTCTCTCTTTCACTGCCTTTGTTTCACGGGTTTTGAAAAGTAATTTATTTTTATAATGGGGTTTAGCTGCTTTTCACGGCTGTGTTTATGCCGCTTTACACACCCTTGACTCACTTACAGAGAGATATCAATACATAGGTTTGAAGATTCTTACTAGTCAGATATATTCTTGTGCGGTGAATAGGGGGTGATGAGTCCAGTTCACTGAAAAAGGAATAGGTCTTGTCTCTTACATATTGGGTTTATGGAACGGTATCGGAGCTAATTTGAAACCCTTGTTTTATGCATCACCCCACCTCACCTTTCCCGTTCAGCAGCCATAGTGTGTTTTCTAAACGTGTGACTCTGTTCTGTTTTGTAATTCAGTTCAAGTGTAGCGGTTTTTACATTCCCTCTCTAAGTGATATCTTATGATAAGTGTCTTTTTCTGTGTGACTTATTTCACTTAGAATCGTCGTACCTAAATCCACTCATCGTGCTGCTACTAGCCTTATGACGTGGATTTCATGGCTGAGTGATATTCCATTGTACATGAGGACCACCACTTCTTTATCCATTTTTCGCTTTCCTAGGATATTTAAGGTGTAATGAAGTGGGGGTTCTTGTCAACAGAGCAGCCCTAAACTTTGGGGTGCCTGTGTCTTGCTGATTTTTAGTTTTCCCAATTTATACGCCCATGAGTGGAAGTGCCCTATGCTCTCCAAGCTGTGTTTTTTAGATGTTTCAGAACACACCGTACACTTCTCCAGAGTGGCTGTTGGCAATTTACGTCCCACCCATCAGCGTAGCAAGGCTCCCATTTCTCCATGGCCGGTCCTGCATTTCTGGTTTGGACACTTTTTTCCGCATGGCCCTTTTGCCCGCTGGGAAGCGAGACTTCTTTGGAGCGCTGATTGGCCTTTCCAGGTTGCTTGGTTGGCCAAAAAGGGCGTATGCGTTTTTTCCTGAATATTCTCAGGAAAAAAACGCATACGCCCTTTTTGGCCAAGGGCATCATTGTCCACGTTTTGCCGCTTTTCATGTGCTTTCAAGGCGATTCGAATCTACCTCCTGAAATCTGTTTCCTGCAATTCTGCCTTGCTTTCAAAGCCTCTTCGTTGCCTTCCCTTAATATATTTGTGGACGAGAGGTATCATTTAAAACGCTGCAGGTTTGTGAATTGCAGTGCCCCTGAGCTCCATTTTTCAACTCGCTTTTCTGGGAGCTGGCCGCAAAAGCGCAGGATTGCTTCAGGCCCTCTTCTGGTTCTGGGGGGCAGGCTGAGCTTGTGCTTAATTCTTCTTCCTGATGGGAAAATAGAGTGACCTGTGCCTGTCCCAACACCTAGAGCTAGTCTCTCATTGGTTCCCCCTCTTCCCGTTCATCCTCAGGACAAATTGCAACCTGTACGGAACAGGAGGTTAAAGGTGCTGATTCTCCAAGGAGGGAGATGGCTAGTAAATCGGCTGGAATGGCGAACCCGAGCAAAGGAGATGAGAAATGAGGTGCGTTTTAGAAACCTTTCCCGATCACACGGTGTACCATCTTCTGGGTTTCTCATGCCTGTTTTCGACGTAGGAAGATGCCCTTGAACCTGGAGATTTGGGACCCATGGGATGGGTACCATGCAGTATTACTTGAAAGGGTCTGCGTTGGCTCACCCAACCTCACCGAACCTCTCAGCCCCAAGAGTGTCCACCCTTATGTCTCAATCAGCTGTGGGTCTAGATATGGTCAATCCAGGTTGCATCACAGCCCCTGAACGAATTTTGTAAGAATTTCTCTCTCTTTCACTGCCTTTGTTTCACGGGTTTTGAAAAGTAATTTCTTTTTATAATGGGGTTTAGCTGCTTTTCACGGCTGTGTTTATGCCGCTTTACACCCCCTTGACTCACTTACAGAGAGATATCAATACATAGGTTTGAAGATTCTTACTAGTCAGATATATTCTTGTGCGGTGAATAGGGGGTGTTGAGTCCAGTTCACTGAAAAAGGAATAGGTCTTGTCTCTTACATATTGGGTTTATGGAACGGTATCGGAGCTAATTTGAAACCCTTGTTTTATGCATCACCCCACCTCACCTTTCCCGTTCAGCAGCCATAGTGTGTTTCCTAAACGTGTGACTCTGTTCTGTTTTGTAATTCAGTTCAAGTGTAGCGGTTTTTACATTCCCTCTCTAAGTGATATCTTATGATAAGTGTCTTTTTCTGTGTGACTTATTTCACTTAGAATCGTCGTACCTAAATCCACTCATCGTGCTGCTACTAGCCTTATGACGTGGATTTCATGGCTGAGTGATATTCCATTGTACATGAGGCCCACCACTTCTTTATCCATTTTTCGCTTTCCTAGGATACTTAAGGTGTAATGAAGTGGGGGTTCTTGTCAACAGAGCAGCCCTAAACTTTGGGGTGCCTGTGTCTTGCTGATTTTTAGTTTTCCCAATTTATACGCCCATGAGTGGAAGTGCCCTATGCTCTCCAAGCTGTGTTCTTTAGATGTTTCAGAACACACCGTACACTTCTCCAGAGTGGCTGTTGGCAATTTACATCCCACCCATCAGCGTAGCAAGGCTCCCATTTCTCCATGGCCGGTCCTGCATTTCTGGTTTGGACACTTTTTTCCGCATGGCCCTTTTGCCCGCTGGGAAGCGAGACTTCTTTGGAGCGCTGATTGGCCTTTCCAGGTTGCTTGGTTGGCCAAAAAGGGCGTATGCGTTTTTTCCTGAATATATTCAGGAAAAAACGCATACGCCCTTTTTGGCCAAGGGCATCATTGTCCACGTTTTGCCGCTTTTCATGTGCTTTCAAGGCGATTCGAATCTACCTCCTGAAATCTGTTTCCTGCAATTCTGCCTTGCTTTCAAAGCCTCTTCGTTGCCTTCCCTTAATATATTTGTGGACGAGAGGTATCATTTAAAACTCTGCAGGTTTGTGAATTGCAGTGCCCCTGAGCTCCATTTTTCAACTCGCTTTTTTGGGAGCTGGCCGCCAAAGCGCAGGATTGCTTCAGGCCCTCTTCTGGTTCTGGGGGGCAGGCTGAGCTTGTGCTTAATTCTTCTTCCTGATGGGAAAATAGAGTGACCTGTGCCTGTCCCAACACCTAGAGCTAGTCTCTCATTGGTTCCCCCTCTTCCCGTTCATCCTCAGGACAAATTGCAACCTGTACGGAACAGGAGGTTAAAGGTGCTGATTCTCCAAGGAGGGAGATGGCTAGTAAATCGGCTGGAATGGCGAACCCGAGCAAAGGAGATGAGAAATGAGGTGCGTTTTAGAAACCTTTCCCGATCACACGGTGTACCATCTTCTGGGTTTCTCATGCCTGTTTTCGACGTAGGAAGATGCCCTTGAACCTGGAGATTTGGGACCCATGGGATGGGTACCATGCAGTATTACTTGAAAGGGTCTGCGTTGGCTCACCCAACCTCACCGAACCTCTCAGCCCCAAGAGTGTCCACCCTTATGTCTCAATCAGCTGTGGGTCTAGATATGGTCAATCCAGGTTGCATCACAGCCCCTGAACGAATTTTGTAAGAATTTCTCTCTCTTTCACTGCCTTTGTTTCACGGGTTTTGAAAAGTAATTTATTTTTATAATGGGGTTTAGCTGCTTTTCACGGCTGTGTTTATGCCGCTTTACACCCCCTTGACTCACTTACAGAGAGATATCAATACATAGGTTTGAAGATTCTTACTAGTCAGATATATTCTTGTGCGGTGAATAGGGGGTGTTGAGTCCAGTTCACTGAAAAAGGAATAGGTCTTGTCTCTTACATATTGGGTTTATGGAACGGTATCGGAGCTAATTTGAAACCCTTGTTTTATGCATCACCCCACCTCACCTTTCCCGTTCAGCAGCCATAGTGTGTTTCCTAAACGTGTGACTCTGTTCTGTTTTGTAATTCAGTTCAAGTGTAGCGGTTTTTACATTCCCTCTCTAAGTGATATCTTATGATAAGTGTCTTTTTCTGTGTGACTTATTTCACTTAGAATCGTCGTACCTAAATCCACTCATCGTGCTGCTACTAGCCTTATGACGTGGATTTCATGGCTGAGTGATATTCCATTGTACATGAGGCCCACCACTTCTTTATCCATTTTTCGCTTTCCTAGGATACTTAAGGTGTAATGAAGTGGGGGTTCTTGTCAACAGAGCAGCCCTAAACTTTGGGGTGCCTGTGTCTTGCTGATTTTTAGTTTTCCCAATTTATACGCCCATGAGTGGAAGTGCCCTATGCTCTCCAAGCTGTGTTCTTTAGATGTTTCAGAACACACCGTACACTTCTCCAGAGTGGCTGTTGGCAATTTACATCCCACCCATCAGCGTAGCAAGGCTCCCATTTCTCCATGGCCGGTCCTGCATTTCTGGTTTGGACACTTTTTTCCGCATGGCCCTTTTGCCCGCTGGGAAGCGAGACTTCTTTGGAGCGCTGATTGGCCTTTCCAGGTTGCTTGGTTGGCCAAAAAGGGCGTATGCGTTTTTTCCTGAATATATTCAGGAAAAAACGCATACGCCCTTTTTGGCCAAGGGCATCATTGTCCACGTTTTGCCGCTTTTCATGTGCTTTCAAGGCGATTCGAATCTACCTCCTGAAATCTGTTTCCTGCAATTCTGCCTTGCTTTCAAAGCCTCTTCGTTGCCTTCCCTTAATATATTTGTGGACGAGAGGTATCATTTAAAACTCTGCAGGTTTGTGAATTGCAGTGCCCCTGAGCTCCATTTTTCAACTCGCTTTTTTGGGAGCTGGCCGCAAAAGCGCAGGATTGCTTCAGGCCCTCTTCTGGTTCTGGGGGGCAGGCTGAGCTTGTGCTTAATTCTTCTTCCTGATGGGAAAATAGAGTGACCTGTGCCTGTCCCAACACCTAGAGCTAGTCTCTCATTGGTTCCCCCTCTTCCCCTTCATCCTCAGGACAAATTGCAACCTGTACGGAACAGGAGGTTAAAGGTGCTGATTCTCCAAGGAGGGAGATGGCTAGTAAATCGGCTGGAATGGCGAACCCGAGCAAAGGAGATGAGAAATGAGGTGCGTTTTAGAAACCTTTCCCGATCACACGGTGTACCATCTTCTGGGTTTCTCATGCCTGTTTTCGACGTAGGAAGATGCCCTTGAACCTGGAGATTTGGGACCCATGGGATGGGTACCATGCAGTATTACTTGAAAGGGTCTGCGTTGGCTCACCCAACCTCACCGAACCTCTCAGCCCCAAGAGTGTCCACCCTTATGTCTCAATCAGCTGTGGGTCTAGATATGGTCAATCCAGGTTGCATCACAGCCCCTGAACGAATTTTGTAAGAATTTCTCTCTCTTTCACTGCCTTTGTTTCACGGGTTTTGAAAAGTAATTTATTTTTATAATGGGGTTTAGCTGCTTTTCACGGCTGTGTTTATGCCGCTTTACACCCCCTTGACTCACTTACAGAGAGATATCAATACATAGGTTTGAAGATTCTTACTAGTCAGATATATTCTTGTGCGGTGAATAGGGGGTGTTGAGTCCAGTTCACTGAAAAAGGAATAGGTCTTGTCTCTTACATATTGGGTTTATGGAACGGTATCGGAGCTAATTTGAAACCCTTGTTTTATGCATCACCCCACCTCACCTTTCCCGTTCAGCAGCCATAGTGTGTTTCCTAAACGTGTGACTCTGTTCTGTTTTGTAATTCAGTTCAAGTGTAGCGGTTTTTACATTCCCTCTCTAAGTGATATCTTATGATAAGTGTCTTTTTCTGTGTGACTTATTTCACTTAGAATCGTCGTACCTAAATCCACTCATCGTGCTGCTACTAGCCTTATGACGTGGATTTCATGGCTGAGTGATATTCCATTGTACATGAGGACCACCACTTCTTTATCCATTTTTCGATTTCCTAGGATACTTAAGGTGTAATGAAGTGCGGGTTCTTGTCAACAGAGCAGCCCTAAACTTTGGGGTGCCTGTGTCTTGCTGATTTTTAGTTTTCCCAATTTATACGCCCATGAGTGGAAGTGCCCTATGCTCTCCAAGCTGTGTTCTTTAGATGTTTCAGAACACACCGTACACTTCTCCAGAGTGGCTGTTGGCAATTTACATCCCACCCATCAGCGTAGCAAGGCTCCCATTTCTCCATGGCCGGTCCTGCATTTCTGGTTTGGACACTTTTTTCCGCATGGCCCTTTTGCCCGCTGGGAAGCGAGACTTCTTTGGAGCGCTGATTGGCCTTTCCAGGTTGCTTGGTTGGCCAAAAAGGGCGTATGCGTTTTTTCCTGAATATATTCAGGAAAAAACGCATACGCCCTTTTTGGCCAAGGGCATCATTGTCCACGTTTTGCCGCTTTTCATGTGCTTTCAAGGCGATTCGAATCTACCTCCTGAAATCTGTTTCCTGCAATTCTGCCTTGCTTTCAAAGCCTCTTCGTTGCCTTCCCTTAATATATTTGTGGACGAGAGGTATCATTTAAAACTCTGCAGGTTTGTGAATTGCAGTGCCCCTGAGCTCCATTTTTCAACTCGCTTTTTTGGGAGCTGGCCGCAAAAGCGCAGGATTGCTTCAGGCCCTCTTCTGGTTCTGGGGGGCAGGCTGAGCTTGTGCTTAATTCTTCTTCCTGATGGGAAAATAGAGTGACCTGTGCCTGTCCCAACACCTAGAGCTAGTCTCTCATTGGTTCCCCCTCTTCCCGTTCATCCTCAGGACAAATTGCAACCTGTACGGAACAGGAGGTTAAAGGTGCTGATTCTCCAAGGAGGGAGATGGCTAGTAAATCGGCTGGAATGGCGAACCCGAGCAAAGGAGATGAGAAATGAGGTGCGTTTTAGAAACCTTTCCCGATCACACGGTGTACCATCTTCTGGGTTTCTCATGCCTGTTTTCGACGTAGGAAGATGCCCTTGAACCTGGAGATTTGGGACCCATGGGATGGGTACCATGCAGTATTACTTGAAAGGGTCTGCGTTGGCTCACCCAACCTCACCGAACCTCTCAGCCCCAAGAGTGTCCACCCTTATGTCTCAATCAGCTGTGGGTCTAGATATGGTCAATCCAGGTTGCATCACAGCCCCTGAACGAATTTTGTAAGAATTTCTCTCTCTTTCACTGCCTTTGTTTCAAGGGTTTTGAAAAGTAATTTATTTTTATAATGGGGTTTAGCTGCTTTTCACGGCTGTGTTTATGCCGCTTTACACCCCCTTGACTCACTTACAGAGAGATATCAATACATAGGTTTGAAGATTCTTACTAGTCAGATATATTCTTGTGCGGTGAATAGGGGGTGTTGAGTCCAGTTCACTGAAAAAGGAATAGGTCTTGTCTCTTACATATTGGGTTTATGGAACGGTATCGGAGCTAATTTGAAACCCTTGTTTTATGCATCACCCCACCTCACCTTTCCCGTTCAGCAGCCATAGTGTGTTTCCTAAACGTGTGACTCTGTTCTGTTTTGTAATTCAGTTCAAGTGTAGCGGTTTTTACATTCCCTCTCTAAGTGATATCTTATGATAAGTGTCTTTTTCTGTGTGACTTATTTCACTTAGAATCGTCGTACCTAAATACACTCATCGTGCTGCTACTAGCCTTATGACGTGGATTTCATGGCTGAGTGATATTCCATTGTACATGAGGATCCCAACTTCTTTATCCATTTTTCGCTTTCCTAGGATACTTAACGTGTAATGAAGTGGGGGTTCTTGTCAACAGAGCAGCCGTAAACTTTGGGGTGCCTGTGTCTTGCTGATTTTTAGTTTCCCCAATTTATACGCCCATGAGTGGAAGTGCCCTATGCTCTCCAAGCTGTGTTTTTTAGATGTTTCAGAACACACTGTACACTTCTCCAGAGTGGCTGTTGGCAATTTACGTCCCACCCATCAGCGTAGGAAGGCTCCCATTTCTCCATGGCCGGTCCTGCATTTCTGGTTTGGACACATTTTTCCGCATGGCCCTTTTGCCCGCTGGGAAGCGAGACTTCTTTGGAGCGCTGATTGGCCTTTCCAGGTTGCTTGGTTGGCCAAAAAGGGCGTATGCGTTTTTTCCTGAATATATTCAGGAAAAAACGCATACGCCCTTTTTGGCCAAGGGCATCATTGTCCACGTTTTGCCGCTTTTCATGTGCTTTCAAGGCGATTCGAATCTACCTCCTGAAATCTGTTTCCTGCAATTCTGCCTTGCTTTCAAAGCCTCTTCGTTGCCTTCCCTTAATATATTTGTGGACGAGAGGTATCATTTAAAACTCTGCAGGTTTGTGAATTGCAGTGCCCCTGAGCTCCATTTTTCAACTCGCTTTTTTGGGAGCTGGCCGCAAAAGCGCAGGATTGCTTCAGGCCCTCTTCTGGTTCTGGGGGGCAGGCTGAGCTTGTGCTTAATTCTTCTTCCTGATGGGAAAATAGAGTGACCTGTGCCTGTCCCAACACCTAGAGCTAGTCTCTCATTGGTTCCCCCTCTTCCCGTTCATCCTCAGGACAAATTGCAACCTGTACGGAACAGGAGGTTAAAGGTGCTGATTCTCCAAGGAGGGAGATGGCTAGTAAATCGGCTGGAATGGCGAACCCGAGCAAAGGAGATGAGAAATGAGGTGCGTTTTAGAAACCTTTCCCGATCACACGGTGTACCATCTTCTGGGTTTCTCATGCCTGTTTTCGACGTAGGAAGATGCCCTTGAACCTGGAGATTTGGGACCCATGGGATGGGTACCATGCAGTATTACTTGAAAGGGTCTGCGTTGGCTCACCCAACCTCACCGAACCTCTCAGCCCCAAGAGTGTCCACCCTTATGTCTCAATCAGCTGTGGGTCTAGATATGGTCAATCCAGGTTGCATCACAGCCCCTGAACGAATTTTGTAAGAATTTCTCTCTCTTTCACTGCCTTTGTTTCACGGGGTTTGAAAAGTAATTTATTTTTATAATGGGGTTTAGCTGCTTTTCACGGCTGTGTTTATGCCGCTTTACACCCCCTTGACTCACTTACAGAGAGATATCAATACATAGGTTTGAAGATTCTTACTAGTCAGATATATTCTTGTGCGGTGAATAGGGGGTGTTGAGTCCAGTTCACTGAAAAAGGAATAGGTCTTGTCTCTTACATATTGGGTTTATGGAACGGTATCGGAGCTAATTTGAAACCCTTGTTTTATGCATCACCCCACCTCACCTTTCCCGTTCAGCAGCCATAGTGTGTTTCCTAAACGTGTGACTCTGTTCTGTTTTGTAATTCAGTTCAAGTGTAGCGGTTTTTACATTCCCTCTCTAAGTGATATCTTATGATAAGTGTCTTTTTCTGTGTGACTTATTTCACTTAGAATCGTCGTACCTAAATCCACTCATCGTGCTGCTACTAGCCTTATGACGTGGATTTCATGGCTGAGTGATATTCCATTGTACATGAGGACCACAACTTCCTTATCCATTTTTCGCTTTCCTAGGATACTTAAGGTGTAATGAAGTGGGGGTTCTTGTCAACAGAGCAGCCCTAAACTTTGGGGTGCCTGTGTCTTGCTGATTTTTAGTTTTCCCAATTTATACGCCCATGAGTGGAAGTGCCCTATGCTCTCCAAGCTGTGTTCTTTAGATGTTTCAGAACACACCGTACACTTCTCCAGAGTGGCTGTTGGCAATTTACATCCCACCCATCAGCGTAGCAAGGCTCCCATTTCTCCATGGCCGGTCCTGCATTTCTGGTTTGGACACTTTTTTCCGCATGGCCCTTTTGCCCGCTGGGAAGCGAGACTTCTTTGGAGCGCTGATTGGCCTTTCCAGGTTGCTTGGTTGGCCAAAAAGGGCGTATGCGTTTTTTCCTGAATATATTCAGGAAAAAACGCATACGCCCTTTTTGGCCAAGGGCATCATTGTCCACGTTTTGCCGCTTTTCATGTGCTTTCAAGGCGATTCGAATCTACCTCCTGAAATCTGTTTCCTGCAATTCTGCCTTGCTTTCAAAGCCTCTTCGTTGCCTTCCCTTAATATATTTGTGGACGAGAGGTATCATTTAAAACTCTGCAGGTTTGTGAATTGCAGTGCCCCTGAGCTCCATTTTTCAACTCGCTTTTTTGGGAGCTGGCCGCAAAAGCGCAGGATTGCTTCAGGCCCTCTTCTGGTTCTGGGGGGCAGGCTGAGCTTGTGCTTAATTCTTCTTCCTGATGGGAAAATAGAGTGACCTGTGCCTGTCCCAACACCTAGAGCTAGTCTCTCATTGGTTCCCCCTCTTCCCGTTCATCCTCAGGACAAATTGCAACCTGTACGGAACAGGAGGTTAAAGGTGCTGATTCTCCAAGGAGGGAGATGGCTAGTAAATCGGCTGGAATGGCGAACCCGAGCAAAGGAGATGAGAAATGAGGTGCGTTTTAGAAACCTTTCCCGATCACACGGTGTACCATCTTCTGGGTTTCTCATGCCTGTTTTCGACGTAGGAAGATGCCCTTGAACCTGGAGATTTGGGACCCATGGGATGGGTACCATGCAGTATTACTTGAAAGGGTCTGCGTTGGCTCACCCAACCTCACCGAACCTCTCAGCCCCAAGAGTGTCCACCCTTATGTCTCAATCAGCTGTGGGTCTAGATATGGTCAATCCAGGTTGCATCACAGCCCCTGAACGAATTTTGTAAGAATTTCTCTCTCTTTCACTGCCTTTGTTTCACGGGTTTTGAAAAGTAATTTATTTTTATAATGGGGTTTAGCTGCTTTTCACGGCTGTGTTTATGCCGCTTTACACCCCCTTGACTCACTTACAGAGAGATATCAATACATAGGTTTGAAGATTCTTACTAGTCAGATATATTCTTGTGCGGTGAATAGGGGGTGTTGAGTCCAGTTCACTGAAAAAGGAATAGGTCTTGTCTCTTACATATTGGGTTTATGGAACGGTATCGGAGCTAATTTGAAACCCTTGTTTTATGCATCACCCCACCTCACCTTTCCCGTTCAGCAGCCATAGTGTGTTTCCTAAACGTGTGACTCTGTTCTGTTTTGTAATTCAGTTCAAGTGTAGCGGTTTTTACATTCCCTCTCTAAGTGATATCTTATGATAAGTGTCTTTTTCTGTGTGACTTATTTCACTTAGAATCGTCGTACCTAAATCCACTCATCGTGCTGCTACTAGCCTTATGACGTGGATTTCATGGCTGAGTGATATTCCATTGTACATGAGGACCACAACTTCTTTATCCATTTTTCGCTTTCCTAGGATATTTAAGGTGTAATGAAGTGGGGGTTCTTGTCAACAGAGCAGCCCTAAACTTTGGGGTGCCTGTGTCTTGCTGATTTTTAGTTTTCCCAATTTATACGCCCATGAGTGGAAGTGCCCTATGCTCTCCAAGCTGTGTTTTTTAGATGTTTCAGAACACACCGTACACTTCTCCAGAGTGGCTGTTGGCAATTTACATCCCACCCATCAGCGTAGCAAGGCTCCCATTTCTCCATGGCCAGTCCTGCATTTCTGGTTTGGACACTTTTTTCCGCATGGCCCTTTTGCCCGCTGGGAAGCGAGACTTCTTTGGAGCGCTGATTGGCCTTTCCAGGTTGCTTGGTTGGCCAAAAAGGGCGTATGCGTTTTTTCCTGAATATATTCAGGAAAAAACGCATACGCCCTTTTTGGGCAAGGGCATCATTGTCCACGTTTTGCCGCTTTTCATGTGCTTTCAAGGCGATTCGAATCTACCTCCTGAAATCTGTTTCCTGCAATTCTGCCTTGCTTTCAAAGCCTCTTCGTTGCCTTCCCTTAATATATTTGTGGACGAGAGGTATCATTTAAAACTCTGCAGGTTTGTGAATTGCAGTGCCCCTGAGCTCCATTTTTCAACTCGCTTTTTTGGGAGCTGGCCGCAAAAGCGCAGGATTGCTTCAGGCCCTCTTCTGGTTCTGGGGGGCAGGCTGAGCTTGTGCTTAATTCTTCTTCCTGATGGGAAAATAGAGTGACCTGTGCCTGTCCCAACACCTAGAGCTAGTCTCTCATTGGTTCCCCCTCTTCCCGTTCATCCTCAGGACAAATTGCAACCTGTACGGAACAGGAGGTTAAAGGTGCTGATTCTCCAAGGAGGGAGATGGCTAGTAAATCGGCTGGAATGGCGAACCCGAGCAAAGGAGATGAGAAATGAGGTGCGTTTTAGAAACCTTTCCCGATCACACGGTGTACCATCTTCTGGGTTTCTCATGCCTGTTTTCGACGTAGGAAGATGCCCTTGAACCTGGAGATTTGGGACCCATGGGATGGGTACCATGCAGTATTACTTGAAAGGGTCTGCGTTGGCTCACCCAACCTCACCGAACCTCTCAGCCCCAAGAGTGTCCACCCTTATGTCTCAATCAGCTGTGGGTCTAGATATGGTCCATCCAGGTTGCATCACAGCCCCTGAACGAATTTTGTAAGAATTTCTCTCTCTTTCACTGCCTTTGTTTCACGGGTTTTGAAAAGTAATTTATTTTTATAATGGGGTTTAGCTGCTTTTCACGGCTGTGTTTATGCCGCTTTACACCCCCTTGACTCACTTACAGAGAGATATCAATATATAGGTTTGAAGATTCTTACTAGTCAGATATATTCTTGTGCGGTGAATAGGGGGTGTTGAGTCCAGTTCACTGAAAAAGGAATAGGTCTTGTCTCTTACATATTGGGTTTATGGAACGGTATCGGAGCTAATTTGAAACCCTTGTTTTATGCATCACCCCACCTCACCTTTCCCGTTCAGCAGCCATAGTGTGTTTCCTAAACGTGTGACTCTGTTCTGTTTTGTAATTCAGTTCAAGTGTAGCGGTTTTTACATTCCCTCTCTAAGTGATATCTTATGATAAGTGTATTTTTCTGTGTGACTTATTTCACTTAGAATCGTCGTACCTAAATCCACTCATCGTGCTGCTACTAGCCTTATGACGTGGATTTCATGGCTGAGTGATATTCCATTGTACATGAGGACCACAACTTCTTTATCCATTTTTCGCTTTCCTAGGATACTTAAGGTGTAATGAAGTGGGGGTTCTTGTCAACAGAGCAGCCGTAAACTTTGGGGTGCCTGTGTCTTGCTGATTTTTAGTTTTCCCAATTTATACGCCCATGAGTGGAAGTGCCCTATGCTCTCCAAGCTGTGTTTTTTAGATGTTTCAGAACACACCGTACACTTCTCCAGAGTGGCTGTTGGCAATTTACATCCCACCCATCAGCGTAGCAAGGCTCCCATTTCTCCATGGCCGGTCCTGCATTTCTGGTTTGGACACTTTTTTCCGCATGGCCCTTTTGCCCGCTGGGAAGCGAGACTTCTTTGGAGCGCTGATTGGCCTTTCCAGGTTGCTTGGTTGGCCAAAAAGGGCGTATGCGTTTTTTCCTGAATATATTCAGGAAAAAACGCATACGCCCTTTTTGGCCAAGGGCATCATTGTCCACGTTTTGCCGCTTTTCATGTGCTTTCAAGGCGATTCGAATCTACCTCCTGAAATCTTTTTCCTGCAATTCTGCCTTGCTTTCAAAGCCTCTTCGTTGCCTTCCCTTAATATATTTGTGGACGAGAGGTATCATTTAAAACTCTGCAGGTTTGTGAATTGCAGTGCCCCTGAGCTCCATTTTTCAACTCGCTTTTTTGGGAGCTGGCCGCAAAAGCGCAGGATTGCTTCAGGCCCTCTTCTGGTTCTGGGGGGCAGGCTGAGCTTGTGCTTAATTCTTCTTCCTGATGGGAACATAGAGTGACCTGTGCCTGTCCCAACACCTAGAGCTAGTCTCTCATTGGTTCCCTCTCTTCCCGTTCATCCTCAGGACAAATTGCAACCTGTACGGAACAGGAGGTTAAAGGTGCTGATTCTCCAAGGAGGGAGATGGCTAGTAAATCGGCTGGAATGGCGAACCCGAGCAAAGGAGATGAGAAATGAGGTGCGTTTTAGAAACCTTTCCCGATCACACGGTGTACCATCTTCTGGGTTTCTCATGCCTGTTTTCGACGTAGGAAGATGCCCTTGAACCTGGAGATTTGGGACCCATGGGATGGGTACCATGCAGTATTACTTGAAAGGGTCTGCGTTGGCTCACCCAACCTCACCGAACCTCTCAGCCCCAAGAGTGTCCACCCTTATGTCTCAATCAGCTGTGGGTCTAGATATGGTCAATCCAGGTTGCATCACAGCCCCTGAACGAATTTTGTAAGAATTTCTCTCTCTTTCACTGTCTTTGTTTCACGGGTTTTGAAAAGTAATTTATTTTTATAATGGGGTTTAGCTGCTTTTCACGGCTGTGTTTATGCCGCTTTACACCCCCTTGACTCACTTACAGAGAGATATCAATACATAGGTTTGAAGATTCTTACTAGTCAGATATATTCTTGTGCGGTGAATAGGGGGTGATGAGTCCAGTTCACTGAAAAAGGAATAGGTCTTGTCTCTTACATATTGGGTTTATGGAACGGTATCGGAGCTAATTTGAAACCCTTGTTTTATGCATCACCCCACCTCACCTTTCCCGTTCAGCAGCCATAGTGTGTTTCCTAAACGTGTGACTCTGTTCTGTTTTGTAATTCAGTTCAAGTGTAGCGGTTTTTACATTCCCTCTCTAAGTGATATCTTATGATAAGTGTCTTTTTCTGTGTGACTTATTTCACTTAGAATCGTCGTACCTAAATCCACTCATCGTGCTGCTACTAGCCTTATGACGTGGATTTCCTGGCTGAGTGATATTCCATTGTACATGAGGACCACCACTTCTTTATCCATTTTTCGCTTTCCTAGGATATTTAACGTGTAATGAAGTGGGGGTTCTTGTCAACAGAGCAGCCCTAAACTTTGGGGTGCCTGTGTCTTGCTGATTTTTAGTTTTCCCAATTTATACGCCCATGAGTGGAAGTGCCCTATGCTCTCCAAGCTGTGTTCTTTAGATGTTTCAGAACACACCGTACACTTCTCCAGAGTGGCTGTTGGCAATTTACATCCCACCCATCAGCGTAGCAAGGCTCCCATTTCTCCATGGCCGGTCCTGCATTTCTGGTTTGGACACTTTTTTCCGCATGGCCCTTTTGCCCGCTGGGAAGCGAGACTTCTTTGGAGCGCTGATTGGCCTTTCCAGGTTGCTTGGTTGGCCAAAAAGGGCGTATGCGTTTTTTCCTGAATATATTCAGGAAAAAACGCATACGCCCTTTTTGGCCAAGGGCATCATTGTCCACGTTTTGCCGCTTTTCATGTGCTTTCAAGGCGATTCGAATCTACCTCCTGAAATCTGTTTCCTGCAATTCTGCCTTGCTTTCAAAGCCTCTTCGTTGCCTTCCCTTAATATATTTGTGGACGAGAGGTATCATTTAAAACTCTGCAGGTTTGTGAATTGCAGTGCCCCTGAGCTCCATTTTTCAACTCGCTTTTTTGGGAGCTGGCCGCAAAAGCGCAGGATTGCTTCAGGCCCTCTTCTGGTTCTGGGGGGCAGGCTGAGCTTGTGCTTAATTCTTCTTCCTGATGGGAAAATAGAGTGACCTGTGCCTGTCCCAACACCTAGAGCTAGTCTCTCATTGGTTCCCCCTCTTCCCGTTCATCCTCAGGACAAATTGCAACCTGTACGGAACAGGAGGTTAAAGGTGCTGATTCTCCAAGGAGGGAGATGGCTAGTAAATCGGCTGGAATGGCGAACCCGAGCAAAGGAGATGAGAAATGAGGTGCGTTTTAGAAACCTTTCCCGATCACACGGTGTACCATCTTCTGGGTTTCTCATGCCTGTTTTCGACGTAGGAAGATGCCCTTGAACCTGGAGATTTGGGACCCATGGGATGGGTACCATGCAGTATTACTTGAAAGGGTCTGCGTTGGCTCACCCAACCTCACCGAACCTCTCAGCCCCAAGAGTGTCCACCCTTATGTCTCAATCAGCTGTGGGTCTAGATATGGTCAATCCAGGTTGCATCACAGCCCCTGAACGAATTTTGTAAGAATTTCTCTCTCTTTCACTGCCTTTGTTTCACGGGTTTTGAAAAGTAATTTATTTTTATAATGGGGTTTAGCTGCTTTTCACGGCTGTGTTTATGCCGCTTTACACCCCCTTGACTCACTTACAGAGAGATATCAATACATAGGTTTGAAGATTCTTACTAGTCAGATATATTCTTGTGCGGTGAATAGGGGGTGTTGAGTCCAGTTCACTGAAAAAGGAATAGGTCTTGTCTCTTACATATTGGGTTTATGGAACGGTATCGGAGCTAATTTGAAACCCTTGTTTTATGCATCACCCCACCTCACCTTTCCCGTTCAGCAGCCATAGTGTGTTTCCTAAACGTGTGACTCTGTTCTGTTTTGTAATTCAGTTCAAGTGTAGCGGTTTTTACATTCCCTCTCTAAGTGATATCTTATGATAAGTGTCTTTTTCTGTGTGACTTATTTCACTTAGAATCGTCGTACCTAAATCCACTCATCGTGCTGCTACTAGCCTTATGACGTGGATTTCATGGCTGAGTGATATTCCATTGTACATGAGGACCACAACTTCTTTATCCATTTTTTGCTTTCCTAGGATATTTAAGGTGTAATGAAGTGGGGGTTCTTGTCAACAGAGCAGCCCTAAACTTTGGGGTGCCTGTGTCTTGCTGATTTTTAGTTTTCCCAATTTATACGCCCATGAGTGGAAGTGCCCTATGCTCTCCAAGCTGTGTTCTTCAGATGTTTCAGAACACACTGTACACTTCTCCAGAGTGGCTGTTGGCAATTTACATCCCACCCATCAGCGTAGCAAGGCTCCCATTTCTCCATGGCCGGTCCTGCATTTCTGGTTTGGACACTTTTTTCCGCATGGCCCTTTTGCCCGCTGGGAAGCGAGACTTCTTTGGAGCGCTGATTGGCCTTTCCAGGTTGCTTGGTTGGCCAAAAAGGGCGTATGCGTTTTTTCCTGAATATATTCAGGAAAAAACGCATACGCCCTTTTTGGGCAAGGGCATCATTGTCCACGTTTTGCCGCTTTTCATGTGCTTTCAAGGCGATTCGAATCTACCTCCTGAAATCTGTTTCCTGCAATTCTGCCTTGCTTTCAAAGCCTCTTCGTTGCCTTCCCTTAATATATTTGTGGACGAGCGGTATCATTTAAAACTCTGCAGGTTTGTGAATTGCAGTGCCCCTGAGCTCCATTTTTCAACTCGCTTTTTTGGGAGCTGGCCGCAAAAGCGCAGGATTGCTTCAGGCCCTCTTCTGGTTCTGGGGGGCAGGCTGAGCTTGTGCTTAATTCTTCTTCCTGATGGGAAAATAGAGTGACCTGTGCCTGTCCCAACACCTAGAGCTAGTCTCTCATTGGTTCCCCCTCTTCCCGTTCATCCTCAGGACAAATTGCAACCTGTACGGAACAGGAGGTTAAAGGTGCTGATTCTCCAAGGAGGGAGATGGCTAGTAAATCGGCTGGAATGGCGAACCCGAGCAAAGGAGATGAGAAATGAGGTGCGTTTTAGAAACCTTTCCCGATCACACGGTGTACCATCTTCTGGGTTTCTCATGCCTGTTTTCGACGTAGGAAGATGCCCTTGAACCTGGAGATTTGGGACCCATGGGATGGGTACCATGCAGTATTACTTGAAAGGGTCTGCGTTGGCTCACCCAACCTCACCGAACCTCTCAGCCCCAAGAGTGTCCACCCTTATGTCTCAATCAGCTGTGGGTCTAGATATGGTCAATCCAGGTTGCATCACAGCCCCTGAACGAATTTTGTAAGAATTTCTCTCTCTTTCACTGCCTTTGTTTCACGGGTTTTGAAAAGTAATTTATTTTTATAATGGGGTTTAGCTGCTTTTCACGGCTGTGTTTATGCCGCTTTACACCCCCTTGACTCACTTACAGAGAGATATCAATACATAGGTTTGAAGATTCTTACTAGTCAGATATATTCTTGTGCGGTGAATAGGGGGTGTTGAGTCCAGTTCACTGAAAAAGGAATAGGTCTTGTCTCTTACATATTGGGTTTATGGAACGGTATCGGAGCTAATTTGAAACCCTTGTTTTATGCATCACCCCACCTCACCTTTCCCGTTCAGCAGCCATAGTGTGTTTCCTAAACGTGTGACTCTGTTCTGTTTTGTAATTCAGTTCAAGTGTAGCGGTTTTTACATTCCCTCTCTAAGTGATATCTTATGATAAGTGTCTTTTTCTGTGTGACTTATTTCACTTAGAATCGTCGTACCTAAATCCACTCATCGTGCTGCTACTAGCCTTATGACGTGGATTTCCTGGCTGAGTGATATTCCATTGTACATGAGGACCACCACTTCTTTATCCATTTTTCGCCTTCCTAGGATACTTAAGGTGTAATGAAGTGGGGGTTCTTGTCAACAGAGCAGCCCTAAACTTTGGGGTGCCTGTGTCTTGCTGATTTTTAGTTTTCCCAATTTATACGCCCATGAGTGGAAGTGCCCTATGCTCTCCAAGCTGTGTTCTTTAGATGTTTCAGAACACACCGTACACTTCTCCAGAGTGGCTGTTGGCAATTTACATCCCACCCATCAGCGTAGCAAGGCTCCCATTTCTCCATGGCCGGTCCTGCATTTCTGGTTTGGACACTTTTTTCCGCATGGCCCTTTTGCCCGCTGGGAAGCGAGACTTCTTTGGAGCGCTGATTGGCCTTTCCAGGTTGCTTGGTTGGCCAAAAAGGGCGTATGCGTTTTTTCCTGAATATATTCAGGTAAAAACGCATACGCCCTTTTTGGCCAAGGGCATCATTGTCCACGTTTTGCCGCTTTTCATGTGCTTTCAAGGCGATTCGAATCTACCTCCTGAAATCTGTTTCCTGCAATTCTGCCTTGCTTTCAAAGCCTCTTCGTTGCCTTCCCTTAATATATTTGTGGACGAGAGGTATCATTTAAAACTCTGCAGGTTTGTGAATTGCAGTGCCCCTGAGCTCCATTTTTCAACTCGCTTTTTTGGGAGCTGGCCGCAAAAGCGCAGGATTGCTTCAGGCCCTCTTCTGGTTCTGGGGGGCAGGCTGAGCTTGTGCTTAATTCTTCTTCCTGATGGGAAAATAGAGTGACCTGTGCCTGTCCCAACACCTAGAGCTAGTCTCTCATTGGTTCCCCCTCTTCCCGTTCATCCTCAGGACAAATTGCAACCTGTACGGAACAGGAGGTTAAAGGTGCTGATTCTCCAAGGAGGGAGATGGCTAGTAAATCGGCTGGAATGGCGAACCCGAGCAAAGGAGATGAGAAATGAGGTGCGTTTTAGAAACCTTTCCCGATCACACGGTGTACCATCTTCTGGGTTTCTCATGCCTGTTTTCGACGTAGGAAGATGCCCTTGAACCTGGAGATTTGGGACCCATGGGATGGGTACCATGCAGTATTACTTGAAAGGGTCTGCGTTGGCTCACCCAACCTCACCGAACCTCTCAGCCCCAAGAGTGTCCACCCTTATGTCTCAATCAGCTGTGGGTCTAGATATGGTCAATCCAGGTTGCATCACAGCCCCTGAACGAATTTTGTAAGAATTTCTCTCTCTTTCACTGCCTTTGTTTCACGGGTTTTGAAAAGTAATTTATTTTTATAATGGGGTTTAGCTGCTTTTCACGGCTGTGTTTATGCCGCTTTACACCCCCTTGACTCACTTACAGAGAGATATCAATACATAGGTTTGAAGATTCTTACTAGTCAGATATATTCTTGTGCGGTGAATAGGGGGTGATGAGTCCAGTTCACTGAAAAAGGAATAGGTCTTGTCTCTTACATATTGGGTTTATGGAACGGTATCGGAGCTAATTTGAAACCCTTGTTTTATGCATCACCCCACCTCACCTTTCCCGTTCAGCAGCCATAGTGTGTTTCCTAAACGTGTGACTCTGTTCTGTTTTGTAATTCAGTTCAAGTGTAGCGGTTTTTACATTCCCTCTCTAAGTGATATCTTATGATAAGTGTCTTTTTCTGTGTGACTTATTTCACTTAGAATCGTCGTACCTAAATCCACTCATCGTGCTTCTACTAGCCTTATGACGTGGATTTCCTGGCTGAGTGATATTCCATTGTACATGAGGACCACAACTTCTTTATCCATTTTTTGCTTTCCTAGGATATTTAAGGTGTAATGAAGTGGGGGTTCTTGTCAACAGAGCAGCCCTAAACTTTGGGGTGCCTGTGTCTTGCTGATTTTTAGTTTTCCCAATTTATACGCCCATGAGTGGAAGTGCCCTATGCTCTCCAAGCTGTGTTCTTCAGATGTTTCAGAACACACTGTACACTTCTCCAGAGTGGCTGTTGGCAATTTACATCCCACCCATCAGCGTAGCAAGGCTCCCATTTCTCCATGGCCGGTCCTGCATTTCTGGTTTGGACACTTTTTTCCGCATGGCCCTTTTGACCGCTGGGAAGCGAGACTTCTTTGGAGCGCTGATTGGCCTTTCCAGGTTGCTTGGTTGGCCAAAAAGGGCGTATGCGTTTTTTCCTGAATATATTCAGGAAAAAACGCATACGCCCTTTTTGGGCAAGGGCATCATTGTCCACGTTTTGCCGCTTTTCATGTGCTTTCAAGGCGATTCGAATCTACCTCCTGAAATCTGTTTCCTGCAATTCTGCCTTGCTTTCAAAGCCTCTTCGTTGCCTTCCCTTAATATATTTGTGGACGAGCGGTATCATTTAAAACTCTGCAGGTTTGTGAATTGCAGTGCCCCTGAGCTCCATTTTTCAACTCGCTTTTTTGGGAGCTGGCCGCAAAAGCGCAGGATTGCTTCAGGCCCTCTTCTGGTTCTGGGGGGCAGGCTGAGCTTGTGCTTAATTCTTCTTCCTGATGGGAAAATAGAGTGACCTGTGCCTGTCCCAACACCTAGAGCTAGTCTCTCATTGGTTCCCCCTCTTCCCGTTCATCCTCAGGACAAATTGCAACCTGTACGGAACAGGAGGTTAAAGGTGCTGATTCTCCAAGGAGGGAGATGGCTAGTAAATCGGCTGGAATGGCGAACCCGAGCAAAGGAGATGAGAAATGAGGTGCGTTTTAGAAACCTTTCCCGATCACACGGTGTACCATCTTCTGGGTTTCTCATGCCTGTTTTCGACGTAGGAAGATGCCCTTGAACCTGGAGATTTGGGACCCATGGGATGGGTACCATGCAGTATTACTTGAAAGGGTCTGCGTTGGCTCACCCAACCTCACCGAACCTCTCAGCCCCAAGAGTGTCCACCCTTATGTCTCAATCAGCTGTGGGTCTAGATATGGTCAATCCAGGTTGCATCACAGCCCCTGAACGAATTTTGTAAGAATTTCTCTCTCTTTCACTGCCTTTGTTTCACGGGTTTTGAAAAGTAATTTATTTTTATAATGGGGTTTAGCTGCTTTTCACGGCTGTGTTTATGCCGCTTTACACCCCCTTGACTCACTTACAGAGAGATATCAATACATAGGTTTGAAGATTCTTACTAGTCAGATATATTCTTGTGCGGTGAATAGGGGGTGTTGAGTCCAGTTCACTGAAAAAGGAATAGGTCTTGTCTCTTACATATTGGGTTTATGGAACGGTATCGGAGCTAATTTGAAACCCTTGTTTTATGCATCACCCCACCTCACCTTTCCCGTTCAGCAGCCATAGTGTGTTTCCTAAACGTGTGACTCTGTTCTGTTTTGTAATTCAGTTCAAGTGTAGCGGTTTTTACATTCCCTCTCTAAGTGATATCTTATGATAAGTGTCTTTTTCTGTGTGACTTATTTCACTTAGAATCGTCGTACCTAAATCCACTCATCGTGCTGCTACTAGCCTTATGACGTGGATTTCCTGGCTGAGTGATATTCCATTGTACATGAGGACCACCACTTCTTTATCCATTTTTCGCCTTCCTAGGATACTTAAGGTGTAATGAAGTGGGGGTTCTTGTCAACAGAGCAGCCCTAAACTTTGGGGTGCCTGTGTCTTGCTGATTTTTAGTTTTCCCAATTTATACGCCCATGAGTGGAAGTGCCCTATGCTCTCCAAGCTGTGTTCTTTAGATGTTTCAGAACACACCGTACACTTCTCCAGAGTGGCTGTTGGCAATTTACATCCCACCCATCAGCGTAGCAAGGCTCCCATTTCTCCATGGCCGGTCCTGCATTTCTGGTTTGGACACTTTTTTCCGCATGGCCCTTTTGCCCGCTGGGAAGCGAGACTTCTTTGGAGCGCTGATTGGCCTTTCCAGGTTGCTTGGTTGGCCAAAAAGGGCGTATGCGTTTTTTCCTGAATATATTCAGGTAAAAACGCATACGCCCTTTTTGGCCAAGGGCATCATTGTCCACGTTTTGCCGCTTTTCATGTGCTTTCAAGGCGATTCGAATCTACCTCCTGAAATCTGTTTCCTGCAATTCTGCCTTGCTTTCAAAGCCTCTTCGTTGCCTTCCCTTAATATATTTGTGGACGAGAGGTATCATTTAAAACTCTGCAGGTTTGTGAATTGCAGTGCCCCTGAGCTCCATTTTTCAACTCGCTTTTTTGGGAGCTGGCCGCAAAAGCGCAGGATTGCTTCAGGCCCTCTTCTGGTTCTGGGGGGCAGGCTGAGCTTGTGCTTAATTCTTCTTCCTGATGGGAAAATAGAGTGACCTGTGCCTGTCCCAACACCTAGAGCTAGTCTCTCATTGGTTCCCCCTCTTCCCGTTCATCCTCAGGACAAATTGCAACCTGTACGGAACAGGAGGTTAAAGGTGCTGATTCTCCAAGGAGGGAGATGGCTAGTAAATCGGCTGGAATGGCGAACCCGAGCAAAGGAGATGAGAAATGAGGTGCGTTTTAGAAACCTTTCCCGATCACACGGTGTACCATCTTCTGGGTTTCTCATGCCTGTTTTCGACGTAGGAAGATGCCCTTGAACCTGGAGATTTGGGACCCATGGGATGGGTACCATGCAGTATTACTTGAAAGGGTCTGCGTTGGCTCACCCAACCTCACCGAACCTCTCAGCCCCAAGAGTGTCCACCCTTATGTCTCAATCAGCTGTGGGTCTAGATATGGTCAATCCAGGTTGCATCACAGCCCCTGAACGAATTTTGTAAGAATTTCTCTCTCTTTCACTGCCTTTGTTTCACGGGTTTTGAAAAGTAATTTATTTTTATAATGGGGTTTAGCTGCTTTTCACGGCTGTGTTTATGCCGCTTTACACCCCCTTGACTCACTTACAGAGAGATATCAATACATAGGTTTGAAGATTCTTACTAGTCAGATATATTCTTGTGCGGTGAATAGGGGGTGATGAGTCCAGTTCACTGAAAAAGGAATAGGTCTTGTCTCTTACATATTGGGTTTATGGAACGGTATCGGAGCTAATTTGAAACCCTTGTTTTATGCATCACCCCACCTCACCTTTCCCGTTCAGCAGCCATAGTGTGTTTCCTAAACGTGTGACTCTGTTCTGTTTTGTAATTCAGTTCAAGTGTAGCGGTTTTTACATTCCCTCTCTAAGTGATATCTTATGATAAGTGTCTTTTTCTGTGTGACTTATTTCACTTAGAATCGTCGTACCTAAATCCACTCATCGTGCTTCTACTAGCCTTATGACGTGGATTTCCTGGCTGAGTGATATTCCATTGTACATGAGGACCACCACTTCTTTATCCATTTTTCGCCTTCCTAGGATACTTAAGGTGTAATGAAGTGGGGGTTCTTGTCAACAGAGCAGCCCTAAACTTTGGGGTGCCTGTGTCTTGCTGATTTTTAGTTTTCCCAATTTATACGCCCATGAGTGGAAGTGCCCTATGCTCTCCAAGCTGTGTTCTTTAGATGTTTCAGAACACACCGTACACTTCTCCAGAGTGGCTGTTGGCAATTTACATCCCACCCATCAGCGTAGCAAGGCTCCCATTTCTCCATGGCCGGTCCTGCATTTCTGGTTTGGACACTTTTTTCCGCATGGCCCTTTTGCCCGCTGGGAAGCGAGACTTCTTTGGAGCGCTGATTGGCCTTTCCAGGTTGCTTGGTTGGCCAAAAAGGGCGTATGCGTGTTTTCCTGAATATATTCAGGAAAACACGCATACGCCCTTTTTGGCCAAGGGCATCATTGTCCACGTTTTGCCGCTTCATGTGCTTTCAAGGCGATTCGAATCTACCTCCTGAAATCTGTTTCCTGCAATTCTGCCTTGCTTTCAAAGCCTCTTCGTTGCCTTCCCTTAATATATTTGTGGACGAGAGGTATCATTTAAAACTCTGCAGGTTTGTGAATTGCAGTGCCCCTGAGCTCCATTTTTCAACTCGCTTTTTTGGGAGCTGGCCGCAAAAGCGCAGGATTGCTTCAGGCCCTCTTCTGGTTCTGGGGGGCAGGCTGAGGCTGTGGTTAATTCTTCTTCCTGATGGGAAAATAGAGTGACCTGTGCCAGTCCCAACACCTAGAGCTAGTCTCTCATTGGTTCCCCCTCTTCCCGTTCATCCTCAGGACAAATTGCAACCTGTACGGAACAGGAGGTTAAAGGTGCTGATTCTCCAAGGAGGGAGATGGCTAGTAAAGGGGCTGGAATAGCGAACCCGAGCAAAGGAGATGAGAAATGAGGTGCGTTTTAGAAACCTTTCCCGATCACACGGTGTACCATCTTCTGGGTTTCTCATGCACGTTTTCGACGTAGGAAGATGCCCTTGATCCTGGGGATTTGGGACCCATGGGATGGGTACCATGCAGTATTACTTTAAAGGGTCTGCGTTGACTCACCCAACCTCACCACACCTCTCAGCCCCAAGAGTGTCCACCCTTATGTCTCAATCAGCTGTGGGTCTAGATATGGTCATTCCAGGTTGCATCACAGCCCCTGAACGAATTTTGGAAGAATTTCTCTCTCTTTCACTGTCTTTGTTTCACGGGTTTTGAAAAGACATTTATTTTTATAATGGGGTTTAGCTGCTTTTCACGTCTGTGTTTATGCCGTGTTACAGCCCCTTGACTCACTTACAGAGAGATATGAATACATAGGTTTGAAGATTCTTACTAGTCAGATATATTCTTGTGCGGTGAATAGGGGGTGTTGAGTCCAGTTCACTGAGCAAGGAGTAGGTCTTTTCTATTACATATTGGGTTTATGGAACGGTATTGGAGCTAATTTGAAACCCTTGTTTTATGCATCACCCCACCTCACCTTTCCCGTTAAGCAGCCATAGTGTGTTTTCTAAACGTGTGACTCTGTTCTGTTTTGTAATTCACTTCAACTGTAGCGGTTTTTACATTCCCTCTATAAGTGCTATCTTATGATAAGTGTCTTTTTCTGTGTGACTTATTTCACTTAGAATCGTCGTACCTAAATCCACTCATCGTGCTGCTACTAGCCTTATGACGTTGATTTCATGGCTGAGTGATATTCCATTGTACATGAGGACCCCAACTTCTTTATCCATTTTTCTCTTTCCTAGGATATTTAAGGTGTAATGAAGTGGGGGTTCTTGTCAACAGAGCAGCCCTAAACTTTGGGGTGCCTGTGTCTTGCTGATTTTTAGTTTTCCCAATTTATACGCCCATGAGTGGAAGTGCCCTATGCTCTCCAAGCTGTGTTCTTTAGATGTTTCAGAACACACCGTACACTTCTCCAGAGTGGCTGTTGGCAATTTACATCCCACCCATCAGCGTAGCAAGGCTCCCATTTCTCCATGGCCGGTCCTGCATTTCTGGTTTGGACACTTTTTTCCGCATGGCCCTTTTGCCCGCTGGGAAGCGAGACTTCTTTGGAGCGCTGATTGGCCTTTCCAGGTTGCTTGGTTGGCCAAAAAGGGCGTATGCGTTTTTTCCTGAATATATTCAGGTAAAAACGCATACGCCCTTTTTGGCCAAGGGCATCATTGTCCACGTTTTGCCGCTTTTCATGTGCTTTCAAGGCGATTCGAATCTACCTCCTGAAATCTGTTTCCTGCAATTCTGCCTTGCTTTCAAAGCCTCTTCGTTGCCTTCCCTTAATATATTTGTGGACGAGAGGTATCATTTAAAACTCTGCAGGTTTGTGAATTGCAGTGCCCCTGAGCTCCATTTTTCAACTCGCTTTTTTGGGAGCTGGCCGCAAAAGCGCAGGATTGCTTCAGGCCCTCTTCTGGTTCTGGGGGGCAGGCTGAGCTTGTGCTTAATTCTTCTTCCTGATGGGAAAATAGAGTGACCTGTGCCTGTCCCAACACCTAGAGCTAGTCTCTCATTGGTTCCCCCTCTTCCCGTTCATCCTCAGGACAAATTGCAACCTGTACGGAACAGGAGGTTAAAGGTGCTGATTCTCCAAGGAGGGAGATGGCTAGTAAATCGGCTGGAATGGCGAACCCGAGCAAAGGAGATGAGAAATGAGGTGCGTTTTAGAAACCTTTCCCGATCACACGGTGTACCATCTTCTGGGTTTCTCATGCCTGTTTTCGACGTAGGAAGATGCCCTTGAACCTGGAGATTTGGGACCCATGGGATGGGTACCATGCAGTATTACTTGAAAGGGTCTGCGTTGGCTCACCCAACCTCACCGAACCTCTCAGCCCCAAGAGTGTCCACCCTTATGTCTCAATCAGCTGTGGGTCTAGATATGGTCAATCCAGGTTGCATCACAGCCCCTGAACGAATTTTGTAAGAATTTCTCTCTCTTTCACTGCCTTTGTTTCACGGGTTTTGAAAAGTAATTTATTTTTATAATGGGGTTTAGCTGCTTTTCACGGCTGTGTTTATGCCGCTTTACACCCCCTTGACTCACTTACAGAGAGATATCAATACATAGGTTTGAAGATTCTTACTAGTCAGATATATTCTTGTGCGGTGAATAGGGGGTGATGAGTCCAGTTCACTGAAAAAGGAATAGGTCTTGTCTCTTACATATTGGGTTTATGGAACGGTATCGGAGCTAATTTGAAACCCTTGTTTTATGCATCACCCCACCTCACCTTTCCCGTTCAGCAGCCATAGTGTGTTTCCTAAACGTGTGACTCTGTTCTGTTTTGTAATTCAGTTCAAGTGTAGCGGTTTTTACATTCCCTCTCTAAGTGATATCTTATGATAAGTGTCTTTTTCTGTGTGACTTATTTCACTTAGAATCGTCGTACCTAAATCCACTCATCGTGCTTCTACTAGCCTTATGACGTGGATTTCCTGGCTGAGTGATATTCCATTGTACATGAGGACCACCACTTCTTTATCCATTTTTCGCCTTCCTAGGATACTTAAGGTGTAATGAAGTGGGGGTTCTTGTCAACAGAGCAGCCCTAAACTTTGGGGTGCCTGTGTCTTGCTGATTTTTAGTTTTCCCAATTTATACGCCCATGAGTGGAAGTGCCCTATGCTCTCCAAGCTGTGTTCTTTAGATGTTTCAGAACACACCGTACACTTCTCCAGAGTGGCTGTTGGCAATTTACATCCCACCCATCAGCGTAGCAAGGCTCCCATTTCTCCATGGCCGGTCCTGCATTTCTGGTTTGGACACTTTTTTCCGCATGGCCCTTTTGCCCGCTGGGAAGCGAGACTTCTTTGGAGCGCTGATTGGCCTTTCCAGGTTGCTTGGTTGGCCAAAAAGGGCGTATGCGTGTTTTCCTGAATATATTCAGGAAAACACGCATACGCCCTTTTTGGCCAAGGGCATCATTGTCCACGTTTTGCCGCTTCATGTGCTTTCAAGGCGATTCGAATCTACCTCCTGAAATCTGTTTCCTGCAATTCTGCCTTGCTTTCAAAGCCTCTTCGTTGCCTTCCCTTAATATATTTGTGGACGAGAGGTATCATTTAAAACTCTGCAGGTTTGTGAATTGCAGTGCCCCTGAGCTCCATTTTTCAACTCGCTTTTTTGGGAGCTGGCCGCAAAAGCGCAGGATTGCTTCAGGCCCTCTTCTGGTTCTGGGGGGCAGGCTGAGGCTGTGGTTAATTCTTCTTCCTGATGGGAAAATAGAGTGACCTGTGCCAGTCCCAACACCTAGAGCTAGTCTCTCATTGGTTCCCCCTCTTCCCGTTCATCCTCAGGACAAATTGCAACCTGTACGGAACAGGAGGTTAAAGGTGCTGATTCTCCAAGGAGGGAGATGGCTAGTAAAGGGGCTGGAATAGCGAACCCGAGCAAAGGAGATGAGAAATGAGGTGCGTTTTAGAAACCTTTCCCGATCACACGGTGTACCATCTTCTGGGTTTCTCATGCACGTTTTCGACGTAGGAAGATGCCCTTGATCCTGGGGATTTGGGACCCATGGGATGGGTACCATGCAGTATTACTTTAAAGGGTCTGCGTTGACTCACCCAACCTCACCACACCTCTCAGCCCCAAGAGTGTCCACCCTTATGTCTCAATCAGCTGTGGGTCTAGATATGGTCATTCCAGGTTGCATCACAGCCCCTGAACGAATTTTGGAAGAATTTCTCTCTCTTTCACTGTCTTTGTTTCACGGGTTTTGAAAAGACATTTATTTTTATAATGGGGTTTAGCTGCTTTTCACGTCTGTGTTTATGCCGTGTTACAGCCCCTTGACTCACTTACAGAGAGATATGAATACATAGGTTTGAAGATTCTTACTAGTCAGATATATTCTTGTGCGGTGAATAGGGGGTGTTGAGTCCAGTTCACTGAGCAAGGAGTAGGTCTTTTCTATTACATATTGGGTTTATGGAACGGTATTGGAGCTAATTTGAAACCCTTGTTTTATGCATCACCCCACCTCACCTTTCCCGTTAAGCAGCCATAGTGTGTTTTCTAAACGTGTGACTCTGTTCTGTTTTGTAATTCACTTCAACTGTAGCGGTTTTTACATTCCCTCTATAAGTGCTATCTTATGATAAGTGTCTTTTTCTGTGTGACTTATTTCACTTAGAATCGTCGTACCTAAATCCACTCATCGTGCTGCTACTAGCCTTATGACGTTGATTTCATGGCTGAGTGATATTCCATTGTACATGAGGACCCCAACTTCTTTATCCATTTTTCTCTTTCCTAGGATATTTAAGGTGTAATGAAGTGGGGGTTCTTGTCAACAGAGCAGCCCTAAACTTTGGGGTGCCTGTGTCTTGCTGATTTTTAGTTTTCCCAATTTATACGCCCATGAGTGGAAGTGCCCTATGCTCTCCAAGCTGTGTTCTTTAGATGTTTCAGAACACACCGTACACTTCTCCAGAGTGGCTGTTGGCAATTTACATCCCACCCATCAGCGTAGCAAGGCTCCCATTTCTCCATGGCCGGTCCTGCATTTCTGGTTTGGACACTTTTTTCCGCATGGCCCTTTTGCCCGCTGGGAAGCGAGACTTCTTTGGAGCGCTGATTGGCCTTTCCAGGTTGCTTGGTTGGCCAAAAAGGGCGTATGCGTTTTTTCCTGAATATATTCAGGTAAAAACGCATACGCCCTTTTTGGCCAAGGGCATCATTGTCCACGTTTTGCCGCTTTTCATGTGCTTTCAAGGCGATTCGAATCTACCTCCTGAAATCTGTTTCCTGCAATTCTGCCTTGCTTTCAAAGCCTCTTCGTTGCCTTCCCTTAATATATTTGTGGACGAGAGGTATCATTTAAAACTCTGCAGGTTTGTGAATTGCAGTGCCCCTGAGCTCCATTTTTCAACTCGCTTTTTTGGGAGCTGGCCGCAAAAGCGCAGGATTGCTTCAGGCCCTCTTCTGGTTCTGGGGGGCAGGCTGAGCTTGTGCTTAATTCTTCTTCCTGATGGGAAAATAGAGTGACCTGTGCCTGTCCCAACACCTAGAGCTAGTCTCTCATTGGTTCCCCCTCTTCCCGTTCATCCTCAGGACAAATTGCAACCTGTACGGAACAGGAGGTTAAAGGTGCTGATTCTCCAAGGAGGGAGATGGCTAGTAAATCGGCTGGAATGGCGAACCCGAGCAAAGGAGATGAGAAATGAGGTGCGTTTTAGAAACCTTTCCCGATCACACGGTGTACCATCTTCTGGGTTTCTCATGCCTGTTTTCGACGTAGGAAGATGCCCTTGAACCTGGAGATTTGGGACCCATGGGATGGGTACCATGCAGTATTACTTGAAAGGGTCTGCGTTGGCTCACCCAACCTCACCGAACCTCTCAGCCCCAAGAGTGTCCACCCTTATGTCTCAATCAGCTGTGGGTCTAGATATGGTCAATCCAGGTTGCATCACAGCCCCTGAACGAATTTTGTAAGAATTTCTCTCTCTTTCACTGCCTTTGTTTCACGGGTTTTGAAAAGTAATTTATTTTTATAATGGGGTTTAGCTGCTTTTCACGGCTGTGTTTATGCCGCTTTACACCCCCTTGACTCACTTACAGAGAGATATCAATACATAGGTTTGAAGATTCTTACTAGTCAGATATATTCTTGTGCGGTGAATAGGGGGTGATGAGTCCAGTTCACTGAAAAAGGAATAGGTCTTGTCTCTTACATATTGGGTTTATGGAACGGTATCGGAGCTAATTTGAAACCCTTGTTTTATGCATCACCCCACCTCACCTTTCCCGTTCAGCAGCCATAGTGTGTTTCCTAAACGTGTGACTCTGTTCTGTTTTGTAATTCAGTTCAAGTGTAGCGGTTTTTACATTCCCTCTCTAAGTGATATCTTATGATAAGTGTCTTTTTCTGTGTGACTTATTTCACTTAGAATCGTCGTACCTAAATCCACTCATCGTGCTTCTACTAGCCTTATGACGTGGATTTCCTGGCTGAGTGATATTCCATTGTACATGAGGACCACCACTTCTTTATCCATTTTTCGCCTTCCTAGGATACTTAAGGTGTAATGAAGTGGGGGTTCTTGTCAACAGAGCAGCCCTAAACTTTGGGGTGCCTGTGTCTTGCTGATTTTTAGTTTTCCCAATTTATACGCCCATGAGTGGAAGTGCCCTATGCTCTCCAAGCTGTGTTCTTTAGATGTTTCAGAACACACCGTACACTTCTCCAGAGTGGCTGTTGGCAATTTACATCCCACCCATCAGCGTAGCAAGGCTCCCATTTCTCCATGGCCGGTCCTGCATTTCTGGTTTGGACACTTTTTTCCGCATGGCCCTTTTGCCCGCTGGGAAGCGAGACTTCTTTGGAGCGCTGATTGGCCTTTCCAGGTTGCTTGGTTGGCCAAAAAGGGCGTATGCGTGTTTTCCTGAATATATTCAGGAAAACACGCATACGCCCTTTTTGGCCAAGGGCATCATTGTCCACGTTTTGCCGCTTCATGTGCTTTCAAGGCGATTCGAATCTACCTCCTGAAATCTGTTTCCTGCAATTCTGCCTTGCTTTCAAAGCCTCTTCGTTGCCTTCCCTTAATATATTTGTGGACGAGAGGTATCATTTAAAACTCTGCAGGTTTGTGAATTGCAGTGCCCCTGAGCTCCATTTTTCAACTCGCTTTTTTGGGAGCTGGCCGCAAAAGCGCAGGATTGCTTCAGGCCCTCTTCTGGTTCTGGGGGGCAGGCTGAGGCTGTGGTTAATTCTTCTTCCTGATGGGAAAATAGAGTGACCTGTGCCAGTCCCAACACCTAGAGCTAGTCTCTCATTGGTTCCCCCTCTTCCCGTTCATCCTCAGGACAAATTGCAACCTGTACGGAACAGGAGGTTAAAGGTGCTGATTCTCCAAGGAGGGAGATGGCTAGTAAAGGGGCTGGAATAGCGAACCCGAGCAAAGGAGATGAGAAATGAGGTGCGTTTTAGAAACCTTTCCCGATCACACGGTGTACCATCTTCTGGGTTTCTCATGCACGTTTTCGACGTAGGAAGATGCCCTTGATCCTGGGGATTTGGGACCCATGGGATGGGTACCATGCAGTATTACTTTAAAGGGTCTGCGTTGACTCACCCAACCTCACCACACCTCTCAGCCCCAAGAGTGTCCACCCTTATGTCTCAATCAGCTGTGGGTCTAGATATGGTCATTCCAGGTTGCATCACAGCCCCTGAACGAATTTTGGAAGAATTTCTCTCTCTTTCACTGTCTTTGTTTCACGGGTTTTGAAAAGACATTTATTTTTATAATGGGGTTTAGCTGCTTTTCACGTCTGTGTTTATGCCGTGTTACAGCCCCTTGACTCACTTACAGAGAGATATGAATACATAGGTTTGAAGATTCTTACTAGTCAGATATATTCTTGTGCGGTGAATAGGGGGTGTTGAGTCCAGTTCACTGAGCAAGGAGTAGGTCTTTTCTATTACATATTGGGTTTATGGAACGGTATTGGAGCTAATTTGAAACCCTTGTTTTATGCATCACCCCACCTCACCTTTCCCGTTAAGCAGCCATAGTGTGTTTTCTAAACGTGTGACTCTGTTCTGTTTTGTAATTCACTTCAACTGTAGCGGTTTTTACATTCCCTCTATAAGTGCTATCTTATGATAAGTGTCTTTTTCTGTGTGACTTATTTCACTTAGAATCGTCGTACCTAAATCCACTCATCGTGCTGCTACTAGCCTTATGACGTTGATTTCATGGCTGAGTGATATTCCATTGTACATGAGGACCCCAACTTCTTTATCCATTTTTCTCTTTCCTAGGATATTTAAGGTGTAATGAAGTGGGGGTTCTTGTCAAGAGAGCAGCCCTAAACTTTGGGGTGCCTGTGTCTTGCTGATTTTTAGTTTTCCCAATTTATAGGCCCATGAGTGGAAGTGCCCTATGCTCTCCAAGTTGTGTTTTTTAGATGTTTCAGGACACACCGTACACTTCTCCGGAGTGGCTGTGGGCAATTTACATCCCACCCATCAGCGTAGCAAGGCTCCCATTTCTCCATGGCCGGTCCTGCATTTCTGGTTTTGACACTTTTTTCCGCATGGCCCTTTTGCCCGCTGAGAAGCGAGACTTCTTTGTAGCGCTGATTTTCCTTTCCAGGTTGCTTGGTTGGCCAAAAAGGGCGTATGCGTTTTTTCCTGAATATATTCAGGAAAAAACGCATACGCCCTTTTTGGCCAAGGGCATCATTGTCCACGTTTTGCCACTTTTCATGTGCTTCCAAGGCGATTCGAATCTACCTCCTGAAATCTGTTTCCTGCAATTCTGCCTTGCTTTCAAATCCTCTTCGTTGCCTTCCCTCAATATATTTGTGGACGAGAGTTATAATTTATAACTCTGCAGGTTTATGAATTGTAGTGCCCCTGAGCTCCATTTTTCAAGTCTCTTTTTTGGGATCTGGCCGCAAAAGCGCAGGCTTGCTTCAGGCCCTCTTCTGGTTCTGGGGGACAGGCTGAGCCTGTGGTGAATTCTTCTTCCTGATTGGAAAATAGAGTGACCTGTGCCTGTCCGAACACCTAGAGCTAGTGTCTCATTGGTTCCCCCTCTTCCCCTTCATCCTCAGGACAAATTGCAACCTGTACGAAACAGGATGTTAAATGTGCTGATTCTCCAAGGAGGGAGATGGCTAGTAAAGTGGCTGGAATGGCGAACCTGAGCACAAGGAGATGAGAAATGAGGTGCGGTTTAGAAACCTTTCCCGATCACACGGTGTACCATCTTCTGGGATTCTCATGCCTGTTTTCGACGTAGGACGATGCCCTTGAACCTGGAGATTTGGGACCCATGGGATGGGTACCATGCAGTATTACTTTAAAGGGTCTGCGTTGCCTCACCCAACCTCACCAAAACTCTCAGCCCCAAGAGTGTCCACCCTTATGTCTCAATCTGCTGTGGGTCTAGGTATGGTCAATCCAGGTTGCATTAGAGCCCCTGAACGAATTTTGTAAGAATTTCTCTCTCTTTCACTGTCTTTGTTTCACTGGTTTTGAAAAGTAATTTATTTTTATAATGGGGTTTAGCTGCTTTTCACGGCTGTGTTTATGCCGCTTTACACCCCCTTGACTCACTTACAGAGAGATAGCAATACATAGGTTTGAAGATTCTTACTAGTCAGATATATTCTTGTGCGGTGAATAGGGGGTGTTGAGTCCAGTTCACTGAGCAAGGAGTAGGTCTTGTCTATTACATATTGGGTTTATGGAACGGTATCGGAGCTAATTCGAAACCCTTGTTTTATGCATCACCCCACCTCACCTTTCCCGTTCAGCAGCCATAGTGTGTTTTCTAAACCTGTGACTATGTTCTGTTTTGTAATTCACTTCAACTGTAGCGGTTTTTACATTCCCTCTATAAGTGCTATCTTATGATAAGTGTCTTTTTCTGTGTGACTTATTTCACTTAGATTCGTCGTACCTAAATCCACTCATCGTGCTGCTACTAGCCTTATGACGTTAATTTCATGGCTGAGTGATATTCCATTGTACATGAGGACCCCAACTTCTTTATCCATTTTTCTCTTTCCTAGGATATTTAAGGTGTAATGAAGTGGGGGTTCTTGTCAACAGAGCAGCCCTAAACTTTTGGTGCCTGTGTCTTGCTGATTTTTAGTTTTCCCAATTTATAGGCCCATGAGTGTAAGTGCCCTATGCTCTCCAAGTTGTGTTTTTTAGATGTTTCAGGACACACCGTACACTTCTCCGGAGTGGCTGTGGGCAATTTACATCCCACCCATCAGCGTAGCAAGGCTCCCATTTCTCCATGGCCGGTCCTGCATTTCTGGTTTTGACACTTTTTTCCGCATGGCCCTTTTGCCCGCTGAGAAGCAAGACTTCTTTGTAGCGCTGATTTTCCTTTCCAGGTTGCTTGGTTGGCCAAAAAGGGCGTATGCGTTTTTTCCTGAATATATTCAGGAAAAAACGCATACGCCCTTTTTGGCCAAGGGCATCATTGTCCACGTTTTGCCACTTTTCATGTGCTTCCAAGGCGATACGAATCTACCTCCTGAAATCTGTTTCCTGCAATTCTGCCTTGCTTTCAAATCCTCTTCGTTGCCTTCCCTCAATATATTTGTGGACGAGAGTTATAATTTATAACTCTGCAGGTTTATGAATTGTAGTGCCCCTGAGCTCCATTTTTCAAGTCTCTTTTTTGGGATCTGGCCGCAAAAGCGCAGGCTTGCTTCAGGCCCTCTTCTGGTTCTGGGGGACAGGCTGAGCCTGTGGTGAATTCTTCTTCCTGATTGGAAAATAGAGTGACCTGTGCCTGTCCCAACACCTAGAGCTAGTGTCTCATTGGTTCCCCCTCTTCCCCTTCATCCTCAGGACAAATTGCAACCTGTACGAAACAGGATGTTAAATGTGCTGATTCTCCAAGGAGGGAGATGGCTAGTAAAGTGGCTGGAATGGCGAACCTGAGCACAAGGAGATGAGAAATGAGGTGCGGTTTAGAAACCTTTCCCGATCACACGGTGTACCATCTTCTGGGATTCTCATGCCTGTTTTCGACGTAGGACGATGCCCTTGAACCTGGAGATTTGGGACCCATGGGATGGGTACCATGCAGTATTACTTTAAAGGGTCTGCGTTGCCTCACCCAACCTCACCAAAACTCTCAGCCCCAAGAGTGTCCACCCTTATGTCTCAATCTGCTGTGGGTCTAGGTATGGTCAATCCAGGTTGCATCAGAGCCCCTGAACGAATTTTGTAAGAATTTCTCTCTCTTTCACTGTCTTTGTTTCACTGGTTTTGAAAAGTAATTTATTTTTATAATGGGGTTTAGCTGCTTTTCACGGCTGTGTTTATGCCGCTTTACACCCCCTTGACTCACTTACAGAGAGATAGCAATACATAGGTTTGAAGATTCTTACTAGTCAGATATATTCTTGTGCGGTGAATAGGGGGTGTTGAGTCCAGTTCACTGAGCAAGGAGTAGGTCTTGTCTATTACATATTGGGTTTATGGAACGGTATCGGAGCTAATTCGAAACCCTTGTTTTATGCATCACCCCACCTCACCTTTCCCGTTCAGCAGCCATAGTGTGTTTTCTAAACCTGTGACTATGTTCTGTTTTGTAATTCACTTCAACTGTAGCGGTTTTTACATTCCCTCTATAAGTGCTATCTTATGATAAGTGTCTTTTTCTGTGTGACTTATTTCACTTAGAATCGTCGTACCTAAATCCACTCATCGTGCTGCTACTAGCCTTATGACGTTAATTTCATGGCTGAGTGATATTCCATTGTACATGAGGACCCCAACTTCTTAATCCATTTTTCTCTTTCCTAGGATATTTAAGGTGTAATGAAGTGGGCGTTCTTGTCAACAGAGCAGCCCTAAACTTTTGGTGCCTGTGTATTGCTGATTTTTAGTTTTCCCAATTTATACGCCCATGAGTGCAAGTGCCCTATGCACTCCAAGCTGTGTTTTTTAGATGTTTCAGGACACACCGTACACTTCTCCAGAGTGGCTGTTGGCAATTTACATCCCGCCCATCAGCGTAGCAAGGCTCCCATTTCTCCATGGCCGGTCCTGCATTTCTGCTTTGGACACTTTTTTCCGCATGGCCCTTTTGCCCGCTGGGAAGCGAGACTTCTTTGGAGCGCTGATTTGCCTTTCCAGGTTGCTTGGTTGGCCAAAAAGGGCGTATGCGTTTTTTCCTGAATATATTCAGGAAAAAACGCATACGCCCTTTTTGGCCAAGGGCATCATTGTCCACGTTTTGCCGCTTTTCATGTGCTTTCAAGGCGATTCGAATCTACCTCCTGAAATCTGTTTCCTGCAATTCTGCCTTGCTTTCAAAGCCTCTTCGTTGCCTTCCCTTAATATATTTGTGGACGAGAGTTATCATTTAAAACTCTGCAGGTTTGTGAATTGCAGTGCCCCTGAGTTCCATTTTTCAAGTCGCTTTTTGGGAGCTGGCGGCAAAAGCACAGGATTGCTTCAGGCCCTCTTCTGGTTCTGGGGGGCAGGCTGAGGCTGTGGTTAATTCTTCTTCCTGATGGGAAAATAGAGTCACCTGTGCCTGTCCCAACCACTAGAGCTAGTCTCTCATTGGTTCCCCCTCTTCCCGTTCATCCTCAGGACAAATTGCAACCTGTACGGAACAGGAGGTTAAAGGTGCTGATTCTCCAAGGAGGGAGATGGCTAGTAAAGGGGCTGGAATGGCGAAACCGAGCACAAGGAGATGAGAAATGAGGTGCGTTTTAGAAACCTTTCCGGATCACACAGTGTACCATCTTCTGGGTTTCTCATGCACGTTTTCGACGTAGGAAGATGCCCTTGAACCTGGGGATTTGGGACCCATGGGATGGGTACCATGCAGTATTACTTTAAAGGGTGTGCGTTGGCTCACCCAACCTCACCAAACCTGTCAGCCCCATGAGTGTCCACCCTTATGTCTCAATCAGCTGTGGGTCTAGATATGGTCAATCCAGGTTGCATCACAGCCCCTGAACGAATTTTGTAAGAATTTCTCTCTCTTTCACTGTCTTTGTTTCACGGGTTTTGAAAAGTAATTTATTTTTATAATGGGGTTTAGCTGCTTTTCACGGCTGTGTTTATGCCGCTTTACACCCCCTTGACTCACTTACAGAGAGATATCAATACATAGGTTTGAAGATTCTTACTAGTCAGATATATTCTTGTGCGGTGAATAGGGGGTGTTGAGTCCAGTTCACTGAAAAAGGAATAGGTCTTGTCTCTTACATATTGGGTTTATGGAACGGTATCGGAGCTAATTTGAAACCCTTGTTTTATGCATCACCCCACCTCACCTTTCCCGTTCAGCAGCCATAGTGTGTTTTCTAAACGTGTGACTCTGTTCTGTTTTGTAATTTAGTTCAAGTGTAGCAGTTTTTACATTCCCTCTATAAGTGCTATCTTATGATAAGTGTCTTTTTCTGTGTGACTTATTTCACTTAGAATCGTCATACCTTAATCCAATCATCGTGCTGCTACTAGCCTTATGACGTTGATTTCACGGCTGAGTGATATTCCATTGTACATGAGGACCCCAACTTCATTATCCATTTTTCTCTTTCCTGGGATATTTAAGGTGTAAAGAAGTGGGGGTTCTTGTCAACAGAGCAGCCCTAAACTTTGGGGTGCCTGTGTCTTGCTGATTTTTAGTTTTCCCAATTTATACGCCCATGAGTGTAAGTGCCCTATGTGCTCCAAGCTGTGTTTTTTAGATGTTTCAGGACACACCGTACACTTCTCCAGAGTGGCTGTTGGCAATTTACATCCCGCCCATCAGCGTAGCAAGTCTCCCATTTCTCCATGGCCGCTCCTGCATTTCTGGTTTTGACACTTTTTTCTGCATGGCCCTTTTGCCCGCTGGGAAGCCAGACTTCTTTGGAGCGCTGATTTGCCTTTACAGGTTGCTTGGTTGGCCAGAAAGGACGTATGCGTTTTTTCCTGAATATATTCAGGAAAAAACGCATACGCCCTTTTTGGCCAAGGGCATCATTGTCCACGTTTTGCCGCTTTTCATGTGCTTTCAAGGCGATTCGAATCTACCTCCTGAAATCTGTTTCCTGCAATTCTGCCTTGCTTTCACATCCTATTCGTTGCCTTCCCTCAATATATTTGTGGACGAGAGTTGTCATTTATAACTCTGCAGGTTTGTGAATTGTAGTGCCCCTGAGCTCCATTTTTCAAGTCGCTTTTTGGGAGCTGGCCGGAAAAGCGCAGGATTGCTTCAGGGCCTCTTCTGGTTCTGGGGGGCAGGCTGAGGCTGTGGTTAATTCTTCTTCCTGATGGGAAAATATAGTGACCTGTGCCTGTCCCAACCACTAGAGCTAGTCTCTCATTGGTTCCCCATCTTCCCGTTCATCCTCAGGACAAATTGCAACCTATACGGAACAGAAGGTTAAAGGTGCTGATTCTCCAAGGAGGGAGATGGCTAGTAAACGGGCTGGAATGGAGAACCCGAGCAAAAGGAGATGAGAAATGAGGTGCGTTTTAGAAACCTTTCCCGATCACACGGTGTACCATCTTCTGGGTTCCCCATGCACGTTTTTGACGTAGGAAAATGCCCTTGAACCTGGAGATTAGGGACCCATCAAGAAATCACATTAATGTTCTCTTTTTAACGTGTTCCTTAAAACACTAGTGCTTAGGAAATCTATTGGAGGCAGAAGCAGTCAAGGGTAGCTTAGGTTTGGGGTTAGGGTGAGGGTTAGGGTACGGCTTAGGGTACGGGTTCGGGGAGGGGTTCGGGTAGGGCGTAGGGTATGGGTTAGGGTTAGGGTTAGTCTTAGAGTTAGGGCTCGGTTTAGGGTACGGGCTAGGATTAGGGTACGCGTTAGGGTTAGGGTAGGGGTTAGGGTTAGTGTACGCGTTAGGGTTAGGGTCGTTATCAAACCTATCCCACTCTCTAGATACCCCTTAGCACGTAAAGGAATATTATTTGGGGATCCCGCCATGGAGAAGAGTTTAGACACTAGGAGAAGATAAGGAACACACCCATTCTAAAGAAATCACATTAGGATTCCCTTTTTAACCTGTTCCTTAAAACACTAGTGCTTAGGAAATCTATTGGAGGCAGAAGCAGTCAAGGGTAGCTTAGGGTAAGGGTTAGGGTTAGGGTGAGGGTGAGGGTACGGCTTAGGTTACGGGTTCGGGTACGGAATCGGTTATGGCATAGGGTATGGATTAGGGTTATGGTTACTTTTAGGGTAAGGGCTCGGTTTAGAGTATCGGTTAGGATTAAGGAAGGTGTTAGGGTTAGGGTACGGGTTAGGGTTAGGGTATGGGAGAGGGTTAGGGTAAGCATTAGGGTTAGGGTAGTCATTAAACCTATCCCACTCTCTAGATACAGCTTAGAACGTAAAGGAATATTATTTGGGGGTCCAGCCATGGAGAAGAGTTTAGACACTAGGAGAAGATAAGGAACACACCCATCATCAAAAAATCACATTAGGATTCTCTTTTTAACCTGTTCCTTAAAACACTAGTGCTTAGGACATCTACTGGAGGCAGAAGCAGTGAAGGGTAGCTTAGGATTAGGGTTAGGGTTAGGGTACATCTTAGGGTACGAGTTCGTGGAGGGGTTCGGGTACGGCGTATGCTATGGGTTAGGGTTAGGGTTAGGGCTCGGTTCAGCGTACGGGTTAGGATTAGGGTACGCGTTAGGGTTAGGGTAGGGGTTAGGGTGAGGGTAGTTATTAAACCTATCCCACTCTCTAGATATCCCTTAGCACGTAAAGGAATATTATTTGGGGGTCCAGCCATAGAAAAGAGTTTAGACACTAGGAGAAGATAAGGAACACACCCATTATCAAGAAATCACATTAGGATTCTCTTTTTAACCTGTTCCTTAAAATATTAGTGCTTAGGAAATCTATTGGAGGCAGAAGGCGTCAAGGGTAGCTTAGGTTTAGGGTTAGGGTTAGGGTGAGGGTTAGGGTACGGCTTAGGGTACTGGTTGAGGGAGGGGTTCGGGTAGGGCGTAGGGTATGGGTTAGGGTTAGTGTTAGGGTTAGGGCTCGGTTTAGGGTACGGGTTAGGTTTAGGGTATGCATTAGGCTTAGGGTAGGGGTTAGGGTTAGGGTACGCGTTAGGGTGAGGGTAGTTATTAAACCTATCCCACTCTGTAGATACCCCTTAGCACGTAAAGGAATATTATTTGGGGGTCCAGCCATGGAGAAGAGTTTAGACACTAGGAGAAGATAAGGAACACACCAATGACCACGAAATCACATTAGGATTCCCTTTTTAACCTGTTCCTTAAAACACTAGTGCTTAGGAAATCTATTGGAGGCAGAAGCAGTCAAGGGTAGCTTAGGGTTAGGGTTAGGGTTAGGGTGAGGGTTAGGGTACGGCTTAGGGTATGGGTACGGGGAGGGGTTCGGGTAGGGCGTAGGGTATGGGTTAGGGTTAGGGTTAGGGTTAGTGTTAGGGTTAGGGCTCGGTTTAGGGTACGGGTTAGGATTAGGGTACGCGTTAGTGTTAGGGTAGGGGTTAGGGTTAGGGTACGCGATAGGGTGAGGTTAGTTATTAAACCTATCCCACTCTCTAGATACCCCTTAGCACGTAAAGGAATATTATTTGGGGATCCAGCCATGGAGAAGAGTTTAGACACTAGGAGAAGTTAAGGAACACACCCATTATCAAGAAATCACATTAGGATTCTCTTTTTAAACTGTTCCTTAAAACACTAGTGCTTAGGAAATCTATTGGAGGCAGAAGCAGTCAAGGGTAGCTTAGGGTTAGGTTTAGGGTTAGATTGAGGGTTAGGGTACGGCTTAGGGTACGGGTTCGGGGAGGGGTTCGGGTAGGGCGTAGGGTATGGGTTAGGGTTAGGGTTAGGGTTAGTGTTAGGGTTAGGGCTCGGTTTAGGGTACGGGTTAGGATTAGGGTACGCGTTAGGGTTAGGGTAGGGGTTAGGGTTAGGGAACGCGTTAGGGTGAGGGTAGTTATTAAACCTATCCCACTTTCTAGTTACCCCTTAGCACGTAAAGGAATATTATTTGGGGGTCCAGCCATGGAGAAGAGTTTAGACACTAGGAGAAGATAAGGAACACACCCATTATCACGAAATCACATTAGGATTCTCTTTTTAACCTGTTCCTTAAAACACTAGTGCTTAGGAAATCTATTGGAGGCAGAAGCAGTCAAGGGTAGCTTAGTGTTAGGGTTAGGGTTAGGGTGAGGGTTAGGGTACGGCTTAGGGTACGGGTTCGGGGAGGGGTTCGGGTAGGGCGTAGGGTATGGGTTAGGGTTAGTGTTAGGGTTAGGGCTCGGTTTAGGGTACGGGTTAGGATTAGGGTACGCCTTAGTGTTAGGGTAGGGGTTAGGGTTAGGGTACGCGATAGGGTGAGGTTAGTTATTAAACCTACCCCACTCTCTAGATACCCCTTAGCACGTAAAGGAATATTATTTAGGGGTCCAGCCATGGAGAAGAGTTTAGACACGAGGAGAAGATAAGGAACACACCCATTATCAAGAAATCACATTAGGATTCTCTTTTTAACCTGTTCCTTAAAACACTAGTGCTTAGGAAATCTATTGGAGGCAGAAGCAGTCAAGGGTAGCTTAGGGTTAGGGTTAGGGTTAGGGTGAGGGTTAGGGTACGGCTTAGGGTACGGGTTCGGCGAGGGGTTCGGGTAGGGCGTAGGGTATGGGTTAGGGTTAGGGTTAGGGTTCGTGTTAGGGTTAGGGCTCGGTTTAGGGTACGGGTTAGGATTAGGGTACGCGTTAGGGTTAGGGTAGGGGTTAGGGTTAGGGTACGCGTTAGGGTGAGGGTAGTTATTAAACCTATCACACTCTCTAGATACCCCTTAGCACGTAAAGGAATATTATTTGGGGGTCCAGCCATGGAGAAGAGTTTAGACCCTAGGAGAAGATAAGGAACACACCCATTATCAAGAAATAACAATATGATTCTCTTTTTAAACTGTTCCTTAAAACACTAGTGCTTAGGAAATCTATTGGAGGCAGAGGCAGTCAAGGGTAGCTTAGGGTTAGGGTTAGGGTTAGGGTGAGGGATAGGGTACGGCTTAGGGTACGGGTTCGGGGAGGGGTTCGGGTAGGGCGTAGGGTATGGGTTAGGGATAGGGTTAGTGTTAGGGTTAGGGCTCGGTTTAGGGTACGGGTTAGGATTAGGGTACGCGTTAGGGTTAGGGTAGGGGTTAGGGTTAGGGTACGCGTTAGGGTGAGGGTAGTTATTAAACCTATCCCACTCTCTAGATACCCCTTAGCACGTAAAGGAATATTATTTGGGGGTCCAGCCATGGGGAAGAGTTTAGACACTAGGAGAAGATAAGGAACACACCCATTATCAAGAAATCACATTAGGATTCTCTTTTTAACCTGTTCCTTAAAACACTAGTGCTTAGGAAATCTATTGGAGGCAGAATCAGTCAAGGGTAGCTTAGGGTTAGGGTTAGGGTTAGGGTGAGGGTTAGGGTACGGCTTAGGGTACGGGTTCAGGGAGGGGTTCGGGTAGGGCGTAGGGTATGTGTTAGTGTTAGGGTTAGGGTTCGTGTTAGGGTTAGGGCTCGGTTTAGGGTACGGGTTAGGATTAGGGTACGCGTTAGTGTTAGGGTAGGGGTTAGGGTTAGGTTACGCAATAGGGTGAGGTTAGTTATTAAACCTATCCCACTCTCTAGATACCCCTTAGCACGTAAAGGAATATTATTTGGGGGTCCAGCCATGGAGAAGAGATTAGACACGAGGAGAAGATAAGGAACACACCCATTATCAAGAAATCACATTAGGATTCTCTTTTTAACCTGTTCCTTAAAACACTAGTGCTTAGGAAATCTATTGGAGGCAGAAGCAGTCAAGGGTAGCTTAGGGTTAGGGTTAGGGTTAGGGTGAGGGTTAGGGTATGGCTTAGGGTACGGGTTCGGGGAGGGGTTCGGGTAGGGCGTAGGGTATGGGTTAGGGTTAGGGTTAGGGTTAGGGTTAGTGTTAGGGTTAGGGCTCGGTTTATGGTACGGGTTAGGATTAGGGTACGCGTTAGTCTTAGGGGAGGGGTTAGGGTTAGGGTACGCGATAGGGTGAGGTTAGTTATTAAACCTATCCCACTCTCTAGATACCCCTTAGCACGTAAAGGAATATTATTTGGCGGTACAGCCATGGAGAAGAGATTAGACACGAGGAGAAGATAAGGAACACACCCATTATCAAGAAATCACATTAGGATTCTCTTTTTAACCTGTTCCTTAAAACACTAGTGCTTAGGAAATCTATTGGAGGCAGAAGCAGTCAAGGGTAGCTTAGTGTTAGAGTTAGGGTTAGGGTGAGGGTTAGGGTACGGGTTAGGATTAGGGTACGCGTTAGTGTTAGGGTAGGGGTTAGGGTTAGGGTACGCGATAGGGTGAGGTTAGTTATTAAACCTATCCCACTCTCTAGATACCCCTTAGCACGTAAAGGAATATTATTTAGGGGTCCAGCCATGGAGAAGAGTTTAGACACGAGGAGAAGATAAGGAACACACCCATTATCAAGAAATCACATTAGGATTCTCTTTTTAACCTGTTCCTTAAAACACTAGTGCTTAGGAAATCTATTGGAGGCAGAATCAGTCAAGGGTAGCTTAGGGTTAGGGTTAGGGTTAGGGTGAGGGTTAGGGTACGGCTTAGGGTACGGGTTCAGGGAGGGGTTCGGGTAGGGCGTAGGGTATGTGTTAGGGTTAGGGTTAGGGTTCGTGTTAGGGTTAGGGCTCGGTTTAGGGTACGGGTTAGGATTAGGGTACGCGTTAGGGTTAGGGTAGTTGTTAGGGTTAGGGTACGCGTTAGGGTGAGGGTAGTTATTAAACCTATCACACCCTCTAGATACCCCTTAGCACGTAAAGGAATATTATTTGGGGGTCCAGCCATGGAGATGAGTTTAGACCCTAGGAGAAGATAAGGAACACACCCATTATCAAGAAATAAAAATATGATTCTCTTTTTAAACTGTTCCTTAAAACACTAGTGCTTAGGAAATCTATTGGAGGCAGAGGCAGTCAAGGGTAGCTTAGGTTTAGGATTAGGGTTAGGGTGAGGGATAGGGTACGGCTTAGGGTACGGGTTCGGGGAGGGGTTCGGGTAGGGCGTAGGGTATGGGTTAGGGTTAGGGTTAGGGCTAGTGTTAGCGTTAGGGCTCGGTTTAGGGTACGTTTTACGATTAGGGTACGCGTTAGGGTTAGGGTAGGTGTTAGGGTTAGGGTACGCATTAGGATGAGGGTAGTTATTAAACCTATCCCACTCTCTAGATACCCCTTAGCACGTAAAGGAATATTATTTGGGGGTCTAGCCATGGAGAAGAGTTTAGACACTAGGAGAAGATAAGGAACACACCCATGACCACGAAATCACATTAGGATTCTCTTTTTAACCTGGTCCTTAAAACACTAGTGCTTAGGAAATCTATTGGAGGCAGAAGCAGTCAAGGGTAGCTTAGGGTTAGGGTTAGGGTTAGGGTGAGGGTTAGGGTACGGCTTAGGGTATGGGTACGGGGAGGGGTTCGGGTAGGGCATAGGGTATGGGTTAGGGATAGGGTTAGTGTTAGGGTTAGGGCTCGGTTTAGGGTACGGGTTAGGATTAGGGTACGCGTTAGGCTTAGGGTAGGGGTTAGGGTTAGGGTACGCGTTAGGGTGAGGGTAGTTATTAAACCTATCCCACTTTCTAGTTACCCCTTAGCACGTAAAGGAATATTATTTGGGGGTCCAGCCATGGAGAAGAGTTTAGACACTAGGAGAAGATAAGGAACACACCCATTATCACGAAATCACATTAGGATTCTCTTTTTAACCTGTTCCTTAAAACACTAGTTCTTAGGAAATCTATTGGAGGCAGAAGCAGTCAAGGGTAGCTTAGTGTTAGGGTTAGGGTTAGGGTGAGGGTTAGGGTACGGCTTAGGGTACGGGTTCGGGGAGGGGTTCGGGTAGGGCGTAGGGTATGGGTTAGGGTTAGGGTTAGGGTTAGTGTTAGGGTTAGGGCTCGGTTTAGGGTACGGGTTAGGATTAGGGTACGCCTTAGTGTTAGGGTAGGGGTTAGGGTTAGGGTACGCGATAGGGTGAGGTTAGTTATTAAACCTACCCCACTCTCTAGATACCCCTTAGCACGTAAAGGAATATTATTTGGGGGTCCAGCCATGGAGAAGAGTTTAGACCCTAGGAGAAGATAAGGAACACACCCATTATCAAGAAATAACAATATGATTCTCTTTTTAAACTGTTCCTTAAAACACTAGTGCTTAGGAAATCTATTGGAGGCAGAGGCAGTCAAGGGTAGCTTAGGGTTAGGGTTAGGGTTAGGGTGAGGGATAGGGTACGGCTTAGGGTACGGGTTCGGGGAGGGGTTCGGGTAGGGCGTAGGGTATGGGTTAGGGTTAGGGTTAGGGCTAGTGTTAGCGTTAGGGCTCGGTTTAGGGTACGTTTTAGGATTAGGGTACGCCTTAGGGTCAGGGTAGGTGTTAGGGTTAGGGTACGCATTAGGATGAGGGTAGTTATTAAACCTATCACACTCTCTAGATACCCCTTAGCACGTAAAGGAATATTATTTGGGGGTCCAGCCATGGGGAAGAGTTTAGACACTAGGAGAAGATAAGGAACACACCCATTATCAAGAAATCACATTAGGATTCTCTTTTTAACCTGTTCCTTAAAACACTAGTGCTTAGGAAATCTATTGGAGGCAGAATCAGTCAAGGGTAGCTTAGGGTTAGGGTTAGGGTTAGGGTGAGGGTTAGGGTACGGCTTAGGGTACGGGTTCAGGGAGGGGTTCGGGTAGGGCGTAGGGTATGTGTTAGTGTTAGGGTTAGGGTTCGTGTTAGGGTTAGGGCTCGGTTTAGGGTACGGGTTAGGATTAGGGTACGCGTTAGTGTTAGGGTAGGGGTTAGGGTTAGGGTACGCAATAGGGTGAGGTTAGTTATTAAACCTATCCCACTCTCTAGATACCCCTTAGCATGTAAAGGAATATTATTTGGGGGTCCAGCCATGGAGAAGAGATTAGACACGAGGAGAAGTTAAGGAACACACCCATTATCAAGAAATCACATTAGGATTCTCTTTTTAACCTGTTCCTTAAAACACTAGTGCTTAGGAAATCTATTGGAGGCAGAAGCAGTCAAGGGTAGCTTAGGGTTAGGGTTAGGGTTAGGGTACGGCTTAGGGTACGGGTTCGAGGAGGGGTTCGGATATGGCGTAGGGTATGGGTTAGGGTTAGGGTTAGGGTTAGTGTTAGGGTTAGGGCTCGGTTTAGGGTACGGGTTAGGATTAGGGTACGCGTTAGGGTTAGGGTAGGGGTTAGGGTTAGGGTACGCGTTAGGGTGAGGGTAGTTATTAAACCTATCAAACTCTCTAGATACCCCTTAGCACGTAAAGGAATATTATTTGGGGGTCCAGCCATGGAGAAGAGTTTAGACACGAGGAGAAAATAAGGAACACACCCATTATCAAGAAATCACAATACGATTCTCTTTTTAACCTGTTCCTTAAAACACTAGTGCTTAGGAAATCTATTGGAGGCAGAAGCCATCAAGGGTAGCTTAGGTTTAGGGTTAGGGTTAGGGTGAGGGTTAGGGTACGGCTTAGGGTACGGGTTCGGGGAGGGGTTCGGGTAGGGCGTAGGGTATGGGTTAGGGTTAGGGTTAGGGTTAGTGTTAGGGTTAGGGCTCGGTTTAGGGTACGGGATAGGATTAGGGTACGTATTAGGGTTAGGGTAGGGGTTAGGGTTAGGGTACGCGTTAGGGTGAGGGTAGTTATTAAACCTATCCCACTCTCTAGATACCCCTTAGCACGTAAAGGAATATTATTTGGGGGTCCAGCCATGGAGAAGAGTTTAGACACGAGGAGAAGATAAGGAACACACCCATTATCACGAAATCACATTAGGATTCTCTTTTTAACCTGTTCCTTAAAACACTAGTGCTTAGGAAATCTATTGGAGGCAGAAGCAGTCAAGGGTAGCTTAGGGTTAGGGTTAGGGTTAGGGTGAGGGTTAGGGTATGGCTTAGGGTACGGGTTCGGGGAGGGGTTCGGGTAGGGCGTAGGGTATGGGTTAGGGTTAGGGTTAGGGTTAGGGTTAGTGTTAGGGTTAGGGCTCGGTTTAGGGTACGGGTTAGGATTAGGGTACGCGTTAGTCTTAGGGGAGGGGTTAGGGTTAGGGTACGCGATAGGGTGAGGTTAGTTATTAAACCTATCCCACTCTCTAGATACCCCTTAGCACGTAAAGGAATATTATTTGGGGGTACAGCCATGGAGAAGAGATTAGACACGAGGAGAAGATAAGGAACACACCCATTATCAAGAAATCACATTAGGATTCTCTTTTTAACCTGTTCCTTAAAACACTAGTGCTTAGGAAATCTATTGGAGGCAGAAGCAGTCAAGGGTAGCTTAGTGTTAGAGTTAGGGTTAGGGTGAGGGTTAGGGTACGGGTTAGGATTAGGGTACGCGTTAGTGTTAGGGTAGGGGTTAGGGTTAGGGTACGCGATAGGGTGAGGTTAGTTATTAAACCTATCCCACTCTCTAGATACCCCTTAGCACGTAAAGGAATATTATTTAGGGGTCCAGCCGTGGAGAAGAGTTTAGACACGAGGAGAAGATAAGGAACACACCCATTATCAAGAAATCACATTAGGATTCTCTTTTTAACCTGTTCCTTAAAACACTAGTGCTTAGGAAATCTATTGGAGGCAGAATCAGTCAAGGGTAGCTTAGGGTTAGGGTTAGGGTTAGGGTGAGGGTTAGGGTACGGCTTAGGGTACGGGTTCAGGGAGGGGTTCGGGTAGCGCGTAGGGTATGTGTTAGGGTTAGGGTTAGGGTTCGTGTTAGGGTTAGGGCTCGGTTTAGGGTACGGGTTAGGATTAGGGTACGCGTTAGGGTTAGGGTAGTTGTTAGGGTTAGGGTACGCGTTAGGGTGAGGGTAGTTATTAAACCTATCACACCCTCTAGATACCCCTTAGCACGTAAAGGAATATTATTTGGGGGTCCAGCCATGGAGATGAGTTTAGACCCTAGGAGAAGATAAGGAACACACCCATTATCAAGAAATAAAAATATGATTCTCTTTTTAAACTGTTCCTTAAAACACTAGTGCTTAGGAAATCTATTGGAGGCAGAGGCAGTCAAGGGTAGCTTAGGGTTAGGATTAGGGTTAGGGTGAGGGATAGGGTACGGCTTAGGGTACGGGTTCGGGGAGGGGTTCGGGTAGCGCGTAGGGTATGGGTTAGGGTTAGGGTTAGGGCTAGTGTTAGCGTTAGGGCTCGGTTTAGGGTACGTTTTAGGATTAGGGTACGCGTTAGGGTTAGGGTAGGTGTTAGGGTTAGGGTACGCATTAGGATGAGGGTAGTTATTAAACCTATCCCACTCTCTAGATACCCCTTAGCACGTAAAGGAATATTATTTGGGGGTCTAGCCATGGAGAAGAGTTTAGACACTAGGAGAAGATAAGGAACACACCCATGACCACGAAATCACATTAGGATTCTCTTTTTAACCTGGTCCTTAAAACACTAGTGCTTAGGAAATCTATTGGAGGCAGAAGCAGTCAAGGGTAGCTTAGGGTTAGGGTTAGGGTTAGGGTGAGGGTTAGGGTACGGCTTAGGGTATGGGTACGGGGAGGGGTTCGGGTAGGGCGTAGGGTATGGGTTAGGGATAGGGTTAGTGTTAGGGTTAGGGCTCGGTTTAGGGTACGGGTTAGGATTAGGGTACGCGTTAGGCTTAGGGTAGGGGTTAGGGTTAGGGTACGCGTTAGGGTGAGGGTAGTTATTAAACCTACCCCACTTTCTAGTTACCCCTTAGCACGTAAAGGAATATTATTTGGGGGTCCAGCCATGGAGAAGAGTTTAGACACTAGGAGAAGATAAGGAACACACCCATTATCACGAAATCACATTAGGATTCTCTTTTTAACCTGTTCCTTAAAACACTAGTTCTTAGGAAATCTATTGGAGGCAGAAGCAGTCAAGGGTAGCTTAGTGTTAGGGTTAGGGTTAGGGTGAGGGTTAGGGTACGGCTTAGGGTACGGGTTCGGGGAGGGGTTCGGGTAGGGCGTAGGGTATGGGTTAGGGTTAGGGTTAGGGTTAGTGTTAGGGTTAGGGCTCGGTTTAGGGTACGGGTTAGGATTAGGGTACGCCTTAGTGTTAGGGTAGGGGTTAGGGTTAGGGTACACGATAGGGTGAGGTTAGTTATTAAACCTACCCCACTCTCTAGATACCCTTAGCACGTAAAGGAATTTTATTTAGGGGTCCAGCCATGGAGAAGAGTTTAGACACGAGGAGAAGATAAGGAACACACCCATTATCAAGAAATCACATTAGGATTCTCTTTTTAACCTGTTCCTTAAAACACTAGTGCTTAGGAAATCTATTGGAGGCAGAAGCAGTCAACGGTAGCTTAGGGTTAGGGTTAGGGTTAGGGTGAGGGTTAGGGTACGGCTTAGGGTACGGGTTCGGCGAGGGGTTCGGGTAGGGCGTAGGGTATGGGTTAGGGTTAGGGTTAGGGTTCGTGTTAGGGTTAGGGCTCGGTTTAGGGTACGGGTTAGGATTAGGGTACGCGTTAGGGTTAGGGTAGGGGTTAGGGTTAGGGTACGCGTTAGGGTGAGGGTAGTTATTAAACCTATCACACTCTCTAGATACCCCTTAGCACGTAAAGGAATATTATTTGGGGGTCCAGCCATGGAGAAGAGTTTAGACCCTAGGAGAAGATAAGGAACACACCCATTATCAAGAAATAACAATATGATTCTCTTTTTAAACTGTTCCTTAAAACACTAGTGCTTAGGAAATCTATTGGAGGCAGAGGCAGTCAAGGGTAGCTTAGGGTTAGGGTTAGGGTTAGGGTGAGGGATAGGGTACGGCTTAGGGTACGGGTTCGGGGAGGGGTTCGGGTAGGGCGTAGGGTATGGGTTAGGGATAGGGTTAGTGTTAGGGTTAGGGCTCGGTTTAGGGTACGGGTTAGGATTAGGGTACGCGTTAGGGTTAGGGTAGGGGTTAGGGTTAGGGTACGCGTTAGGGTGAGGGTAGTTATTAAACCTATCACACTCTCTAGATACCCCTTAGCACGTAAAGGAATATTATTTGGGGGTCCAGCCATGGGGAAGAGTTTAGACACTAGGAGAAGATAAGGAACACACCCATTATCAAGAAATCACATTAGGATTCTCTTTTTAACCTGTTCCTTAAAACACTAGTGCTTAGGAAATCTATTGGAGGCAGAATCAGTCAAGGGTAGCTTAGGGTTAGGGTTAGGGTTAGGGTCAGGGTTAGGGTACGGCTTAGGGTACGGGTTCAGGGAGGGGTTCGGGTAGGGCGTAGGGTATGTGTTAGTGTTAGGGTTAGGGTTCGTGTTAGGGTTAGGGCTCGGTTTAGGGTACGGGTTAGGATTAGGGTACGCGTTAGTGTTAGGGTAGGGGTTAGGGTTAGGGTACGCAATAGGGTGAGGTTAGTTATTAAACCTATCCCACTCTCTAGATACCCCTTAGCATGTAAAGGAATATTATTTGGGGGTCCAGCCATGGAGAAGAGATTAGACACGAGGAGAAGTTAAGGAACACACCCATTATCAAGAAATCACATTAGGATTCTCTTTTTAACCTGTTCCTTAAAACACTAGTGCTTAGGAAATCTATTGGAGGCAGAAGCAGTCAAGGGTAGCTTAGGGTTAGGGTTAGGGTTAGGGTACGGCTTAGGGTACGGGTTCGGGGAGGGGTTCGGATATGGCGTAGGGTATGGGTTAGGGTTAGGGTTAGGGTTAGTGTTAGGGTTAGGGCTCGGTTTAGGGTACGGGTTAGGATTAGGGTACGCGTTAGGGTTAGGGTAGGGGTTAGGGTTAGGGTACGCGTTAGGGTGAGGGTAGTTATTAAACCTATCACACTCTCTAGATACCCCTTAGCACGTAAAGGAATATTATTTGGGGGTCCAGCCATGGAGAAGAGTTTAGACACGAGGAGAAAATAAGGAACACACCCATTATCAAGAAATCACAATAGGATTCTCTTTTTAACCTGTTCCTTAAAACACTAGTGCTTAGGAAATCTATTGGAGGCAGAAGCCATCAAGGGTAGCTTAGGTTTAGGGTTAGGGTTAGGGTGAGGGTTAGGGTACGGCTTAGGGTACGGGTTCGGGGAGGGGTTCGGGTAGGGCGTAGGGTATGGGTTAGGGTTAGGGTTAGGGTTAGTGTTAGGGTTAGGGCTCGGTTTAGGGTACGGGATAGGATTAGGGTACGTATTAGGGTTAGGGTAGGGGTTAGGGTTAGGGTACGCGTTAGGGTGAGGGTAGTTATTAAACCTATCCCACTCTCTAGATACCCCTTAGCACGTAAAGGAATATTATTTGGGGGTCCAGCCATGGAGAAGAGTTTAGACACGAGGAGAAGATAAGGAACACACCCATTATCACGAAATCACATTAGGATTCTCTTTTTAACCTGTTCCTTAAAACACTAGTGCTTAGGAAATCTATTGGAGGCAGAAGCAGTCAAGGGTAGCTTAGGGTTAGGGTTAGGGTTAGGGTGAGGGTTAGGGTATGGCTTAGGGTACGGGTTCGGGGAGGGGTTCGGGTAGGGCGTAGGGTATGGGTTAGGGTTAGGGTTAGGGTTAGGGTTAGTGTTAGGGTTAGGGCTCGGTTTAGGGTACGGGTTAGGATTAGGGTACGCGTTAGTCTTAGGGGAGGGGTTAGGGTTAGGGTACGCGATAGGGTGAGGTTAGTTATTAAACCTATCCCACTCTCTAGATACCCCTTAGCACGTAAAGGAATATTATTTGGGGGTACAGCCATGGAGAAGAGATTAGACACGAGGAGAAGATAAGGAACACACCCATTATCAAGAAATCACATTAGGATTCTCTTTTTAACCTGTTCCTTAAAACACTAGTGCTTAGGAAATCTATTGGAGGCAGAAGCAGTCAAGGGTAGCTTAGTGTTAGAGTTAGGGTTAGGGTGAGGGTTAGGGTACGGGTTAGGATTAGGGTACGCGTTAGTGTTAGGGTAGGGGTTAGGGTTAGGGTACGCGATAGGGTGAGGTTAGTTATTAAACCTATCCCACTCTCTAGATACCCCTTAGCACGTAAAGGAATATTATTTAGGGGTCCAGCCGTGGAGAAGAGTTTAGACACGAGGAGAAGATAAGGAACACACCCATTATCAAGAAATCACATTAGGATTCTCTTTTTAACCTGTTCCTTAAAACACTAGTGCTTAGGAAATCTATTGGAGGCAGAATCAGTCAAGGGTAGCTTAGGGTTAGGGTTAGGGTTAGGGTGAGGGTTAGGGTACGGCTTAGGGTACGGGTTCAGGGAGGGGTTCGGGTAGCGCGTAGGGTATGTGTTAGGGTTAGGGTTAGGGTTCGTGTTAGGGTTAGGGCTCGGTTTAGGGTACGGGTTAGGATTAGGGTACGCGTTAGGGTTAGGGTAGTTGTTAGGGTTAGGGTACGCGTTAGGGTGAGGGTAGTTATTAAACCTATCACACCCTCTAGATACCCCTTAGCACGTAAAGGAATATTATTTGGGGGTCCAGCCATGGAGATGAGTTTAGACCCTAGGAGAATATAAGGAACACACCCATTATCAAGAAATAAAAATATGATTCTCTTTTTAAACTGTTCCTTAAAACACTAGTGCTTAGGAAATCTATTGGAGGCAGAGGCAGTCAAGGGTAGCTTAGGGTTAGGATTAGGGTGAGGGTGAGGGATAGGGTACGGCTTAGGGTACGGGTTCGGGGAGGGGTTCGGGTAGGGCGTAGGGTATGGGTTAGGGTTAGGGTTAGGGCTAGTGTTAGCGTTAGGGCTCGGTTTAGGGTACGTTTTAGGATTAAGGTACGCGTTAGGGTTAGGGTAGGTATTAGGGTTAGGGTACGCATTAGGATGAGGGTAGTTATTAAACCTATCCCACTCTCTAGATACCCCTTAGCACGTAAAGGAATATTATTTGGGGGTCCAGCCATGGAGAAGAGTTTAGACACTAGGAGAAGATAAGGAACACACCCATGACCACGAAATCACATTAGGATTCTCTTTTTAACCTGGTCCTTAAAACTCTAGTGCTTAGGAAATCTATTGGAGGCAGAAGCAGTCAAGGGTAGCTTAGGGTTAGGGTTAGGGTTAGGGTGAGGGTTAGGGTACGGCTTAGGGTATGGGTACGGGGAGGGGTTCGGGTAGGGCGTAGGGTATGGGTTAGGGATAGGGTTAGTGTTAGGGTTAGGGCTCGGTTTAGGGTACGGGTTAGGATTAGGGTACGCGTTAGGCTTAGGGTAGGGGTTAGGGTTAGGGTACGCGTTAGGGTGAGGGTAGTTATTAAACCTACCCCACTTTCTAGTTACCCCTTAGCACGTAAAGGAATATTATTTGGGGGTCCAGCCATGGAGAAGAGTTTAGACACTAGGAGAAGATAAGGAACACACCCATTATCACGAAATCACATTAGGATTCTCTTTTTAACCTGTTCCTTAAAACACTAGTTCTTAGGAAATCTATTGGAGGCAGAAGCAGTCAAGGGTAGCTTAGTGTTAGGGTTAGGGTTAGGGTGAGGGTTAGGGTACGGCTTAGGGTACGGGTTCGGGGAGGGGTTCGGGTAGGGCGTAGGGTATGGGTTAGGGTTAGGGTTAGGGTTAGTGTTAGGGTTAGGGCTCGGTTTAGGGTACGGGTTAGGATTAGGGTACGCCTTAGTGTTAGGGTAGGGGTTAGGGTTAGGGTACGCGATAGGGTGAGGTTAGTTATTAAACCTACCCCACTCTCTAGATACCCTTAGCACGTAAAGGAATTTTATTTAGGGGTCCAGCCATGGAGAAGAGTTTAGACACGAGGAGAAGATAAGGAACACACCCATTATCAAGAAATCACATTAGGATTCTCTTTTTAACCTGTTCCTTAAAACACTAGTGCTTAGGAAATCTATTGGAGGCAGAAGCAGTCAAGGGTAGCTTAGGGTTAGGGTTAGGGTTAGGGTGAGGGTTAGGGTACGGCTTAGGGTACGGGTTCGGCGAGGGGTTCGGGTAGGGCGTAGGGTATGGGTTAGGGTTAGGGTTAGGGTTCGTGTTAGGGTTAGGGCTCGGTTTAGGGTACGGGTTAGGATTAGGGTACGCGTTAGTGTTAGGGTAGGGGTTAGGGTTAGGGTACGCAATAGGGTGAGGTTAGTTATTAAACGTATCCCACTCTCTAGATACCCCTTAGCATGTAAAGGAATATTATTTGGGGGTCCAGCCATGGAGAAGAGATTAGACACGAGGAGAAGATAAGGAACACACCCATTATCAAGAAATCACATTAGGATTCTCTTTTTAACCTGTTCCTTAAAACACTAGTGCTTAGGAAATCTATTGGAGGCAGAAGCAGTCAAGGGTAGCTTAGGGTTAGGGTTAGGGTTAGGGTACGGCTTGGGGTACGGGTTCGGGGAGGGGTTCGGATATGGCGTAGGGTATGGGTTAGGGTTAGGGTTAGGGTTAGTGTTAGGGTTAGGGCTCGGTTTAGAGTACTGGTTAGGATTAGGGTACGCGTTAGGGTTAGGGTAGGGGTTAGGGTTAGGGTACGCGTTAGGGTGAGGGTAGTTATTAAACCTATCACACTCTCTAGATACCCCTTAGCACGTAAAGGAATATTATTTGGGTTCCAGCCATGGAGAAGAGTTTAGACACGAGGAGAAAATAAGGAACACACCCATTATCAAGAAATCACATTAGGATTCTCTTTTTAACCTGTTCCTTAAAACACTAGTGCTTAGGAAATGTATTGGAGGCAGAAGCCATCAAGGGTAGCTTAGGTTTAGGTTTAGGGTTAGGGTGAGGGTTAGGGTACGGCTTAGGGTACGGGTTCGGGGAGGGGTTCGGGTAGGGCATACGGTATGGGTTAGGGTTAGGGTTAGGGTTAGTGTTAGGGTTAGGGCTCGGTTTAGGGTACGGGTTAGGATTAGGGTACGCATTAGGGTTAGGGTAGGGGTTAGGGTTAGGGTACGCGTTAGGGTGAGGGTAGTTATTAAACCTATCCCACTCTCTAGATACCCCTTAGCACGTAAAGGAATATTATTTGGGGGTACAGCCATGGAGAAGAGTTTAGACACGAGGAGAAGATAAGGAACACACCCATTATCACGAAATCACATTAGGATTCTCTTTTTAACCTGTTCCTTAAAACACTAGTGCTTAGGAAATCTATTGGAGGCAGAAGCAGTCAAGGGTAGCTTAGGGTTAGGGTTAGGGGTAGGGTGAGGGTTAGGGTATGGCTTAGGGTACGGGTTCGGGGAGGGGTTCGGGTAGGGCGTAGGGTATGGGTTAGGGTTAGGGTTAGGGTTAGTGTTAGGGTTAGGGCTCGGTTTAGGGTACGGGTTAGGATTAGGGTACGCGTTAGTCTTAGGGGAGGGGTTAGGGTTAGGGTACGCGATAGGGTGAGGTTAGTTATTAAACCTATCCCACTCTCTAGATACCCCTTAGCACGTAAAGGAATATTATTTGGGGGTCCAGCCATGGAGAAGAGATTAGACACGAGGAGAAGATAAGGAACACACCCATTATCAAGAAATCACATTAGGATTCTCTTTTTAACCTGTTCCTTAAAACACTAGTGCTTAGGAAATCTATTGGAGGCAGAATCAGTCAAGGGTAGCTTAGGGTTAGGGTTAGGGTTAGGGTGAGGGTTAGGGTACGGCTTAGGGTACGGGTTCAGGGAGGGGTTCGGGTAGCGCGTAGGGTATGTGTTAGGGTTAGGGTTAGGGTTCGTGTTAGGGTTAGGGCTCGGTTTAGGGTACGGGTTAGGATTAGGGTACGCGTTAGGGTTAGGGTAGTTGTTAGGGTTAGGGTACGCGTTAGGGTGAGGGTAGTTATTAAACCTATCACACCCTCTAGATACCCCTTAGCACGTAAAGGAATATTATTTGGGGGTCCAGCCATGGAGATGAGTTTAGACCCTAGGAGAAGATAAGGAACACACCCATTATCAAGAAATAAAAATATGATTCTCTTTTTAAACTGTTCCTTAAAACACTAGTGCTTAGGAAATCTATTGGAGGCAGAGGCAGTCAAGGGTAGCTTAGGGTTAGGATTAGGGTGAGGGTGAGGGATAGGGTACGGCTTAGGGTACGGGTTCGGGGAGGGGTTCGGGTAGGGCGTAGGGTATGGGTTAGGGTTAGGGTTAGGGCTAGTGTTAGCGTTAGGGCTCGGTTTAGGGTACGTTTTAGGATTAGGGTACGCGTTAGGGTTAGGGTAGGTATTAGGGTTAGGGTACGCATTAGGATGAGGGTAGTTATTAAACCTATCCCACTCTCTAGATACCCCTTAGCACGTAAAGGAATATTATTTGGGGGTCTAGCCATGGAGAAGAGTTTAGACACTAGGAGAAGATCAGGAACACACCCATGACCACGAAATCACATTAGGATTCTCTTTTTAACCTGGTCCTTAAAACACTAGTGCTTAGGAAATCTATTGGAGGCAGAAGCAGTCAAGGGTAGCTTAGGGTTAGGGTTAGGGTTAGGGTGAGGGTTAGGGTACGGCTTAGGGTATGGGTACGGGGAGGGGTTCGGGTAGGGCGTAGGGTATGGGTTAGGGATAGGGTTAGTGTTAGGGTTAGGGCTCGGTTTAGGGTACGGGTTAGGATTAGGGTACGCGTTAGGCTTAGGGTAGGGGTTAGGGTTAGGGTACGCGTTAGGGTGAGGGTAGTTATTAAACCTACCCCACTTTCTAGTTACCCCTTAGCACGTAAAGGAATATTATTTGGGGGTCCAGCCATGGAGAAGAGTTTAGACACTAGGAGAAGATAAGGAACACACCCATTATCACGAAATCACATTAGGATTCTCTTTTTAACCTGTTCCTTAAAACACTAGTTCTTAGGAAATCTATTGGAGGCAGAAGCAGTCAAGGGTAGCTTAGTGTTAGGGTTAGGGTTAGGGTGAGGGTTAGGGTACGGCTTAGGGTACGGGTTCGGGGAGGGGTTCGGGTAGGGCGTAGGGTATGGGTTAGGGTTAGGGTTAGGGTTAGTGTTAGGGTTAGGGCTCGGTTTAGGGTACGGGTTAGGATTAGGGTACGCCTTAGTGTTAGGGTAGGGGTTAGGGTTAGGGTACGCGATAGGGTGAGGTTAGTTATTAAACCTACCCCACTCTCTAGATACCCTTAGCACGTAAAGGAATTTTATTTAGGGGTCCAGCCATGGAGAAGAGTTTAGACACGAGGAGAAGATAAGGAACACACCCATTATCAAGAAATCACATTAGGATTCTCTTTTTAACCTGTTCCTTAAAACACTAGTGCTTAGGAAATCTATTGGAGGCAGAAGCAGTCAAGGGTAGCTTAGGGTTAGGGTTAGGGTTAGGGTGAGGGTTAGGGTACGGCTTAGGGTACGGGTTCGGCGAGGGGTTCGGGTAGGGCGTAGGGTATGGGTTAGGGTTAGGGTTAGGGTTCGTGTTAGGGTTAGGGCTCGGTTTAGGGTACGGGTTAGGATTAGGGTACGCGTTAGTGTTAGGGTAGGGGTTAGGGTTAGGGTACGCAATAGGGTGAGGTTAGTTATTAAACGTATCCCACTCTCTAGATACCCCTTAGCATGTAAAGGAATATTATTTGGGGGTCCAGCCATGGAGAAGAGATTAGACACGAGGAGAAGATAAGGAACACACCCATTATCAAGAAATCACATTAGGATTCTCTTTTTAACCTGTTCCTTAAAACACTAGTGCTTAGGAAATCTATTGGAGGCAGAAGCAGTCAAGGGTAGCTTAGGGTTAGGGTTAGGGTTAGGGTACGGCTTGGGGTACGGGTTCGGGGAGGGGTTCGGATATGGCGTAGGGTATGGGTTAGGGTTAGGGTTAGGGTTAGTGTTAGGGTTAGGGCTCGGTTTAGAGTACTGGTTAGGATTAGGGTACGCGTTAGGGTTAGGGTAGGGGTTAGGGTTAGGGTACGCGTTAGGGTGAGGGTAGTTATTAAACCTATCACACTCTCTAGATACCCCTTAGCACGTAAAGGAATATTATTTGGGGGTCCAGCCATGGAGAAGAGTTTAGACACGAGGAGAAAATAAGGAACACACCCATTATCAAGAAATCACATTAGGATTCTCTTTTTAACCTGTTCCTTAAAACACTAGTGCTTAGGAAATGTATTGGAGGCAGAAGCCATCAAGGGTAGCTTAGGTTTAGGTTTAGGGTTAGGGTGAGGGTTAGGGTACGGCTTAGGGTACGGGTTCGGGGAGGGGTTCGGGTAGGGCATAGGGTATGGGTTAGGGTTAGGGTTAGGGTTAGTGTTAGGGTTAGGGCTCGGTTTAGGGTACGGGTTAGGATTAGGGTACGCATTAGGGTTAGGGTAGGGGTTAGGGTTAGGGTACGCGTTAGGGTGAGGGTAGTTATTAAACCTATCCCACTCTCTAGATACCCCTTAGCACGTAAAGGAATATTATTTGGGGGTACAGCCATGGAGAAGAGTTTAGACACGAGGAGAAGATAAGGAACACACCCATTATCACGAAATCACATTAGGATTCTCTTTTTAACCTGTTCCTTAAAACACTAGTGCTTAGGAAATCTATTGGAGGCAGAAGCAGTCAAGGGTAGCTTAGGGTTAGGGTTAGGGGTAGGGTGAGGGTTAGGGTATGGCTTAGGGTACGGGTTCGGGGAGGGGTTCGGGTAGGGCGTAGGGTATGGGTTAGGGTTAGGGTTAGGGTTAGTGTTAGGGTTAGGGCTCGGTTTAGGGTACGGGTTAGGATTAGGGTACGCGTTAGTCTTAGGGGAGGGGTTAGGGTTAGGGTACGCGATAGGGTGAGGTTAGTTATTAAACCTATCCCACTCTCTAGATACCCCTTAGCACGTAAAGGAATATTATTTGGGGGTCCAGCCATGGAGAAGAGATTAGACACGAGGAGAAGATAAGGAACACACCCATTATCAAGAAATCACATTAGGATTCTCTTTTTAACCTGTTCCTTAAAACACTAGTGCTTAGGAAATCTATTGGAGGCAGAAGCAGTCAAGGGTAGCTTAGGGTTAGGGTTAGGGTTAGGGTACGGCTTAGGGTACGGGTTCGGGGAGGGGTTCGGATATGGCGTAGGGTATGGGTTAGGGTTAGGGTTAGGGTTAGTGTTAGGGTTAGGGCTCGGTTTAGGGTACGGGTTAGGATTAGGGTACGCGTTAGGGTTAGGGTAGGGGTTAGGGTTAGGGTACGCGTTAGGGTGAGGTTAGTTATTAAACCTATCCCACTCTCTAGATACCCCTTAGCATGTAAAGGAATATTATTTGGGGGTCCAGCCATGGAGAAGAGATTAGACACGAGGAGAAGATAAGGAACACACCCATTATCAAGAAATCACATTAGGATTCTCTTTTTAACCTGTTCCTTAAAACACTAGTGCTTAGGAAATCTATTGGAGGCAGAAGCAGTCAAGGGTAGCTTAGGGTTAGGGTTAGGGTTAGGGTACGGCTTAGGGTACGGGTTCGGGGAGGGGTTCGGATATGGCGTAGGGTATGGGTTAGGGTTAGGGTTAGGGTTAGTGTTAGGGTTAGGGCTCGGTTTAGGGTACGGGTTAGGATTAGGGTACGCGTTAGGGTTAGGGTAGGGGTTAGGGTTAGGGTACGCGTTAGGGTGAGGGTAGTTATTAAACCTATCACACTCTCTAGATACCACTTAGCACGTAAAGGAATATTATTTGGGGGTCCAGCCATGGAGAAGAGTTTAGACACGAGGAGAAAATAAGGAACACACCCATTATCAAGAAATCACATTAGGATTCTCTTTTTAACCTGTTCCTTAAAACACTAGTGCTTAGGAAATCTATTGGAGGCAGAAGCCATCAAGGGTAGCTTAGGTTTAGGGTTAGGGTTAGGGTGAGGGTTAGGGTACGGCTTAGGGTACGGGTTCGGGGAGGGGTTCGGGTAGGGCGTAGGGTATGGGTTAGGGTTAGGGTTAGGGTTAGTGTTAGGGTTAGGGCTCGGTTTAGGGTACGGGTTAGGATTAGGGTACGCATTAGGGTTAGGGTAGGGGTTAGGGTTAGGGTACGCGTTAGGGTGAGGGTAGTTATTAAACCTATCCCACTCTCTAGATACCCCTTAGCACGTAAAGGAATATTATTTGGGGGTCCAGCCATGGAGAAGAGTTTAGACACGAGGAGAAGATAAGGAACACACCCATTATCACGAAATCACATTAGGATTCTCTTTTTAACCTGTTCCTTAAAACACTAGTGCTTAGGAAATCTATTGGAGGCAGAAGCAGTCAAGGGTAGCTTAGGGTTAGGGTTAGGGTTAGGGTGAGGGTTAGGGTATGGCTTAGGGTACGGGTTCGGGGAGGGGTTCGGGTAGGGCGTAGGGTATGGGTTAGGGTTAGGGTTAGGGTTAGTGTTAGGGTTAGGGCTCGGTTTAGGGTACGGGTTAGGATTAGGGTACGCGTTAGTCTTAGGGGAGGGGTTAGGGTTAGGGTACGCGATAGGGTGAGGTTAGTTATTAAACCTATCCCACTCTCTAGATACCCCTTAGCACGTAAAGGAATATTATTTGGGGGTCCAGCCATGGAGAAGAGATTAGACACGAGGAAAAGATAAGGAACACACCCATTATCAAGAAATCACATTAGGATTCTCTTTTTAACCTGTTCCTTAAAACACTAGTGCTTAGGAAATCTATTTGAGGCAGAAGCAGTCAAGGGTAGCTTAGTGTTAGAGTTAGGGTTAGGGTGAGGGTTAGGGTACGGGTTAGGATTAGGGTACGCGTTAGTGTTAGGGTAGGGGATAGGGTTAGGGTACGCGATAGGGTGAGGTTAGTTATTAAACCTATCCCACTCTCTAGATACCCCTTAGCACGTAAAGGAATATTATTTAGGGGTCCAGCCATGGAGAAGAGTTTAGACACGAGGAGAAGATAAGGAACACACCCATTATCAAGAAATCACATTAGGATTCTCTTTTTAACCTGTTCCTTAAAACACTAGTGCTTAGGAAATCTATTGGAGGCAGAATCAGTCAAGGGTAGCTTAGGGTTAGGGTTAGGGTTAGGGTGAGGGTTAGGGTACGGCTTAGGGTACGGGTTCAGGGAGGGGTTCGGATAGGGCGTAAGGTATGTGTTAGGGTTAGGGTTAGGGTTCGTGTTAGGGTTAGGGCTCGGTTTAGGGTACGGGTTATGATTAGGGTACGCGTTAGTGTTAGGGTAGGGGTTAGGGTTAGGGTACGCAATAGGGTGAGGTTAGTTACTAAACCTATCCCACTCTCTAGATACCCCTTAGCACGTAAAGGAATATTATTTGGGGGTCCAGCCATGGAGAAGAGATTAGACACGAGGAGAAGATAAGGAACACACCCATTATTAAGAAATCACATTAGGATTCTCTTTTTAACCTGTTCCTTAAAACACTAGTGCTTAGGAAATCTATTGGAGGCAGAAGCAGTCAAGGGTAGCTTAGGGTTAGGGTTAGGGTTAGGGTACGGCTTAGGGTACGGGTTCGGGGAGGGGTTCGGATATGGCGTAGGGTATGGGTTAGGGTTAGGGTTAGGGTTAGTGTTAGGGTTAGGGCTCGGTGTAGGGTACGGGTTAGGATTAGGGTACGCGTTAGGGTTAGGGTAGGGGTTAGGGTTAGGGTACGCGTTAGGGTGAGGGTAGTTATTAAACCTATCACACTCTCTAGATACCCCTTAGCACGTAAAGGAATATTATTTGGGGGTCCAGCCATGGAGAAGAGTTTAGACACGAGGAGAAAATAAGGAACACACCCATTATCAAGAAATCACATTAGGATTCTCTTTTTAACCTGTTCCTTAAAACACTAGTGCTTAGGAAATCTATTGGAGGCAGAAGCCATCAAGGGTAGCTTAGGTTTAGGGTTAGGGTTAGGGTGAGGGTTAGGGTACGGCTTAGGGTACGGGTTCGGGGAGGGGTTCGGGTAGAGCGTAGGGTATGGGTTAGGGTTAGGGTTAGGGTTAGTGTTAGGGTTAGGGCTCAGTTTAGGGTACGGGTTAGGATTAGGGTACGCGTTCGGGTTAGGGTAGGGGTTAGGGTTAGGGTACGCGATAGGGTGAGGTTAGTTATTAAACCTATCCCACTCTCTAGATACCCCTTAGCACGTAAAGGAATATTATTTGGGGGTCCAGCCATAGAGAAGAGTTTAGACACGAGGAGAAGATAAGGAACACACCCATTATCAAGAAATCACATTAGGATTCTCTTTTTAACCTGTTCCTTAAAAGACTAGTGCTTAGGGAATCTATTGGAGGCAGAAGCAGTCAAGGGTAGCTTAGGGTTAGGGTTAGGGTTAGGGTGAGGGTTAGGGTATGGCTTAGGGTACGGGTTCGGGGAGGGGTTCTGGTAGGGCGTAGTGTATGGGTTAGGGTTAGGGTTAGGGTTAGTGTTAGGGTTAGGGCTCGGTTTAGGGTACGGGTTAGGATTAGGGTACGCATTAGGGTTAGGATAGGGGTTAGGGTTAGGGTACGCGTTAGGGTGAGGGTAGTTATTAAACCTATCCCACTCTCTAGATACCCCTTAGCACGTAAAGGAATATTATTTGGGGGTCCAGCCATGGAGAAGAGTTTAGACACGAGGAGAAGATAAGGAACACACCCATTATCACGAAATCACATTAGGATTCTCTTTTTAACCTGTTCCTTAAAACACTAGTGCTTAGGAAATCTATTGGAGGCAGAAGCAGTCAAGGGTAGCTTAGGGTTAGGGTTAGGGTTAGGGTTAGGGTTAGTGTTAGGGGTAGGGCTCGGTTTAGGGTACGGGTTAGGATTAGGGTACGCGTTAGTCTTAGGGGAGGGGTTAGGGTTAGGGTACGCGATAGGGTGAGGTTAGTTATTAAACCTATCCCACTCTCTAGATACCCCTTAGCACGTAAAGGAATATTATTTGGGGGTCCAGCCATGGAGATGAGTTTAGACACGAGGAGAAGATAAGGAATACACCCATTATCAAGAAATAAAAATATGATTCTCTTTTTAAACTGTTCCTTAAAACACTAGTGCTTAGGAAATCTATTGGAGGCAGAGGCAGTCAAGGGTAGCTTAGGGTTAGGGTTAGGGTTAGGGTGAGGGTTAGGGTACGGCTTAGGGTACGGGTTCGGCGAGGGGTTCGGGTAGGGCGTAGGGTATGGGTTAGGGTTAGGGTTAGGGTTCGTGTTAGGCTTAGGGCTCGGTTTAGGGTACGGGTTAGGATTAGGGTACGCGTTAGGGTTAGGGTAGGTGTTAGGGTTAGGGTACGCGTTAGGGTGAGGGTAGTTATTAAACCTATCACACCCTCTAGATACCCCTTAGCACGTAAAGGAATATTTTATGGGGGTCCAGCCATGGAGAAGAGTTTAGACAGGAGGAGAAGATAAGGAACACACCATTATCAAGAAATCACATTAGGATTCTCTTTTTAACCTGTTCCTTAAAACACTAGTGCTTAGGAAATCTATTGGAGGCAGAAGCAGTCAAGGGTAGCTTAGGGTTAGGGTTAGGGTTAGGGTGAGGGTTAGGGTACGGGTTAGGGTAAGGGTTGGGGGAGGGGTTCGGGTAGGGCGTAGGGTATGGGTTAGGGTTAGGGTTAGGGTTAGTGTTAGGGTTAGGGCTCGGTTTAGGGTACGGGTTAGGATTAGGGTACGCGTTAGTGTTAGGGTAGGGGTTAGGTTTAGGGTACGCGATAGGGTGAGGTTAGTTATTAAACTTATCCCACTCTCTAGATACCCCTTAGCACGTAAAGGAATATTATTTGGGGGTCCAGCCATGGAGAAGAGTTTAGACAGGAGGAGAAGATAAGGAACACACCCATTATCAAGAAATCACATTAGGATTCTCTTTTTAACCTGTTCCTTAAAACACTAGTGCTTAGGAAATCTATTGGAGGCAGAATCAGTCAAGGGTAGCTTAGGGTTAGGGTTAGGGTTAGGGTGAGGGTTAGGGTACGGCTTAGGGTACGGGTTCGGGGAGGGGTTCGGGTAGGGCGTAGGGTATGGTTTAGGGTTAGGGTTAGGGCTAGTGTTAGGGTTAGGGCTCGGCTTAGGGTACGGGTTAGCATTAGGGTACGCGTTAGGGTTAGGGTAGGGGTTAGGGTTAGGGTACGCGTTAGGGTGAGGGTAGTTATTAAACCTATCCCACTCTCTAGATACCCCTTAGCACGTAAAGGAATATTATTTAGGGGTAAAGCCATGGAGAAGGGTTTAGACACGAGGAGAAGATAAGGAACACACCCATTATCAAGAAATCACATTAGGATTCTCTTTTTAACCTGTTCCTTAAAACACTAGTGCTTAGGAAATCTATTGGAGGCAGAAGCCGTCAAGGGTAGCTTAGGGTTAGGGTTAGGGTTAGGGTGAGGGTTAGGGTACGGCTTAGGGTACGGGTTCGGGGAGGGGTTCGGGTAGGGCGTAGGGTATGTGTTAGGGTTAGGGTTAGTGTTAGTGTTAGGGTTAGGGCTCGGTTTAGGGTACGGGTTAGGATTAGGGTACGCGTTAGGGTTAGGGTAGGGGTTAGGGTTAGGGTACGCGTTAGGGTGAGGGTAGTTATTAAACCTATCCCACTCTCTAGATACCCCTTAGCACGTAAAGGAATATTATTTGGGGGTCCAGCCATGGAGAAGAGTTTAGACACGAGGAGAAGATAAGGAACACACCCATTATCAAGAAATCACATTAGGATTCTCTTTTTAACCAGTTCCTTAAAACACTATGCTTAGGAAATCTATTGGAGGCAGAATCCGTCAAGGGAAGCTTAGGGTTAGGGTTAGGGTTAGGGTGAGGGTTAGGGTACGGCTTAGGGTACGGGTTCCGGGAGGGGTTCGGGTAGGGCGTAGGGTATGGGTTAGGGTTAGGGTTAGGGCTAGTGTTAGGGTTAGGGCTCGGTTTAGGGTACGGGTTAGGATTAGGGTACGCCTTAGGGTTAGGGTAGGGGTTAGGGTTAGGGTATGCGATAGGGTGAGGTTAGTTATTAAACCTATCCCACTCTCTAGATACCCCTTAGCACGTAAAGGAATATTATTTGGGGGTCTAGCCATGGAGAAGAGTTTAGACACTAGGAGAAGATAAGGAACACACCCATTATCAAGAAATCACAATATGATTCTCTTTTTAAACTGTTCCTTAAAACACTAGTGCTTAGGAAATCTATTGGAGGCAGAAGCAGTCAAGGGTAGCTTAGTGTTAGGGTTAGGGTTAGGGTGAGGGTTAGGGTACGGCTCTGGGTACGAGTTCGGGGAGGGGTTCGGGTAGGGCGTAGGGTATGGGTTAGGGTTAGGGTTAGGGCTAGTGTTAGGGTTAGGGCTCGGTTTAGGGTACGGGTTAGGATTAGGGTACGCGTTAGGGTTAGGGTAGGGGTTAGGGTTAAGGTACGCATTAGGGTGAGGGTAGTTATTAAACCTATCCCACTCTCTAGATACCCCTTAGCACGTACAGGAATATTATTGGGGGTCCAGCCATGGAGAAGAGTTTAGACACTAGGAGAAGATAAGGAACACACCCATTATCACGAAATCACATTAGGATTCTCTTTTTAACCTGTTCCTTAAAACACTAGTGCTTAGGAAATCTATTGGAGGCAGAAGCAGTCAAGGGTAGCTTAGGGTTAGGGTTAGGGTTAGGGTGAGGGTTAGGGTATGGCTTAGGGTACGGTTTCGGGGAGGGGTTCGGGTAGGGCGTAGGGTATGGGTTAGTGTTAGGGTTAGGGTTAGTGTTAGGTTTAGGGCTCGGTTTAGGGTACGGGTTAGGATTAGGGTACGCGTTAGGGTTAGGGTAGTTGTTAGGGTTAGGGTACGCGTTAGGGTGGGGGTAGTTATTAAACCTATCACACACTCTAGATACCCCTTAGCACGTAAAGGAATATTATTTGGGGGTCCATCCATGGAGAAGAGTTTAGACACGAGGAGAAGATAAGGAACACACCCATTATCAAGAAATCACATTAGGATTCTCTTTTTAACCTGTTCCTTAAAACACTAGTGCTTAGGAAATCTATTGGAGGCAGAAGCAGTCAAGGGTAGCTTAGGGTTAGGGTTAGGGTTAGGGTGAGGGTTAGGGTATGGCTTAGGGTACGGGTTCGGGGAGGGGTTCGGGTAGGGCGTAGGGTATGGATTAGGGTTAGGGTTAGGGTTAGTGTTAGGGTTAGGGCTCGGTTTAGGGTACGGGTTAGGATTAGGGTACGCGTTAGTGTTAGGGTAGGGGTTAGGGTTAGGGTACGCGATAGGGTGAGGTTAGTTATTAAACCTATCCCACTCTCTAGATACCCCTTAGCACGTAAAGGAATATTATTTGGGGGTCCAGCCATGGAGAAGAGTTTAGACACGAGGAGAAATAAGGAACATACCCATTATCAAGAAATCACATTAGGATTCTCTTTTTAACCTGTTCCTTAAAACACTAGTGCTTAGGAAATCTATTGGAGGCAGAAGCCGTCAAGGGAAGCTTAGGGTTAGGGTTAGGGTTAGGGTGAGGGTTAGGGTACGGCTTAGTGTCCGGGTTCGGGGAGGGTTTCGGGTAGGGAGTAGGGTATGTGTTAAGGTTAGGGTTAGGGTTAGTGTTAGGGTTAGGGCTCGGTTTAGGGTACGGGTTAGGATTAGGGTACACGTTAGGGTTAGGGTAGGGGCTTAGGGTTAGTGTATGCGATAGGGTGAGGTTAGTTATTAAACCTATCCCACTCTCTAGATACCCCTTAGCACGTAAAGGAATATTATTTGGGGGTCCAGCCATGGAGAAGAGTTTAGACACTAGGAGAAGATAAGGAACACACCCATTATCAAGAAATCACAATATGATTCTCTTTTTAAACTGTTCCTTAAAACACTAGTGCTTAGGAAATCTATTGGAGGCAGAAGCAGTCAAGGGTAGCTTAGGGTTAGGGTTAGGGTTAGGGTGAGGGTTAGGGTACGGCTTAGGGTACGGGTTCGGGGAGGGGTTCGGGTAGGGCGTAGGGTATGGGTTAGGGTTAGGGTTAGGGCTAGTGTTAGGGTTAGGGCTCGGTTTAGTGTACGGGTTAGGATTAGGGTACGCGTTAGGGTTAGGGTACGCGTTAGGGTTACGGTACGCGTTAGGGTGAGGGTAGTTATTAAACCTATCCCACTCTCTAGATACCCCTTAGCACGTACAGGAATATTATTTGGGGGTCCAGCCATGGAGAAGAGTTAAGACACTAGGAGAAGATAAGGAACACACCCATTATCACGAAATCACATTAGGATTCTCTTTTTAACCTGTTCCTTAAAACACTAGTGCTTAGGAAATCTATTGGAGGCAGAAGCCGTCAAGGGTAGCTTAGGGTTAGGGTTAGGGTTAGGGTGAGTGTTACGGTACGGCTTAGGGTACGGGTTGGGGGAGGGGTTCGGGTAGGGCGTAGGGTATGGGTTAGGGTTAGGGTTAGGGTTAGGGCTCGGTTTAGGGTACGGGTTAGGATTAGGGTACGCGTTAGTGTTAGGGTAGGGGTTAGGGTTAGGGTACGCGATAGGGTGAGGTTAGTTATTAAACTTATCCCACTCTCTAGATACCCCTTAGCACGTAAAGGAATATTATTTGGGGGTCCAGCCATGGAGAAGAGTTTAGACAGGAGGAGAAGATAAGGAACACACCCATTATCAAGAAATCACATTAGGATTCTCTTTTTAACCTGTTCCTTAAAACACTAGTGCTTAGGAAATCTATTGGAGGCAGAAGCCGTCAAGGGTAGCTTAGGGTTAGGGTTAGGGTTAGGGTGAGGGTTAGGGTACGGCTTAGGGTACGGGTTCGGGGAGGGGTTCGGGTAGGGCGTAGGGTATGGGTTAGGGTTAGGGTTAGGGCTAGTGTTAGGGTTAGGGCTCGGCTTAGGTTACGGGTTAGCATTAGGGTACGCGTTAGGTTTAGGGTAGGGGTTAGGGTTAGGGTACGCGTTAGGGTGAGGGTAGTTATTAAACCTATCCCACTCTCTAGATACCCCTTAGCACGTAAAGGAATATTATTTAGGGGTAAAGCCATGGAGAAGGGTTTAGACACGAGGAGAAGATAAGGAACACACCCATTATCAAGAAATCACATTAGGATTCTCTTTTTAACCTGTTCCTTAAAACACTAGTGCTTAGGAAATCTATTGGAGGCAGAAGCCGTCAAGGGTAGCTTAGGGTTAGGGTTAGGGTTAGGGTGAGGGTTAGGGTACGGCTTAGGGTACGGGTTCGGGGAGGGATTCGGGTAGGGCGTAGGGTATGGGTTAGGGTTATAGTTAGTGTTAGTGTTAGGGTTAGGGCTCGGTTTAGGGTACGGGTTAGGATTAGGGTACGCGTTAGGGTTAGGGTAGGGGTTAGGGTTAGGGTACGCGTTAGGGTGAGGGTAGTTATTAAACCTATCCCACTCTCTAGATACCCCTTAGCACGTAAAGGAATATTATTTGGGGGTCCAGCCATGGAGAAGAGTTTAGACACGAGGAGAAGATAAGGAACACACCCATTATCAAGAAATCACATTAGGATTCTCTTTTTAACCAGTTCCTTAAAACACTAGTGCTTAGGAAATCTATTGGAGGCAGAAGCCGTCAAGGGAAGCTTAGGGTTAGGGTTAGGGTTAGGGTGAGGGTTAGGGTACGGCTTAGGGTACGGGTTCGGGGAGGGGTTCGGGTAGGGCGTAGGGTATGGGTTAGGGTTAGGGTTAGGGCTAGTGTTAGGGTTAGGGCTCGGTTTAGGGTACGGGTTAGGATTAGGGTACGCCTTAGGGTTAGGGTAGGGGTTAGGGTTAGGGTATGCGATAGGGTGAGGTTAGTTATTAAACCTATCCCACTCTCTAGATACCCCTTAGCACGTAAAGGAATATTATTTGGGGGTCTAGCCATGGAGAAGAGTTTAGACACTAGGAGAAGATAAGGAACACACCCATTATCAAGAAATCACAATATGATTCTCTTTTTAAACTGTTCCTTAAAACACTAGTGCTTAGGAAATCTATTGGAGGCAGAAGCAGTCAAGGGTAGCTTAGGGTTAGGGTTAGGGTTAGGGTGAGGGTTAGGGTACGGCTTAGGGTACGAGTTCGGGGAGGGGTTCGGGTAGGGCGTAGGGTATGGGTTAGGGTTAGGGTTAGGGCTAGTGTTAGGTTTAGGGCTCGGTTTAGGGTACGGGTTAGGATTAGGGTACACGTTAGGGTTAGGGTAGGGTTTAGGGCTAAGGTACGCATTAGGGTGAGGGTAGTTATTAAACCTATCCCACTCTCTAGATACCCCTTAGCACGTACAGGAATATTATTGGGGGTCCAGCCATGGAGAAGAGTTTAGACACTAGGAGAAGATAAGGAACACACCCATTATCACGAAATTACATTAGGATTCTCTTTTTAACCTGTTCCTTAAAACACTAGTGCTTAGGAAATCTATTGGAGGCAGAAGCAGTCAAGGGTAGCTTAGGGTTAGGGTTAGGGTTAGGGTGAGGGTTAGGGTATGGCTTAGGGTACGGTTTCGGGGAGGGGTTCGGGTAGGGCGTAGGGTATGGGTTAGGGTTAGGGTTAGGGTTAGTGTTAGGTTTAGGGCTCGGTTTAGGATACGGGTTAGGATTAGGGTACGCATTAGGGTTAGGGTAGTTGTTAGGGTTAGGGTACGCGTTAGGGTGGGGGTAGTTATTAAACCTATCACACTCTCTAGATACCCCTTAGCACGTAAAGGAATATTATTTGGGGTTCCATCCATGGAGAAGAGTTTAGACACGAGGAGAAGATAAGGAACACACCCATTATCAAGAAATCACATTAGGATTCTCTTTTTAACCTGTTCCTTAAAACACTAGTGCTTAGGAAATCTATTGGAGGCAGAAGCAGTCAAGGGTAGCTTAGGGTTAGGGTTAGGGTTAGGGTGAGGGTTAGGGTATGGCTTAGGGTACGGGTTCGGGGAGGGGTTCGGGTAGGGCGTAGGGTATGGGTTAGGGTTAGGGTTAGGGTTACTGTTAGGGTTAGGGCTCGGTTTAGGGTACGGGTTAGGATTAGGGTACGCGTTAGTGTGAGGGTAGGGGTTAGGGTTAGGGTACGCGATAGGGTGAGGTTAGTTATTAAACTTATCCCACTCTCTAGATACCCCTTAGCACGTAAAGGAATATTATTTGGGGGTCCAGCCATGGAGAAGAGTTTAGACACGAGGAGAAGATAAGGAACACACCCATTATCAAGAAATCACATTAGGATTCTCTTTTTAACCTGTTCCTTAAAACACTAGTGCTTAGGAAATCTATTGGAGGCAGAAGCAGTCAAGGGTAGCTTAGGGTTAGGGTTAGGGTTAGGGTGAGGGTTAGGGTATGGCTTAGGGTACGGGTTCGGGGAGGGGTTCGGGTAGGGCGTAGGGTATGGATTAGGGTTAGGGTTAGGGTTAGTGTTAGGGTTAGGGCTCGGTTTAGGGTACGGGTTAGGATTAGGGTACGCGTTAGTGTTAGGGTAGGGGTTCGGGTTAGGGTACGCGATAGGGTGAGGTTAGTTATTAAACCTATCCCACTCTCTAGATACACCTTAGCACGTAAAGGAATATTATTTGGGGGTCCAGCCATGGAGAAGAGTTTAGACACGAGGAGAAGATAAGGAACATACCCATTATCAAGATATCACATTAGGATTCTCTTTTTAACCTGTTCCTTAAAACACTTGTGCTTAGGAAATCTATTGGAGGCAGAAGCAGTCAAGGGTAGCTTAGGGTTAGGGTTAGGGTTAGGGTGAGGGTTAGGGTACGGCTTAGGGTACGGGTTCGGGGAGGGGTTCGGGTAGGGCGTAGGGTATGGGTTAGGGTTAGGGTTAGGGCTAGTGTTAGGGTTAGGGCTCGGTTTAGGGTACGGGTTAGGATTAGGGTACGCGTTAGGGTTAGGGTAGGGGTTAGGGTTAGGGTACGCGTTAGGGTGAGTGTAGTTATTAAACCTATCCCACTCTCTAGATACCCCTTAGCACGTAAAGGAATATTATTTGGGGGTCCAGCCATGGAGAAGAGTTTAGACACTAGGAGAAGATAAGGAACACACCCATTATCAAGAAATCACATTAGGATTCTCTTTTTAACCTGTTCCTTAAAACACTAGTGCTTAGGAAATCTGTTGGAGGCAGAAGCCGTCAAGGGTAGCTTAGGGTTAGGGTTAGGGTTAGGGTGAGGGTTAGGGTACGGCTTAGTGTCCGGGTTCGGGGAGGGTTTCGGGTAGGGAGTAGGGTATGTGTTAAGGTTAGGGTTAGGGTTAGTGTTAGGGTTAGGGCTCGGTTTAGGGTACGGGTTAGGATTAGGGTACACGTTAGTGTTAGGGTAGGGGTTAGGGTTAGGGTACGCTTTGAGTGAGGGTAGTTATTAAACCTATCCCACTATCTAGATACCCCTTAGCACGTAAAGGAATATTATTTGGGGGTCCAGCCATGGAGAAGAGTTTAGACACGAGGAGAAGATAAGGAACACACCCATTATCAAGAAATCACAATGTGATTCTCTTTTTAAACTGTTCCTTAAAACACTAGTGCTTAGGAAATCTATTGGAGGCAGAAGCAGTCAAGGGTAGCTTAGGGTTAGGGTTAGGGTTAGGGTGAGGGTTAGGGTACGGCTTAGGGTACGGGTTCGGGGAGGGGTTCGGGTAGGGCGTAGGGTATGGGTTAGGGTTAGGGTTAGTGTTAGGGTTAGTGCTCGGTTTAGGGTACGGGTTAGGATTAGGGTACGCGTTAGGGTTAGGGTAGGGGCTTAGGGTTAGTGTATGCTATAGGGTGAGGTTAGTTATTAAACCTATCCCACTCTCTAGATACCCCTTAGCACGTAAAGGAATATTATTTGGGGGTCCAGCCATGGAGAAGAGTTTAGACACTAGGAGAAGATAAGGAACACACCCATTATCAAGAAATCACAATATGATTCTCTTTTTAAACTGTTCCTTAAAACACTAGTGCTTAGGAAATCTATTGGAGGCAGAAGCAGTCAAGGGTAGCTTAGGGTTAGGGTTAGGGTTAGGGTGAGGGTTAGGGTACGGCTTAGGGTACGGGTTCGGGGAGGGGTTCGGGTAGGGCGTAGGGTATGGGTTAGGGTTAGGGTTAGGGCTAGTGTTAGGGTTAGGGCTCGGTTTAGTGTACGGGTTAGGATTAGCGTACGCGTTAGTGTTAGGGTACGCGTTAGGGTTAGGGTACGCGTTAGGGTGAGGGTAGTTATTAAACCTATCCCACTCTCTAGATACCCCTTAGCACGTACAGGAATATTATTGGGGGTCCAGCCATGGAGAAGAGTTTAGACACTAGGAGAAGATAAGGAACACACCCATTATCACGAAATCACATTAGGATTCTCTTTTTAACCTGTTCCTTAAAACACTAGTGCTTAGGAAATCTATTGGAGGCAGAAGCAGTCAAGGGTAGCTTAGGATTAGGGTTAGGGTTAGGGTGAGGGTTAGGGTATGGCTTAGGGTACGGGTTCGGGGAGGGGTTCGGGTAGGGCATAGGGTATGTGTTAGGGTTAGGGTTAGGGTTAGTGTTAGGGTTAGGGCTCGGTTTAGGGTACGGGTTAGGATTAGGGTACGCGTTAGGGTTAGGGTAGTTGTTAGGGTTAGGGTACGCGTTAGGGTGGGGGTAGTTATTAAACCTATCACACTCTCTAGATACCCCTTAGCACGTAAAGGAATATTATTTGAGGGTCCAGCCATGGAGAAGAGTTTAGACACGAGGAGAAGATAAGGAACACACCCATTATCAAGAAATCACATTAGGATTCTCTTTTTAACCTGTTCCTTAAAACACTAGTGCTTAGGAAATCTATTGGAGGCAGAAGCAGTCAAGGGTAGCTTAGGGTTAGGGTTAGGGTTAGGGTGAGGGTTAGGGTACGGCTTAGGGTACGGGTTCGGGGAGGGGTTCGGGTAGGGCGTAGGGTATGGGTTAGGGTTAGGGTTAGGGTTAGTGTTAGGGTTAGGGCTCGGTTTAGGGTACGGGTTAGGATTAGGGTACGCGTTAGTGTGAGGGTAGGGGTTAGGGTTAGGGTACGCGATAGGGTGAGGTTAGTTATTAAACTTATCCCACTCTCTAGATACCCCTTAGCACGTAAAGCAATATTATTTGGGGGTCCAGCCATGGAGAAGAGTTTAGACACGAGGAGAAGATAAGGAACACACCCATTATCAAGAAATCACATTAGGATTCTCTTTTTAACCTGTTCCTTAAAACACTAGTGCTTAGGAAATCTATTGGAGGCAGAAGCAGTCAAGGGTAGCTTAGGGTTAGGGTTAGGGTTAGGGTGAGGGTTAGGGTACGGCTTAGGGTACGGGTTCGGGGAGGGGTTCGGGTAGGGCGTAGGGTATGGGTTAGGGTTAGGGTTAGGGTTAGTGTTAGGGTTAGGGCTCGGTTTAGGGTACGGGTTAGGATTAGGGTACGCGTTAGTGTTAGGGTAGGGGTTCGGGTTAGGGTACGCGATAGGGTGAGGTTAGTTATTAAACCTATCCCACTCTCTAGATACCCCTTAGCACGTAAAGGAATATTATTTGGGGGTCCAGCCATGGAGAAGAGTTTAGACACGAGGAGAAGATAAGGAACATACCCATTATCAAGAAATCACATTAGGATTCTCTTTTTAACCTGTTCCTTAAAACACTAGTGCTTAGGAAATCTATTGGAGGCAGAAGCAGTCAAGGGTAGCTTAGGGTTAGGGTTAGGGTTAGGGTGAGGGTTAGGGTACGGCTTAGGGTACGGGTTCGGGGAGGGGTTCGGGTAGGGCGTAGGGTATGGGTTAGGGTTAGGGTTAGGGCTAGTGTTAGGGTTAGGGCTCGGTTTAGGGTACGGGTTAGGATTAGGGTACGCGTTAGGGTTAGGGTAGGGGTTAGGGTTAGGGTACGCGTTAGGGTGAGTGTAGTTATTAAACCTATCCCACTCTCTAGATACCCCTTAGCACGTAAAGGAATATTATTTGGGGGTCCAGCCATGGAGAAGAGTTTAGACACTAGGAGAAGATAAGGAACACACCCATTATCAAGAAATCACATTAGGATTCTCTTTTTAACCTGTTCCTTAAAACACTAGTGCTTAGGAAATCTGTTGGAGGCAGAAGCCGTCAAGGGTAGCTTAGGGTTAGGGTTAGGGTTAGGGTGAGGGTTAGGGTACGGCTTAGTGTCCGGGTTCGGGGAGGGTTTCGGGTAGGGAGTAGGGTATGTGTTAAGGTTAGGGTTAGGGTTAGTGTTAGGGTTAGGGCTCGGTTTAGGGTACGGGTTAGGATTAGGGTACACGTTAGTGTTAGGGTAGGGGTTAGGGTTAGGGTACGCTTTGAGTGAGGGTAGTTATTAAACCTATCCCACTATCTAGATACCCCTTAGCACGTAAAGGAATATTATTTGGGGGTCCAGCCATGGAGAAGAGTTTAGACACGAGGATAAGATAAGGAACACACCCATTATCAAGAAATCACAATGTGATTCTCTTTTTAAACTGTTCCTTAAAACACTAGTGCTTAGGAAATCTATTGGAGGCAGAAGCAGTCAAGGGTAGCTTAGGGTTAGGGTTAGGGTTAGGGTGAGGGTTAGGGTACGGCTTAGGGTACGGGTTCGGGGAGGGGTTCGGGTAGGGCGTAGGGTATGGGTTAGGGTTAGGGTTAGTGTTAGGGTTAGTGCTCGGTTTAGGGTACGGGTTAGGATTAGGGTACGCGTTAGGGTTAGGGTAGGGGCTTAGGGTTAGTGTATGCGATAGGGTGAGGTTAGTTATTAAACCTATCCCACTCTCTAGATACCCCTTAGCACGTAAAGGAATATTATTTGGGGGTCCAGCCATGGAGAAGAGTTTAGACACTAGGAGAAGATAAGGAACACACCCATTATCAAGAAATCACAATATGATTCTCTTTTTAAACTGTTCCTTAACACACTAGTGCTTAGGAAATCTATTGGAGGCAGAAGCAGTCAAGGGTAGCTTAGGGTTAGGGTTAGGGTTAGGGTGAGGGTTAGGGTACGGCTTAGGGTACGGGTTCGGGGAGGGGTTCGGGTAGGGCGTAGGGTATGGGTTAGGGTTAGGGTTAGGGCTAGTGTTAGGGTTAGGGCTCGGTTTAGTGTACGGGTTAGGATTAGGGTACGCGTTAGGGTTAGGGTACGCGTTAGGGTTAGGGTACGCGTTAGGGTGAGGGTAGTTATTAAACCTATCCCACTCTCTAGATACCCCTTAGCACGTACAGGAATATTATTGGGGGTCCAGCCATGGAGAAGAGTTTAGACACTAGGAGAAGATAAGGAACACACCCATTATCACGAAATCACATTAGGATTCTCTTTTTAACCTGTTCCTTAAAACACTAGTGCTTAGGAAATCTATTGGAGGCAGAAGCAGTCAAGGGTAGCTTAGGGTTAGGGTTAGGGTTAGGGTGAGGGTTAGGGTATGGCTTAGGGTACGGGTTCGGGGAGGGGTTCGGGTAGGGCATAGGGTATGGGTTAGGGTTAGGGTTAGGGTTAGTGTTAGGGTTAGGGCTCGGTTTAGGGTACGGGTTAGGATTAGGGTACGCATTAGGGTTAGGGTAGTTGTTAGGGTTAGGGTACGCGTTAGGGTGGGGGTAGTTATTAAACCTATCACACTCTCTAGATACCCCTTAGCACGTAAAGGAATATTATTTGAGGGTCCAGCCATGGAGAAGAGTTTAGACACGAGGAGAAGATAAGGAACACACCCATTATCAAGAAATCACATTAGGATTCTCTTTTTAACCTGTTCCTTAAAACACTAGTGCTTAGGAAATCTATTGGAGGCAGAAGCAGTCAAGGGTAGCTTAGGGTTAGGGTTAGGGTTAGGGTGAGGGTTAGGGTATGGCTTAGGGTACGGGTTCGGTGAGGGGTTCGGGTAGGGCGTAGGGTATGGATTAGGGTTAGGGTTAGGGTTAGTGTTAGGGTTAGGGCTCGGTTTAGGGTACGGTTTAGGATTAGGGTACGCGTTAGTGTTAGGGTAGGGGTTAGGGTTAGGGTACGCGATAGGGTGAGGTTAGTTATTAAACCTATCCCACTCTCTAGATACCCCTTAGCACGTAAAGGAATATTATTTGGGGGTCCAGCCATGGAGAAGAGTTTAGACACGAGGAGAAGATAAGGAACATACCCATTATCAAGAAATCACATTAGGATTCTCTTTTTAACCTGTTCCTTAAAACACTAGTGCTTAGGAAAACTATTGGAGGCAGAAGCAGTCAAGGGTAGCTTAGGGTTAGGGTTAGGGTTAGGGTGAGGGTTAGGGTACGGCTTAGGGTACGGGTTCGGGGAGGGGTTCGGGTAGGGCGTAGGGTTTGGGTTAGGGTTAGGGTTAGGGCTAGTGTTAGGGTTAAGGCTCGGTTTAGGGTATGGGTTCGGATTAGGGTACGCGTTAGGGTTAGGGTAGGGGTTAGGGTTAGGGTACGTGTTAGGGTGAGGGTAGTTATTAAACCTATCCCACTCTCTAGATACCCCTTAGCACGTAAAGGAATATTACTTGGGGGTCCAGCCATGGAGAAGAGTTTAGACACGAGGAGAAGATAAGGAACACACCCATTATCAAGAAATCACATTAGGATTCTCTTTTTAACCTGTTCCTTAAAACACTAGTGCTTAGGAAATCTATTGGAGGCAGAAGCAGTCAAGGGTCGCTTAGGGTTAGGGTTAGGGTTAGGGTGAGGGTTAGGGTACGGCTTAGGGTACGGGTTCGGGGAGGGGTTCGGGTAGGGCGTAGGTTATGGGTTAGGGTTAGGGTTAGTGTTAAGGTTAGGGCTCGGTTTAGGGTACGGGTTAGGATTAGGGTACGCGTTAGGTTTAGGGTAGGGGTTAGGGTTAGGGTATGCGATAGGGTGAGGTTAGTTATTAAACCTATCCCACTCTCTAGATACCCCTTAGCACGTAAAGGAATATTATTTGGGGGTCCAGCCATGGAGAAGAGTTTAGACACTAGGAGAAGATAAGGAACACACCCATTATCAAGAAATCACAATATGATTCTCTTTTTAAACTGTTCCTTAAAACACTAGTGCTTAGGAAATCTATTGGAGGCAGAAGCAGTCAAGGGTAGCTTAGGGTTAGGGTTAGGGTTAGGGTGAGGGTTAGGGTACGGCTTAGGGTACGGGTTCGGGGAGGGGTTCGGGTAGGGCGTAGGGTATGGGTTAGGGTTAGGGTTAGGGCTAGTGTTAGGGTTAGGGCTCGGTTTAGGGTACGGGTTAGCATTAGGGTACGCGTTAGGGTTAGGGTAGGGGTTAGGGTTAGGGTACGCGTTAGGGTGAGGGTAGTTATTAAACCTATCCCACTCTCTAGATACCCCTTAGCACGTAAAGGAATATTATTTAGGGGTAAAGCCATGGAGAAGGGTTTAGACACGAGGAGAAGATAAGGAACACACCCATTATCAAGAAATCACATTAGGATTCTCTTTTTAACCTGTTCCTTAAAACACTAGTGCTTAGGAAATCTATTGGAGGCAGAAGCCGTCAAGGGTAGCTTAGGGTTAGGGTTAGGGTTAGGGTGAGGGTTAGGGTACGGCTTAGGGTACGGGTTCGGGGAGGGGTTCGGGGAGGGCGTAGGTTATGGGTTAGGGTTAGGGTTAGGGTTAGTGTTAGGGTTAGGGCTCGGTTTAGGGTACGGGTTAGTATTAGGGTACGCGTTAGTGTTAGGGTAGGGGTTAGGGTTAGGGTACGCTTTAGGGTGAGGGTAGTTATTAAACCTATCCCACTCTCTAGATACCCCTTAGCACGTAAAGGAATATTATTTGGGGGTCCAGCCATGGAGAAGAGTTTAGACACTAGGAGAAGATAAGGAACACACCCATTATCAAGAAATCACAATATGATTCTCTTTTTAAACTGTTCCTTAAAACACTAGTGCTTAGGAAATCTATTGGAGGCAGAAGCAGTCAAGGGTAGCTTAGGGTTAGGGTTAGGGTTAGTTTGAGGGTTAGGGTACTGCATAGGGTACGGGTTCAGGGAGGGGTTCGGGTAGGGCGTAAGGTATGGTTTAGGGTTAGGGTTAGGGGTAGTGTTAGGGTTAGGGTTCGGTTTAGGGTACGGGTTAGGATTAGGGTACGCGTTAGGGTTAGGGTAGGGGTTAGGGTTAGTGTACGCGTTAGGGTGAGGGTAGTTATTAAACCTATCCCACTCTCTAGATACCCCTTAGCACGTACAGGAATATTATTGGGGGTCCAGCCATGGAGAAGAGTTTAGACACTAGGAGAAGATAAGGAACACACCCATTATCACGAAATCACATTAGGATTCTCTTTTTAACCTGTTCCTTAAAACACTAGTGCTTAGGAAATCTATTGGAGGCAGAAGCAGTCAAGGGTAGCTTAGGGTTAGGGTTAGGGTTAGGGTGAGGGTTAGGGTACGGCTTAGGGTACGGGTTCGGGGAGGGGTTCGGGTAGGGCGTAGGGTATGGGTTAGGGTTAGGGTTAGGGCTAGTGTTAGGGTTAGGGCTCGGTTTAGGTTACGGGTTAGGATTAGGGTACGCGTTAGGGTTAGGGTAGGGGTTAGGGTTAGGGTATGCGATAGGGTGAGGTTAGTTATTAAACCTATCCCACTCTCTAGATACCCCTTAGCACGTAAAGGAATATTATTTGGGGGTCCATCCTTGGAGAAGAGTTCAGACACGAGGAGAAGATAAGGAACACACCCATTATCAAGAAATCACATTAGGATTCTCTTTTTAACCTGTTCCTTAAAACACTAGTGCTTAGGAAATCTATTGGAGGCAGAAGCAGTCAAGGGTAGCTTAGGGTTAGGGTTAGGGTTAGGGTGAGGGTTAGGGTATGTCTTAGGGTACGGTTTCGGGGAGGGGTTCGGGTAGGGCGTAGGGTATGGGTTAGGGTTAGTGTTAGGGTTAGTGTTAGGGTTAGGGCTCGGTTTAGGGTACGGGTTAGGATTAGGGTACGCGTTAGTGTTAGGGTAGGGGTTAGGGTTAGGGTACGCGATAGGGTGAGGTTAGTTATTAAACTTATCCCACTCTCTAGATACCCCTTAGCACGTAAAGGAATATTATTTGGGGGTCCAGCCATGGAGAAGAGTTTAGACACGAGGAGAAGATAAGGAACACACCCATTATCAAGAAATCACATTAGGATTCTCTTTTTAACCTGTTCCTTAAAACACTAGTGCTTAGGAAATCTATTGGAGGCACAAGCAGTCAAGGGTAGCTTAGGGTTAGGGTTAGGGTTAGGGTGAGGGTTAGGGTATGGCTTAGGGTACGGGTTCGGGGAGGGGTTCGGGTAGGGCGTAGGGTATGGATTAGGGTTAGGGTTAGGGTTAGTGTTAGGGTTAGGGCTCGGTTTAGGGTACGGGTTAGGATTAGGGTACGCGTTAGTGTTAGGGTAGGGGTTAGGGTTAGGGTACGCGATAGGGTGAGGTTAGTTATTAAACCTATCCCACTCTCTAGATACCCCTTAGCACGTAAAGGAATATTATTTGGGGGTCCAGCCATGGAGAAGAGTTTAGACACGAGGAGAAGATAAGGAACATACCCATTATCAAGAAATCATATTAGGATTCTCTTTTTAACCTGTTCCTTAAAACACTAGTGCTTAGGAAATCTATTGGAGGCAGAAGCAGTCAAGGGTAGCTTAGGGTTAGGGTTAGGGTTAGGGTGAGGGTTAGGGTACGGCTTAGGGTACGGGTTGGGGGAGGGGTTCGGGTAGGGCGTAGGGTATGGGTTAGGGTTAGGGTTAGTGTTAGGGTTAGGGCTCGATTTAGGGTACGGGTTAGGATTATGGTACGCGTTAGGGTTAGGGTAGGGGCTTAGGGTTAGTGTATGCGATAGGGTGAGTTTAGTTATTAAACCTATCCCACTCTCTAGATACCCCTTAGCACGTAAAGGAATATTATTTGGGGGTCCAGCCATGGAGAAGAGTTTAGACACTAGGAGAAGATAAGGAACACACCCATTATCAAGAAATCACAATATGATTCTCTTTTTAAACTGTTCCTTAAAACACTAGTGCTTAGGAAATCTATTGGAGGCAGAAGCAGTCAAGGGTAGCTTAGGGTTAGGGTTAGGGTTAGGGTGAGGGTTAGGGTACGGCTTAGGGTACGGGTTCGAGGAGGTGTTCGTGTAGGGCGTAGGGTATGGGTTAGGGTTAGGGTTAGGGCTAGTGTTAGGGTTAGGGCTCGGTTTAGGGTACGGGTTAGGATTAGGGTACCCGTTAGGGTTAGGGTAGTTGTTAGGGTTAGGGTACGCGTTAGGGTGGGGGTAGTTATTAAACCTATCACACTCTCTAGATACCCCTTAGCACGTAAAGGAATATTATTTGGGGGTCCAGCCATGGAGAAGAGTTTAGACACGAGGAGAAGATAAGGAACACACCCATTATCAAGAAATCACATTAGGATTCTCTTTTTAACCTGTTCCTTAAAACACTAGTGCTTAGGAAATCTATTGGAGGCAGAAGCAGTCAAGGGTAGCTTAGGGTTAGGGTTAGGGTTAGGGTGAGGGTTAGGGTATGGCTTAGGGTACGGGTTCGGTGAGGGGTTCGGGTAGGGCGTAAGGTATGGATTAGGGTTAGGGTTAGGGTTAGTGTTAGGGTTAGGGCTCGGTTTAGGGTACGGGTTAGGATTAGGGTACGCGTTAGTGTTAGGGTAGGGGTTAGGGTTAGGGTACGTGATAGGGTGAGGTTAGTTATTAAACCTATCCCACTCTCTAGATACCCCTTAGCACGTAAAGGAATATTATTTGGGGGTCCAGCCATGGAGAAGAGTTTAGATACGAGGAGAAGTTAAGGAACATACCCATTATCAAGAAATCACATTAGGATTATCTTTTTAACCTGTTCCTTAAAACACTAGTGCTTAGGAAACCTATTGGAGGCAGAAGCAGTCAAGGGTAGCTTAGGGTTAGGTTTAGGGTTAGGGTGAGGGTTAGGGTACGGCTTAGGGTACGGGTTCGGGGAGGGGTTCGGGTAGGGCGTAGGGTTTGGGTTAGGGTTAGGGTTAGGGCTAGTGTTAGGGTTAGGGCTCGCTTTAGGGTATGGGTTCGGATTAGGGTACGCATTAGGGTTAGGGTAGGGGTTAGGGTTAGGGTACGTGTTAGGGTGAGGGTAGTTATTAAACCTATCCCACTCTCTAGATACCCCTTAGCACGTAAAGGAATATTATTTGGGGGTCCAGCCATGGAGAAGAGTTTAGACACGAGGAGAAGATAAGGAACACACCCATTATCAAGAAATCACATTAGGATTCTCTTTTTAACCTGTTCCTTAAAACACTAGTGCTTAGGAAATCTATTGGAGGCAGAAGCAGTCAAGGGTAGCTTAGGGTTAGGGTTAGGGTTAGGGTGAGGGTTAGGGTACGGCTTAGGGTACGGGTTCGGGGAGGGGTTCGGGTAGGGCGTAGGTTATGGGTTAGGGTTAGGGTTAGTGTTAGGGTTAGGGCTCGGTTTAGGGTACGGGTTAGGATTAGGGTACGCGTTAGGTTTAGGGTAGGGGTTAGGGTTAGGGTATGCGATAGGGTGAGGTTAGTTATTAAACCTATCCCACTCTCTAGATACCGCTTAGCACGTAAAGGAATATTATTTGGGGGTCCAGCCATGGAGAAGAGTTTAGACACTAGGAGAAGATAAGGAACACACCCATTATCAAGAAATCACAATATGATTCTCTTTTTAAACTGTTCCTTAAAACACTAGTGCTTAGGAAATCTATTGGAGGCAGAAGCAGTCAAGGGTAGCTTAGGGTTAGGGTTAGGGTTAGGGTGAGGGTTAGGGTACGGCTTAGGGTACGGGTTCGGGGAGGGGTTCGGGTAGGGCGTAGGGTATGGGTTAGGGTTAGGGTTAGGGCTAGTGTTAGGGTTAGGGCTCGGTTTAGGGTACGGGTTAGCATTAGGGTACGCGTTAGGGTTAGGGTAGGGGTTAGGGTTAGGGTACGCGTTAGGGTGAGGGTAGTTATTAAACCTATCCCACTCTCTAGATACCCCTTAGCACGTAAAGGAATATTATTTAGGGGTAAAGCCATGGAGAAGGGTTTAGACACGAGGAGAAGATAAGGAACACACCCATTATCAAGAAATCACATTAGGATTCTCTTTTTAACCTGTTCCTTAAAACACTAGTGCTTAGGAAATCTATTGGAGGCAGAAGCCGTCAAGGGTAGCTTAGGGTTAGGGTTAGGGTTAGGGTGAGGGTTAGGGTACGGCTTAGGGTACGGGTTCGGGGAGGGGTTCGGGGAGGGCGTAGGTTATGGGTTAGGGTTAGGGTTAGGGTTAGTGTTAGGGTTAGGGCTCGGTTTAGGGTACGGGTTAGGATTAGGGTACGCGTTAGTGTTAGGGTAGGGGTTAGGGTTAGGGTACGCTTTAGGGTGAGGGTAGTTATTAAACCTATCCCACTCTCTAGATACCCCTTAGCACGTAAAGGAATATTATTTGGGGGTCCAGCCATGGAGAAGAGTTTAGACACTAGGAGAAGATAAGGAACACACCCATTATCAAGAAATCACAATATGATTCTCTTTTTAAACTGTTCCTTAAAACACTAGTGCTTAGGAAATCTATTGGAGGCAGAAGCAGTCAACGGTAGCTTAGGGTTAGGGTTAGGGTTAGGATGAGGGTTAGGGTACGGCTTAGGGTACGGGTTCGGGGAGGGGTTCGGGTAGGGCGTAGGGTATGGGTTAGGGTTAGGGTTAGTGTTAGGGTTAGGGCTCGGTTTAGGGTACGGGTTAGGATTAGGGTACACGTTAGGGTTAGGGTAGGGGCTTAGGGTTAGTGTATGCGATAGGGTGAGGTTAGTTATTAAACCTATCCCACTCTATAGATACCCCTTAGCACGTAAAGGAATATTATTTGGGGGTCCAGCCATGGAGAAGAGTTTAGACACTAGGAGAAGATAAGGAACACACCCATTATCAAGAAATCACAATATGATTCTCTTTTTAAACTGTTCCTTAAAACACTAGTGCTTAGGAAATCTATTGGAGGCAGAAGCAGTCAAGGGTAGCTTAGGGTTAGGGTTAGGGTTAGGGTGAGGGTTAGGGTACGGCTTAGGGTACGGGTTCGGGGAGGGGTTCGGGTAGGGCGTAGGGTATGGGTTAGGGTTAGGGTTAGGGCTAGTGTTAGGTTTAGGGCTCGGTTTAGTGTACGGGTTAGGATTAGGGTACGCGTTAGGGTTAGGGTACGCGTTAGGGTTACGGTACGCGTTAGGGTGAGGGTAGTTATTAAACCTATCCCACTCTCTAGATACCCCTTAGCACGTACAGGAATATTATTGGGGGTCCAGCCATGGAGAAGAGTTTAGACAGGAGGAGAAGATAAGGAACACACCCATTATCACGAAATCACATTAGGATTCTCTTTTTAACCTGTTCCTTAAAACACTAGTGCTTAGGAAATCTATTGGAGGCAGAAGCAGTCAAGGGTAGCTTAGGGTTAGGGTTAGGGTTAGGGTGAGGGTTAGGGTATGGCTTAGGGTACGGGTTCGGGGAGGGGTTCGGGTAGGGCATAGGGTATGGGTTAGGGTTAGGGTTAGGGTTAGTGTTAGGGTTAGGGCTCGGTTTAGGGTACGGGTTAAGATTAGGGTACGCGTTAGGGTTAGGGTAGTTGTTAGGGTTAGGGTACGCGTTAGGGTGGGGGTAGTTATTAAACCTATCACACTCTCTAGATACCCCTTAGCACGTAAAGGAATATTATTTGGGGGTCCAGCCATGGAGAAGAGTTTAGACACGAGGAGAAGATAAGGAACACACCCATTATCAAGAAATCACATTAGGATTCTCTTTTTAACCTGTTCCTTAAAACACTAGTGCTTAGGAAATCTATTGGAGGCAGAAGCCGTCACGGGTAGCTTAGGGTTAGGGTTAGGGTTAGGGTGAGGGTTACGGTACGGCTTAGGGTACGGGTTGGGGGAGGGGTTCGGGTAGGGCGTAGGGTATGGGTTAGGGTTAGGGTTAGGGTTAGTGTTAGGGTTAGGGCTCGGTTTAGGGTACGGGTTAGGATTAGGGTACGCGTTAGTGTTAGGGTAGGGGTTAGGGTTAGGGTACGCGATAGGGTGAGGTTAGTTATTAAACTTATCCCACTCTCTAGATACCCCTTAGCACGTAAAGGAATATTATTTGGGGGTCCAGCCATGGAGAAGAGTTTAGACAGGAGGAGAAGATAAGGAACACACCCATTATCAAGAAATCACATTAGGATTCTCTTTTTAACCTGTTCCTTAAAACACTAGTGCTTAGGAAATCTATTGGAGGCAGAAGCAGTCAAGGGTAGCTTAGTGTTAGGGTTAGGGTTAGGGTGAGGGTTAGGGTACGGCTTAGGGTACGGGTTCGGGGAGGGGTTCGGGTAGGGCGTAGGGTATGGGTTAGGGTTAGGGTTAGGGCTAGTGTTAGGGTTAGGGCTCGGCTTAGGGTACGGGTTAGCATTAGGGTACGCGTTAGGTTTAGGGTAGGGGTTAGGGTTAGGGTACGCGTTAGGGTGAGGGTAGTTATTAAACCTATCCCACTCTCTAGATACCCCTTAGCACGTAAAGGAATATTATTTAGGGGTAAAGCCATGGAGAAGGGTTTAGACACGAGGAGAAGATAAGGAACACACCCATTATCAAGAAATCACATTAGGATTCTCTTTTTAACCTGTTCCTTAAAACACTAGTGCTTAGGAAATCTATTGGAGGCAGAAGCCGTCAAGGGTAGCTTAGGGTTAGGGTTAGGGTTAGGGTGAGGGTTAGGGTACGGCTTAGGGTACGGGTTCGGGGAGGGATTCGGGTAGGGCGTAGGGTATGGGTTAGGGTTATAGTTAGTGTTAGTGTTAGGGTTAGGGCTCGGTTTAGGGTACGGGTTAGGATTAGGGTACGCGTTAGGGTTAGGGTAGGGGTTAGGGTTAGGGTACGCGTTAGGGTGAGGGTAGTTATTAAACCTATCCCACTCTCTAGATACCCCTTAGCACGTAAAGGAATATTATTTGGGGGTCCAGCCATGGAGAAGAGTTTAGACACGAGGAGAAGATAAGGAACACACCCATTATCAAGAAATCACATTAGGATTCTCTTTTTAACCAGTTCCTTAAAACACTAGTGCTTAGGAAATCTATTGGAGGCAGAAGCCGTCAAGGGAAGCTTAGGGTTAGGGTTAGGGTTAGGGTGAGGGTTAGGGTACGGCTTAGGGTACGGGTTCGGGGAGGGGTTCGGGTAGGGCGTAGGGTATGGGTTAGGGTTAGGGTTAGGGCTAGTGTTAGGGTTAGGGCTCGGTTTAGGGTACGGGTTAGGATTAGGGTACGCCTTAGGGTTAGGGTAGGGGTTAGGGTTAGGGTATGCGATAGGGTGAGGTTAGTTATTAAACCTATCCCACTCTCTAGATACCCCTTAGCACGTAAAGGAATATTATTTGGGGGTCTAGCCATGGAGAAGAGTTTAGACACTAGGAGAAGATAAGGAACACACCCATTATCAAGAAATCACAATATGATTCTCTTTTTAAACTGTTCCTTAAAACACTAGTGCTTAGGAAATCTATTGGAGGCAGAAGCAGTCAAGGGTAGCTTAGGGTTAGGGTTAGGGTTAGGGTGAGGGTTAGGGTACGGCTTAGGGTACGAGTTCGGGGAGGGGTTCGGGTAGGGCGTAGGGTATGGGTTAGGGTTAGTGTTAGGGCTAGTGTTAGGGTTAGGGCTCGGTTTAGGGTACGGGTTAGGATTAGGGTACACGTTAGGGTTAGGGTAGGGTTTAGGGCTAAGGTACGCATTAGGGTGAGGGTAGTTATTAAACCTATCCCACTCTCTAGATACCCCTTAGCACGTACAGGAATATTATTGGGGGTCCAGCCATGGAGAAGAGTTTAGACACTAGGAGAAGATAAGGAACACACCCATTATCACGAAATCACATTAGGATTCTCTTTTTAACCTGTTCCTTAAAACACTAGTGCTTAGGAAATCTATTGGAGGCAGAAGCAGTCAAGGGTAGCTTAGGGTTAGGGTTAGGGTTAGGGTGAGGGTTAGGGTATGGCTTAGGGTACGGTTTCGGGGAGGGGTTCGGGTAGGGCGTAGGGTATGGGTTAGGGTTAGGGTTAGGGTTAGTGTTAGGTTTAGGGCTCGGTTTAGGATACGGGTTAGGATTAGGGTACGCATTAGGGTTAGGGTAGTTGTTAGGGTTAGGGTACGCGTTAGGGTGGGGGTAGTTATTAAACCTATCACACTCTCTAGATACCCCTTAGCACGTAAAGGAATATTATTTGGGGGTCCATCCATGGAGAAGAGTTTAGACACGAGGAGAAGATAAGGAACACACCCATTATCAAGAAATCACATTAGGATTCTCTTTTTAACCTGTTCCTTAAAACACTAGTGCTTAGGAAATCTATTGGAGGCAGAAGCAGTCAAGGGTAGCTTAGGGTTAGGGTTAGGGTTAGGGTGAGGGTTAGGGTATGGCTTAGGGTACGGGTTCGGGGAGGGGTTCGGGTAGGGCGTAGGGTATGGGTTAGGGTTAGGGTTAGGGTTACTGTTAGGGTTAGGGCTCGGTTTAGGGTACGGGTTAGGATTAGGGTACGCGTTAGTGTGAGGGTAGGGGTTAGGGTTAGGGTACGCGATAGGGTGAGGTTAGTTATTAAACTTATCCCACTCTCTAGATACCCCTTAGCACGTAAAGGAATATTATTTGGGGTCCAGCCATGGAGAAGAGTTTAGAAACGAGGAGAAGATAAGGAACACACCCATTATCAAGAAATCACATTAGGATTCTCTTTTTAACCTGTTCCTTAAAACACTAGTGCTTAGGAAATCTATTGGAGGCAGAAGCAGTCAAGGGTAGCTTAGGGTTAGGGTTAGGGTTAGGGTGAGGGTTAGGGTATGGCTTAGGGTACGGGTTCGGGGAGGGGTTCGGGTAGGGCGTAGGGTATGGATTAGGGTTAGGGTTAGGGTTAGTGTTAGGGTTAGGGCTCGGTTTAGGGTACGGGTTAGGATTAGGGTACGCGTTAGTGTTAGGGTAGGGGTTCGGGTTAGGGTACGCGATAGGGTGAGGTTAGTTATTAAACCTATCCCACTCTCTAGATACCCCTTAGCACGTAAAGGAATATTATTTGGGGGTCCAGCCATGGAGAAGAGTTTAGACACGAGGAGAAGATAAGGAACATACCCATTATCAAGAAATCACATTAGGATTCTCTTTTTAACCTGTTCCTTAAAACACTAGTGCTTAGGAAATCTATTGGAGGCAGAAGCAGTCAAGGGTAGCTTAGGGTTAGGGTTAGGGTTAGGGTGAGGGTTAGGGTACGGCTTAGGGTACGGGTTCGGGGAGGGGTTCGGGTAGGGCGTAGGGTATGGGTTAGGGTTAGGGTTAGGGCTAGTGTTAGGGTTAGGGCTCGGTTTAGGGTACGGGTTAGGATTAGGGTACGCGTTAGGGTTAGGGTAGGGGTTAGGGTTAGGGTACGCGTTAGGGTGAGTGTAGTTATTAAACCTATCCCACTCTCTAGATACCCCTTAGCACGTAAAGGAATATTATTTGGGGGTCCAGCCATGGAGAAGAGTTTAGACACTAGGAGAAGATAAGGAACACACCCATTATCAAGAAATCACATTAGGATTCTCTTTTTAACCTGTTCCTTAAAACACTAGTGCTTAGGAAATCTGTTGGAGGCAGAAGCCGTCAAGGGTAGCTTAGGGTTAGGGTTAGGGTTAGGGTGAGGGTTAGGGTACGGCTTAGTGTCCGGGTTCGGGGAGGGTTTCGGGTAGGGAGTAGGGTATGTGTTAAGGTTAGGGTTAGGGTTAGTGTTAGGGTTAGGGCTCGGTTTAGGGTACGGGTTAGGATTAGGGTACACGTTAGTGTTAGGGTAGGGGTTAGGGTTAGGGTACGCTTTGAGTGAGGGTAGTTATTAAACCTATCCCACTATCTAGATACCCCTTAGCACGTAAAGGAATATTATTTGGGGGTCCAGCCATGGAGAAGAGTTTAGACACGAGGAGAAGATAAGGAACACACCCATTATCAAGAAATCACAATGTGATTCTCTTTTTAAACTGTTCCTTAAAACACTAGTGCTTAGGAAATCTATTGGAGGCAGAAGCAGTCAAGGGTAGCTTAGGGTTAGGGTTAGGGTTAGGGTGAGGGTTAGGGTACGGCTTAGGGTACGGGTTCGGGGAGGGGTTCGGGTAGGGCGTAGGGTATGGGTTAGGGTTAGGGTTAGTGTTAGGGTTAGTGCTCGGTTTAGGGTACGGGTTAGGATTAGGGTACGCGTTAGGGTTAGGGTAGGGGCTTAGGGTTAGTGTATGCTATAGGGTGAGGTTAGTTATTAAACCTATCCCACTCTCTAGATACCCCTTAGCACGTAAAGGAATATTATTTGGGGGTCCAGCCATGGAGAAGAGTTTAGACACTAGGAGAAGATAAGGAACACACCCATTATCAAGAAATCACAATATGATTCTCTTTTTAAACTGTTCCTTAAAACACTAGTGCTTAGGAAATCTATTGGAGGCAGAAGCAGTCAAGGGTAGCTTAGGGTTAGGGTTAGGGTTAGGGTGAGGGTTAGGGTACGGCTTAGGGTACGGGTTCGGGGAGGGGTTCGGGTAGGGCGTAGGGTATGGGTTAGGGTTAGGGTTAGGGCTAGTGTTAGGGTTAGGGCTCGGTTTAGTGTACGGGTTAGGATTAGGGTACGCGTTAGGGTTAGGGTACGCGTTAGGGTTAGGGTACGCGTTAGGGTGAGGGTAGTTATTAAACCTATCCCACTCTCTAGATACCCCTTAGCACGTACAGGAATATTATTGGGGGTCCAGCCATGGAGAAGAGTTTAGACACTAGGAGAAGATAAGGAACACACCCATTATCACGAAATCACATTAGGATTCTCTTTTTAACCTGTTCCTTAAAACACTAGTGCTTAGGAAATCTATTGGAGGCAGAAGCAGTCAAGGGTAGCTTAGGATTAGGGTTAGGGTTAGGGTGAGGGTTACGGTATGGCTTAGGGTACGGGTTCGGGGAGGGGTTCGGGTAGGGCATAGGGTATGGGTTAGGGTTAGGGTTAGGGTTAGTGTTAGGGTTAGGGCTCGGTTTAGGGTACGGGTTAGGATTAGGGTACGCGTTAGGGTTAGGGTAGTTGTTAGGGTTAGGGTACGCGTTAGGGTGGGGGTAGTTATTAAACCTATCACACTCTCTAGATACCCCTTAGCACGTAAAGGAATATTATTTGAGGGTCCAGCCATGGAGAAGAGTTTAGACACGAGGAGAAGATAAGGAACACACCCATTATCAAGAAATCACATTAGGATTCTCTTTTTAACCTGTTCCTTAAAACACTAGTGCTTAGGAAATCTATTGGAGACAGAAGCAGTCAAGGGTAGCTTAGGGTTAGGGTTAGGGTTAGGGTGAGGGTTAGGGTATGGCTTAGGGTACGGGTTCGGTGAGGGGTTCGGGTAGGGCGTAGGGTATGGATTAGGGTTAGGGTTAGGGTTAGTGTTAGGGTTAGGGCTCGGTTTAGGGTACGGTTTAGGATTAGGGTACGTGTTAGTGTTAGGGTAGGGGTTAGGGTTAGGGTACGCGATAGGGTGAGGTTAGTTATTAAACCTATCCCACTCTCTAGATACCCCTTAGCACGTAAAGGAATATTATTTGGGGGTCCAGCCATGGAGAAGAGTTTAGACACGAGGAGAAGATAAGGAACACACCCATTATCAAGAAATCACATTAGGATTCTCTTTTTAACCTGTTCCTTAAAACACTAGTGCTTAGGAAATCTATTGGAGGCAGAAGCCGTCAAGGGTAGCTTAGGGTTAGGGTTAGGGTTAGGGTGAGGGTTAGGGTACGGCTTAGGGTACGGGTTCGGGGAGGGGTTCGGGGAGGGCGTAGGTTATGGGTTAGGGTTAGGGTTAGGGTTAGTGTTAGGGTTAGGGCTCGGTTTAGGGTACGGGTTAGGATTAGGGTACGCGTTAGTGTTAGGGTAGGGGTTAGGGTTAGGGTACGCTTTAGGGTGAGGGTAGTTATTAAACCTATCCCACTCTCTAGATACCCCTTAGCACGTAAAGGAATATTATTTGGGGGTCCAGCCATGGAGAAGAGTTTAGACACTAGGAGAAGATAAGGAACACACCCATTATCAAGAAATCACAATATGATTCTCTTTTTAAACTGTTCCTTAAAACACTAGTGCTTAGGAAATCTATTGGAGGCAGAAGCAGTCAAGGGTAGCTTAGGGTTAGGGTTAGGGTTAGTTTGAGGGTTAGGGTACTGCATAGGGTACGGGTTCAGGGAGGGGTTCGGGTAGGGCGTAGGGTATGGGTTAGGGTTAGGGTTAGGGTTAGTGTTAGGGTTAGGGTTCGGTTTAGGGTACGGGTTAGGATTAGGGTACGCGTTAGGGTTAGGGTAGGGGTTAGGGTTAGTGTACGCGTTAGGGTGAGGGTAGTTATTAAACCTATCCCACTCTCTAGATACCCCTTAGCACGTACAGGAATATTATTGGGGGTCCAGCCATGGAGAAGAGTTTAGACACTAGGAGAAGATAAGGAACACACCCATTATCACGAAATCACATTAGGATTCTCTTTTTAACCTGTTCCTTAAAACACTAGTGCTTAGGAAATCTATTGGAGGCAGAAGCAGTCAAGGGTAGCTTAGGGTTAGGGTTAGGGTTAGGGTGAGGGTTAGGGTACGGCTTAGGGTACGGGTTCGGGGAGGTGTTCGGGTAGGGTGTAGGGTATGGGTTAGGGTTATAGTTAGTGTTAGTGTTAGGGTTAGGGCTCGGTTTAGGGTACGGGTTAGGATTAGGGTACGCGTTAGGGTTAGGGTAGGGGTTAGGGTTAGGGTACGCGTTAGGGTGAGGGTAGTTATTAAACCTATCCCACTCTCTAGATACCCCTTAGCACGTAAAGGAATATTATTTGGGGGTCCAGCCATGGAGAAGAGTTTAGACACGAGGAGAAGATAAGGAACACACCCATTATCAAGAAATCACATTAGGATTCTCTTTTTAACCAGTTCCTTAAAACACTAGTGCTTAGGAAATCTATTGGAGGCAGAAGCCGTCAAGGGAAGCTTAGGGTTAGGGTTAGGGTTAGGGTGAGGGTTAGGGTACGGCTTAGGGTACGGGTTCGGGGAGGGGTTCGGGTAGGGCGTAGGGTATGGGTTAGGGTTAGGGTTAGGGCTAGTGTTAGGGTTAGGGCTCGGTTTAGGGTACGGGTTAGGATTAGCGTACGCCTTAGGGTTAGGGTAGGGGTTAGGGTTAGGGTATGCGATAGGGTGAGGTTAGTTATTAAACCTATCCCACTCTCTAGATACCCCTTAGCACGTAAAGGAATATTATTTGGGGGTCCAGCCATGGAGAAGAGTTTAGACACTAGGAGAAGATAAGGAACACACCCATTATCAAGAAATCACAATATGATTCTCTTTTTAAACTGTTCCTTAAAACACTAGTGCTTAGGAAATCTATTGGAGGCAGAAGCAGTCAAGGGTAGCTTAGGGTTAGGGTTAGGGTTAGTTTGAGGGTTAGGGTACTGCATAGGGTACGGGTTCAGGGAGGGGTTCGGGTAGGGCGTAGGGTATGGGTTAGGGTTAGGGTTAGGGTTAGTGTTAGGGTTAGGGTTCGGTTTAGGGTACGGGTTAGGATTAGGGTACGCGTTAGGGTTAGGGTAGGGGTTAGGGTTAGTGTACGCGTTAGGGTGAGGGTAGTTATTAAACCTATCCCACTCTCTAGATACCCCTTAGCACGTACAGGAATATTATTGGGGGTCCAGCCATGGAGAAGAGTTTAGACACTAGGAGAAGATAAGGAACACACCCATTATCACGAAATCACAATAGGATTCTCTTTTTAACCTGTTCCTTAAAACACTAGTGCTTAGGAAATCTATTGGAGGCAGAAGCAGTCAAGGGTAGCTTAGGGTTAGGGTTAGGGTTAGGGTGAGGGTTAGGGTACGGCTTAGGGTACGGGTTCGGGGAGGGGTTCGGGTAGGGCGTAGGGTATGGGTTAGGGTTATAGTTAGTGTTAGTGTTAGGGTTAGGGCTCGGTTTAGGGTACGGGTTAGGATTAGGGTACGCGTTAGGGTTAGGGTAGGGGTTAGGGTTAGGGTACGCGTTAGGGTGAGGGTAGTTATTAAACCTATCCCACTCTCTAGATACCCCTTAGCACGTAAAGGAATATTATTTGGGGGTCCAGCCATGGAGAAGAGTTTAGACACGAGGAGAAGATAAGGAACACACCCATTATCAAGAAATCACATTAGGATTCTCTTTTTAACCAGTTCCTTAAAACACTAGTGCTTAGGAAATCTATTGGAGGCAGAAGCCGTCAAGGGAAGCTTAGGGTTAGGGTTAGGGTTAGGGTGAGGGTTAGGGTACGGCTTAGGGTACGGGTTCGGGGAGGGGTTCGGGTAGGGCGTAGGGTATGGGTTAGGGTTAGGGTTAGGGCTAGTGTTAGGGTTAGGGCTCGGTTTAGGGTACGGGTTAGGATTAGGGTACGCCTTAGGGTTAGGGTAGGGGTTAGGGTTAGGGTATGCGATAGGGTGAGGTTAGTTATTAAACCTATCCCACTCTCTAGATACCCCTTAGCACGTAAAGGAATATTATTTGGGTGTCTAGCCATGGAGAAGAGTTTAGACACTAGGAGAAGATAAGGAACACACCCATTATCAAGAAATCACAATATGATTCTCTTTTTAAACTGTTCCTTAAAACACTAGTGCTTAGGAAATCTATTGGAGGCAGAAGCAGTCAAGGGTAGCTTAGGGTTAGGGTTAGGGTTAGGGTGAGGGTTAGGGTACGGCTTAGGGTACGAGTTCGGGGAGGGGTTCGGGTAGGGCGTAGGGTATGGGTTAGGGTTAGGGTTAGGGCTAGTGTTAGGGTTAGGGCTCGGTTTAGGGTACGGGTTAGGATTAGGGTACGCGTTAGGGTTAGGGTAGGGGTTAGGGTTAAGGTACGCATTAGGGTGAGGGTAGTTATTAAACCTATCCCACTCTCTAGATACCCCTTAGCACGTACAGGAATATTATTGGGGGTCCAGCCATGGAGAAGAGTTTAGACACTAGGAGAAGATAAGGAACACACCCATTATCACGAAATCACATTAGGATTCTCTTTTTAACCTGTTCCTTAAAACACTAGTGCTTAGGAAATCTATTGGAGGCAGAAGCAGTCAAGGGTAGCTTAGGGTTAGGGTTAGGGTTAGGGTGAGGGTTAGGGTATGGCTTAGGGTACGGTTTCGGGGAGGGGTTCGGGTAGGGCGTAGGGTATGGGTTAGGGTTAGGGTTAGGGTTAGTGTTAGGTTTAGGGCTCGGTTTAGGATACGGGTTAGGATTAGGGTACGCATTAGGGTTAGGGTAGTTGTTAGGGTTAGGGTACGCGTTAGGGTGGGGGTAGTTATTAAACCTATCACACTCTCTAGATACCCCTTAGCACGTAAAGGAATATTATTTGGGGGTCCATCCATGGAGAAGAGTTTAGACACGAGGAGAAGATAAGGAACACACCCATTATCAAGAAATCACATTAGGATTCTCTTTTTAACCTGTTCCTTAAAACACTAGTGCTTAGGAAATCTATTGGAGGCAGAAGCAGTCAAGGGTAGCTTAGGGTTAGGGTTAGGGTTAGGGTGAGGGTTAGGGTATGGCTTAGGGTACGGGTTCGGGGAGGGGTTCGGGTAGGGCGTAGGGTATGGGTTAGGGTTAGGGTTAGGGTTAGTGTTAGGGTTAGGGCTCGGTTTAGGGTACGGGTTAGGATTAGGGTACGCGTTAGTGTGAGGGTAGGGGTTAGGGTTAGGGTACGCGATAGGGTGAGGTTAGTTATTAAACTTATCCCACTCTCTAGATACCCCTTAGCACGTAAAGCAATATTATTTGGGGGTCCAGCCATGGAGAAGAGTTTAGACACGAGGAGAAGATAAGGAACACACCCATTATCAAGAAATCACATTAGGATTCTCTTTTTAACCTGTTCCTTAAAACACTAGTGCTTAGGAAATCTATTGGAGGCAGAAGCAGTCAACGGTAGCTTAGGGTTAGGGTTAGGGTTAGGGTGAGGGTTAGGGTATGGCTTAGGGTACGGGTTCGGGGAGGGGTTCGGGTAGGGCGTAGGGTATGGATTAGGGTTAGGGTTAGGGTTAGTGTTAGGGTTAGGGCTCGGTTTAGGGTACGGGTTAGGATTAGGGTACGCGTTAGTGTTAGGGTAGGGGTTCGGGTTAGGGTACGCGATAGGGTGAGGTTAGTTATTAAACCTATCCCACTCTCTAGATACCCCTTAGCACGTAAAGGAATATTATTTGGGGGTCCAGCCATGGAGAAGAGTTTAGACACGAGGAGAAGATAAGGAACATACCCATTATCAAGAAATCACATTAGGATTCTCTTTTTAACCTGTTCCTTAAAACACTAGTGCTTAGGAAATCTATTGGAGGCAGAAGCAGTCAAGGGTAGCTTAGGTTTAGGGTTAGGGTTAGGGTGAGGGTTAGGGTACGGCTTAGGGTACGGGTTCGGGGAGGGGTTCGGGTAGGGCGTAGGGTATGGGTTAGGGTTAGGGTTAGGGCTAGTGTTAGGGTTAGGGCTCGGTTTAGGGTACGGGTTAGGATTAGGGTACGCGTTAGGGTTAGGGTAGGGGTTAGGGTTAGGGTACGCGTTAGGGTGAGTGTAGTTATTAAACCTATCCCACTCTCTAGATACCCCTTAGCACGTAAAGGAATATTATTTGGGGGTCCAGCCATGGAGAAGAGTTTAGACACTAGGAGAAGATAAGGAACACACCCATTATCAAGAAATCACATTAGGATTCTCTTTTTAACCTGTTCCTTAAAACACTAGTGCTTAGGAAATCTGTTGGAGGCAGAAGCCGTCAAGGGTAGCTTAGGGTTAGGGTTAGGGTTAGGGTGAGGGTTAGGGTACGGCTTAGTGTCCGGGTTCGGGGAGGGTTTCGGGTAGGGAGTAGGGTATGTGTTAAGGTTAGGGTTAGGGTTAGTGTTAGGGTTAGGGCTCGGTTTAGGGTACGGGTTAGGATTAGGGTACACGTTAGTGTTAGGGTAGGGGTTAGGGTTAGGGTACGCTTTGAGTGAGGGTAGTTATTAAACCTATCCCACTATCTAGATACCCCTTAGCACGTAAAGGAATATTATTTGGGGGTCCAGCCATGGAGAAGAGTTTAGACACGAGGATAAGATAAGGAACACACCCATTATCAAGAAATCACAATGTGATTCTCTTTTTAAACTGTTCCTTAAAACACTAGTGCTTAGGAAATCTATTGGAGGCAGAAGCAGTCAAGGGTAGCTTAGGGTTAGGGTTAGGGTTAGGGTGAGGGTTAGGGTACGGCTTAGGGTACGGGTTCGGGGAGGGGTTCGGGTAGGGCGTAGGGTATGGGTTAGGGTTAGGGTTAGTGTTAGGGTTAGTGCTCGGTTTAGGGTACGGGTTAGGATTAGGGTACGCGTTAGGGTTAGGGTAGGGGCTTAGGGTTAGTGTATGCGATAGGGTGAGGTTAGTTATTAAACCTATCCCACTCTCTAGATACCCCTTAGCACGTAAAGGAATATTATTTGGGGGTCCAGCCATGGAGAAGAGTTTAGACACTAGGAGAAGATAAGGAACACACCCATTATCAAGAAATCACAATATGATTCTCTTTTTAAACTGTTCCTTAACACACTAGTGCTTAGGAAATCTATTGGAGGCAGAAGCAGTCAAGGGTAGCTTAGGGTTAGGGTTAGGGTTAGGGTGAGGGTTAGGGTACGGCTTAGGGTACGGGTTCGGGGAGGGGTTCGGGTAGGGCGTAGGGTATGGGTTAAGGTTAGGGTTAGGGCTAGTGTTAGGGTTAGGGCTCGGTTTAGTGTACGGGTTAGGATTAGGGTACGCGTTAGGGTTAGGGTACGCGTTAGGGTTAGGGTACGCGTTAGGGTGAGGGTAGTTATTAAACCTATCCCACTCTCTAGATACCCCTTAGCACGTACAGGAATATTATTGGGGGTCCAGCCATGGAGAAGAGTTTAGACACTAGGAGAAGATAAGGAACACACCCATTATCACGAAATCACATTAGGATTCTCTTTTTAACCTGTTCCTTAAAACACTAGTGCTTAGGAAATCTATTGGAGGCAGAAGCAGTCAAGGGTAGCTTAGGGTTAGGGTTAGGGTTAGGGCGAGGGTTAGGGTATGGCTTAGGGTACGGGTTCGGGGAGGGGTTCGGGTAGGGCATAGGGTATGGGTTAGGGTTAGGGTTAGGGTTAGTGTTAGGGTTAGGGCTCGGTTTAGGGTACGGGTTAGGATTAGGGTACGCATTAGGGTTAGGGTAGTTGTTAGGGTTAGGGTACGCGTTAGGGTGGGGGTAGTTATTAAACCTATCACACTCTCTAGATACCCCTTAGCACGTAAAGGAATATTATTTGAGGGTCCAGCCATGGAGAAGAGTTTAGACACGAGGAGAAGATAAGGAACACACCCATTATCAAGAAATCACATTAGGATTCTCTTTTTAACCTGTTCCTTAAAACACTAGTGCTTAGGAAATCTATTGGAGGCAGAAGCAGTCAAGGGTAGCTTAGGGTTAGGGTTAGGGTTAGGGTGAGGGTTAGGGTATGGCTTAGGGTACGGGTTCGGTGAGGGGTTCGGGTAGGGCGTAGGGTATGGATTAGGGTTAGGGTTAGGGTTAGTGTTAGGGTTAGGGCTCGGTTTAGGGTACGGTTTAGGATTAGGGTACGCGTTAGTGTTAGGGTAGGGGTTAGGGTTAGGGTACGCGATAGGGTGAGGTTAGTTATTAAACCTATCCCACTCTCTAGATACCCCTTAGCACGTAAAGGAATATTATTTGGGGGTCCAGCCATGGAGAAGAGTTTAGACACGAGGAGAAGATAAGGAACATACCCATTATCAAGAAATCACATTAGGATTCTCTTTTTAACCTGTTCCTTAAAACACTAGTGCTTAGGAAAACTATTGGAGGCAGAAGCAGTCAAGGGTAGCTTAGGGTTAGGGTTAGGGTTAGGGTGAGGGTTAGGGTACGGCTTAGGGTACGGGTTCGGGGAGGGGTTCGGGTAGGGCGTAGGGTTTGGGTTAGGGTTAGGGTTAGGGCTAGTGTTAGGGTTAAGGCTCGGTTTAGGGTATGGGTTCGGATTAGGGTACGCGTTAGGGTTAGGGTAGGGGTTAGGGTTAGGGTACGTGTTAGGGTGAGGGTAGTTATTAAACCTATCCCACTCTCTAGATACCCCTTAGCACGTAAAGGAATATTACTTGGGGGTCCAGCCATGGAGAAGAGTTTAGACACGAGGAGAAGATAAGGAACACACCCATTATCAAGAAATCACATTAGGATTCTCTTTTTAACCTGTTCCTTAAAACACTAGTGCTTAGGAAATCTATTGGAGGCAGAAGCAGTCAAGGGTCGCTTAGGGTTAGGGTTAGGGTTAGGGTGAGGGTTAGGGTACGGCTTAGGGTACGGGTTCGGGGAGGGGTTCGGGTAGGGCGTAGGTTATGGGTTAGGGTTAGGGTTAGTGTTAAGGTTAGGGCTCGGTTTAGGGTACGGGTTAGGATTAGGGTACGCGTTAGGTTTAGGGTAGGGGTTAGGGTTAGGGTATGCGATAGGGTGAGGTTAGTTATTAAACCTATCCCACTCTCTAGATACCCCTTAGCACGTAAAGGAATATTATTTGGGGGTCCAGCCATGGAGAAGAGTTTAGACACTAGGAGAAGATAAGGAACACACCCATTATCAAGAAATCACAATATGATTCTCTTTTTAAACTGTTCCTTAAAACACTAGTGCTTAGGAAATCTATTGGAGGCAGAAGCAGTCAAGGGTAGCTTAGGGTTAGGGTTAGGGTTAGGGTGAGGGTTAGGGTACGGCTTAGGGTACGGGTTCGGGGAGGGGTTCGGGTAGGGCGTAGGGTATGGGTTAGGGTTAGGGTTAGGGCTAGTGTTAGGGTTAGGGCTCGGTTTAGGGTACGGGTTAGCATTAGGGTACGCGTTAGGGTTAGGGTAGGGGTTAGGGTTAGGGTACGCGTTAGGGTGAGGGTAGTTATTAAACCTATCCCACTCTCTAGATACCCCTTAGCACGTAAAGGAATATTATTTAGGGGTAAAGCCATGGAGAAGGGTTTAGACACGAGGAGAAGATAAGGAACACACCCATTATCAAGAAATCACATTAGGATTCTCTTTTTAACCTGTTCCTTAAAACACTAGTGCTTAGGAAATCTATTGGAGGCAGAAGCCGTCAAGGGTAGCTTAGGGTTAGGGTTAGGGTTAGGGTGAGGGTTAGGGTACGGCTTAGGGTACGGGTTCGGGGAGGGGTTCGGGGAGGGCGTAGGTTATGGGTTAGGGTTAGGGTTAGGGTTAGTGTTAGGGTTAGGGCTCGGTTTAGGGTACGGGTTAGTATTAGGGTACGCGTTAGTGTTAGGGTAGGGGTTAGGGTTAGGGTACGCTTTAGGGTGAGGGTAGTTATTAAACCTATCCCACTCTCTAGATACCCCTTAGCACGTAAAGGAATATTATTTGGGGGTCCAGCCATGGAGAAGAGTTTAGACACTAGGAGAAGATAAGGAACACACCCATTATCAAGAAATCACAATATGATTCTCTTTTTAAACTGTTCCTTAAAACACTAGTGCTTAGGAAATCTATTGGAGGCAGAAGCAGTCAAGGGTAGCTTAGGGTTAGGGTTAGGGTTAGTTTGAGGGTTAGGGTACTGCATAGGGTACGGGTTCAGGGAGGGGTTCGGGTAGGGCGTAAGGTATGGTTTAGGGTTAGGGTTAGGGGTAGTGTTAGGGTTAGGGTTCGGTTTAGGGTACGGGTTAGGATTAGGGTACGCGTTAGGGTTAGGGTAGGGGTTAGGGTTAGTGTACGCGTTAGGGTGAGGGTAGTTATTAAACCTATCCCACTCTCTAGATACCCCTTAGCACGTACAGGAATATTATTGGGGGTCCAGCCATGGAGAAGAGTTTAGACACTAGGAGAAGATAAGGAACACACCCATTATCACGAAATCACATTAGGATTCTCTTTTTAACCTGTTCCTTAAAACACTAGTGCTTAGGAAATCTATTGGAGGCAGAAGCAGTCAAGGGTAGCTTAGGGTTAGGGTTAGGGTTAGGGTGAGGGTTAGGGTACGGCTTAGGGTACGGGTTCGGGGAGGGGTTCGGGTAGGGCGTAGGGTATGGGTTAGGGTTAGGGTTAGGGCTAGTGTTAGGGTTAGGGCTCGGTTTAGGTTACGGGTTAGGATTAGGGTACGCGTTAGGGTTAGGGTAGGGGTTAGGGTTAGGGTATGCGATAGGGTGAGGTTAGTTATTAAACCTATCCCACTCTCTAGATACCCCTTAGCACGTAAAGGAATATTATTTGGGGGTCCATCCTTGGAGAAGAGTTCAGACACGAGGAGAAGATAAGGAACACACCCATTATCAAGAAATCACATTAGGATTCTCTTTTTAACCTGTTCCTTAAAACACTAGTGCTTAGGAAATCTATTGGAGGCAGAAGCAGTCAAGGGTAGCTTAGGGTTAGGGTTAGGGTTAGGGTGAGGGTTAGGGTATGTCTTAGGGTACGGTTTCGGGGAGGGGTTCGGGTAGGGCGTAGGGTATGGGTTAGGGTTAGTGTTAGGGTTAGTGTTAGGGTTAGGGCTCGGTTTAGGGTACGGGTTAGGATTAGGGTACGCGTTAGTGTTAGGGTAGGGGTTAGGGTTAGGGTACGCGATAGGGTGAGGTTAGTTATTAAACTTATCCCACTCTCTAGATACCCCTTAGCACGTAAAGGAATATTATTTGGGGGTCCAGCCATGGAGAAGAGTTTAGACACGAGGAGAAGATAAGGAACACACCCATTATCAAGAAATCACATTAGGATTCTCTTTTTAACCTGTTCCTTAAAACACTAGTGCTTAGGAAATCTATTGGAGGCACAAGCAGTCAAGGGTAGCTTAGGGTTAGGGTTAGGGTTAGGGTGAGGGTTAGGGTATGGCTTAGGGTACGGGTTCGGGGAGGGGTTCGGGTAGGGCGTAGGGTATGGATTAGGGTTAGGGTTAGGGTTAGTGTTAGGGTTAGGGCTCGGTTTAGGGTACGGGTTAGGATTAGGGTACGCGTTAGTGTTAGGGTAGGGGTTAGGGTTAGGGTACGCGATAGGGTGAGGTTAGTTATTAAACCTATCCCACTCTCTAGATACCCCTTAGCACGTAAAGGAATATTATTTGGGGGTCCAGCCATGGAGAAGAGTTTAGACACGAGGAGAAGATAAGGAACATACCCATTATCAAGAAATCATATTAGGATTCTCTTTTTAACCTGTTCCTTAAAACACTAGTGCTTAGGAAATCTATTGGAGGCAGAAGCAGTCAAGGGTAGCTTAGGGTTAGGGTTAGGGTTAGGGTGAGGGTTAGGGTACGGCTTAGGGTACGGGTTGGGGGAGGGGTTCGGGTAGGGCGTAGGGTATGGGTTAGGGTTAGGGTTAGTGTTAGGGTTAGGGCTCGATTTAGGGTACGGGTTAGGATTATGGTACGCGTTAGGGTTAGGGTAGGGGCTTAGGGTTAGTGTATGCGATAGGGTGAGTTTAGTTATTAAACCTATCCCACTCTCTAGATACCCCTTAGCACGTAAAGGAATATTATTTGGGGGTCCAGCCATGGAGAAGAGTTTAGACACTAGGAGAAGATAAGGAACACACCCATTATCAAGAAATCACAATATGATTCTCTTTTTAAACTGTTCCTTAAAACACTAGTGCTTAGGAAATCTATTGGAGGCAGAAGCAGTCAAGGGTAGCTTAGGGTTAGGGTTAGGGTTAGGGTGAGGGTTAGGGTACGGCTTAGGGTACGGGTTCGAGGAGGTGTTCGTGTAGGGCGTAGGGTATGGGTTAGGGTTAGGGTTAGGGCTAGTGTTAGGGTTAGGGCTCGGTTTAGGGTACGGGTTAGGATTAGGGTACCCGTTAGGGTTAGGGTAGTTGTTAGGGTTAGGGTACGCGTTAGGGTGGGGGTAGTTATTAAACCTATCACACTCTCTAGATACCCCTTAGCACGTAAAGGAATATTATTTGGGGGTCCAGCCATGGAGAAGAGTTTAGACACGAGGAGAAGATAAGGAACACACCCATTATCAAGAAATCACATTAGGATTCTCTTTTTAACCTGTTCCTTAAAACACTAGTGCTTAGGAAATCTATTGGAGGCAGAAGCAGTCAAGGGTAGCTTAGGGTTAGGGTTAGGGTTAGGGTGAGGGTTAGGGTATGGCTTAGGGTACGGGTTCGGTGAGGGGTTCGGGTAGGGCGTAGGGTATGGATTAGGGTTAGGGTTAGGGTTAGTGTTAGGGTTAGGGCTCGGTTTAGGGTACGGGTTAGGATTAGGGTACGCGTTAGTGTTAGGGTAGGGGTTAGGGTTAGGGTACGTGATAGGGTGAGGTTAGTTATTAAACCTATCCCACTCTCTAGATACCCCTTAGCACGTAAAGGAATATTATTTGGGGGTCCAGCCATGGAGAAGAGTTTAGATACGAGGAGAAGTTAAGGAACATACCCATTATCAAGAAATCACATTAGGATTATCTTTTTAACCTGTTCCTTAAAACACTAGTGCTTAGGAAACCTATTGGAGGCAGAAGCAGTCAAGGGTAGCTTAGGGTTAGGTTTAGGGTTAGGGTGAGGGTTAGGGTACGGCTTAGGGTACGGGTTCGGGGAGGGGTTCGGGTAGGGCGTAGGGTTTGGGTTAGGGTTAGGGTTAGGGCTAGTGTTAGGGTTAGGGCTCGCTTTAGGGTATGGGTTCGGATTAGGGTACGCATTAGGGTTAGGGTAGGGGTTAGGGTTAGGGTACGTGTTAGGGTGAGGGTAGTTATTAAACCTATCCCACTCTCTAGATACCCCTTAGCACGTAAAGGAATATTATTTGGGGGTCCAGCCATGGAGAAGAGTTTAGACACGAGGAGAAGATAAGGAACACACCCATTATCAAGAAATCACATTAGGATTCTCTTTTTAACCTGTTCCTTAAAACACTAGTGCTTAGGAAATCTATTGGAGGCAGAAGCAGTCAAGGGTAGCTTAGGGTTAGGGTTAGGGTTAGGGTGAGGGTTAGGGTACGGCTTAGGGTACGGGTTCGGGGAGGGGTTCGGGTAGGGCGTAGGTTATGGGTTAGGGTTAGGGTTAGTGTTAGGGTTAGGGCTCGGTTTAGGGTACGGGTTAGGATTAGGGTACGCGTTAGGTTTAGGGTAGGGGTTAGGGTTAGGGTATGCGATAGGGTGAGGTTAGTTATTAAACCTATCCCACTCTCTAGATACCGCTTAGCACGTAAAGGAATATTATTTGGGGGTCCAGCCATGGAGAAGAGTTTAGACACTAGGAGAAGATAAGGAACACACCCATTATCAAGAAATCACAATATGATTCTCTTTTTAAACTGTTCCTTAAAACACTAGTGCTTAGGAAATCTATTGGAGGCAGAAGCAGTCAAGGGTAGCTTAGGGTTAGGGTTAGGGTTAGGGTGAGGGTTAGGGTACGGCTTAGGGTACGGGTTCGGGGAGGGGTTCGGGTAGGGCGTAGGGTATGGGTTAGGGTTAGGGTTAGGGCTAGTGTTAGGGTTAGGGCTCGGTTTAGGGTACGGGTTAGCATTAGGGTACGCGTTAGGGTTAGGGTAGGGGTTAGGGTTAGGGTACGCGTTAGGGTGAGGGTAGTTATTAAACCTATCCCACTCTCTAGATACCCCTTAGCACGTAAAGGAATATTATTTAGGGGTAAAGCCATGGAGAAGGGTTTAGACACGAGGAGAAGATAAGGAACACACCCATTATCAAGAAATCACATTAGGATTCTCTTTTTAACCTGTTCCTTAAAACACTAGTGCTTAGGAAATCTATTGGAGGCAGAAGCCGTCAAGGGTAGCTTAGGGTTAGGGTTAGGGTTAGGGTGAGGGTTAGGGTACGGCTTAGGGTACGGGTTCGGGGAGGGGTTCGGGGAGGGCGTAGGTTATGGGTTAGGGTTAGGGTTAGGGTTAGTGTTAGGGTTAGGGCTCGGTTTAGGGTACGGGTTAGGATTAGGGTACGCGTTAGTGTTAGGGTAGGGGTTAGGGTTAGGGTACGCTTTAGGGTGAGGGTAGTTATTAAACCTATCCCACTCTCTAGATACCCCTTAGCACGTAAAGGAATATTATTTGGGGGTCCAGCCATGGAGAAGAGTTTAGACACTAGGAGAAGATAAGGAACACACCCATTATCAAGAAATCACAATATGATTCTCTTTTTAAACTGTTCCTTAAAACACTAGTGCTTAGGAAATCTATTGGAGGCAGAAGCAGTCAAGGGTAGCTTAGGGTTAGGGTTAGGGTTAGGATGAGGGTTAGGGTACGGCTTAGGGTACGGGTTCGGGGAGGGGTTCGGGTAGGGCGTAGGGTATGGGTTAGGGTTAGGGTTAGTGTTAGGGTTAGGGCTCGGTTTAGGGTACGGGTTAGGATTAGGGTACACGTTAGGGTTAGGGTAGGGGCTTAGGGTTAGTGTATGCGATAGGGTGAGGTTAGTTATTAAACCTATCCCACTCTCTAGATACCCCTTAGCACGTAAAGGAATATTATTTGGGGGTCCAGCCATGGAGAAGAGTTTAGACACTAGGAGAAGATAAGGAACACACCCATTATCAAGAAATCACAATATGATTCTCTTTTTAAACTGTTCCTTAAAACACTAGTGCTTAGGAAATCTATTGGAGGCAGAAGCAGTCAAGGGTAGCTTAGGGTTAGGGTTAGGGTTAGGGTGAGGGTTAGGGTACGGCTTAGGGTACGGGTTCGGGGAGGGGTTCGGGTAGGGCGTAGGGTATGGGTTAGGGTTAGGGTTAGGGCTTGTGTTAGGTTTAGGGCTCGGTTTAGTGTACGGGTTAGGATTAGGGTACGCGTTAGGGTTAGGGTACGCGTTAGGGTTACGGTACGCGTTAGGGTGAGGGTAGTTATTAAACCTATCCCACTCTCTAGATACCCCTTAGCACGTACAGGACTATTATTGGGGGTCCAGCCATGGAGAAGAGTTTAGACAGGAGGAGAAGATAAGGAACACACCCATTATCACGAAATCACATTAGGATTCTCTTTTTAACCTGTTCCTTAAAACACTAGTGCTTAGGAAATCTATTGGAGGCAGAAGCAGTCAAGGGTAGCTTAGGGTTAGGGTTAGGGTTAGGGTGAGGGTTAGGGTATGGCTTAGGGTACGGGTTCGGGGAGGGGTTCGGGTAGGGCATAGGGTATGGGTTAGGGTTAGGGTTAGGGTTAGTGTTAGGGTTAGGGCTCGGTTTAGGGTACGGGTTAGGATTAGGGTACGCGTTAGGGTTAGGGTAGTTGTTAGGGTTAGGGTACGCGTTAGGGTGGGGGTAGTTATTAAACCTATCACACTCTCTAGATACCCCTTAGCACGTAAAGGAATATTATTTGGGGGTCCAGCCATGGAGAAGAGTTTAGACACGAGGAGAAGATAAGGAACACACCCATTATCAAGAAATCACATTAGGATTCTCTTTTTAACCTGTTCCTTAAAACACTAGTGCTTAGGAAATCTATTGGAGGCAGAAGCCGTCACGGGTAGCTTAGGGTTAGGGTTAGGGTTAGGGTGAGGGTTACGGTACGGCTTAGGGTACGGGTTGGGGGAGGGGTTCGGGTAGGGCGTAGGGTATGGGTTAGGGTTAGGGTTAGGGTTAGTGTTAGGGTTAGGGCTCGGTTTAGGGTACGGGTTAGGATTAGGGTACGCGTTAGTGTTAGGGTAGGGGTTAGGGTTAGGGTACGCGATAGGGTGAGGTTAGTTATTAAACTTATCCCACTCTCTAGATACCCCTTAGCACGTAAAGGAATATTATTTGGGGTTCCAGCCATGGAGAAGAGTTTAGACAGGAGGAGAAGATAAGGAACACACCCATTATCAAGAAATCACATTAGGATTCTCTTTTTAACCTGTTCCTTAAAACACTAGTGCTTAGGAAATCTATTGGAGGCAGAAGCAGTCAAGGGTAGCTTAGGGTTAGGGTTAGGGTTAGGGTGAGGGTTAGGGTACGGCTTAGGGTACGGGTTCGGGGAGGGGTTCGGGTAGGGCGTAGGGTATGGGTTAGGGTTAGGGTTAGGGCTAGTGTTAGGGTTAGGGCTCGGCTTAGGGTACGGGTTAGCATTAGGGTACGCGTTAGGTTTAGGGTAGGGGTTAGGGTTAGGGTACGCGTTAGGGTGAGGGTAGTTATTAAACCTATCCCACTCTCTAGATACCCCTTAGCACGTAAAGGAATATTATTTAGGGGTAAAGCCATGGAGAAGGGTTTAGACACGAGGAGAAGATAAGGAACACACCCATTATCAAGAAATCACATTAGGATTCTCTTTTTAACCTGTTCCTTAAAACACTAGTGCTTAGGAAATCTATTGGAGGCAGAAGCCGTCAAGGGTAGCTTAGGGTTAGGGTTAGGGTTAGGGTGAGGGTTAGGGTACGGCTTAGGGTACGGGTTCGGGGAGGGATTCGGGTAGGGCGTAGGGTATGGGTTAGGGTTATAGTTAGTGTTAGTGTTAGGGTTAGGGCTCGGTTTAGGGTACGGGTTAGGATTAGGGTACGCGTTAGGGTTAGGGTAGGGGTTAGGGTTAGGGTACGCGTTAGGGTGAGGGTAGTTATTAAACCTATCCCACTCTCTAGATACCCCTTAGCACGTAAAGGAATATTATTTGGGGGTCCAGCCATGGAGAAGAGTTTAGACACGAGGAGAAGATAAGGAACACACCCATTATCAAGAAATCACATTAGGATTCTCTTTTTAACCAGTTCCTTAAAACACTAGTGCTTAGGAAATCTATTGGAGGCAGAAGCCGTCAAGGGAAGCTTAGGGTTAGGGTTAGGGTTAGGGTGAGGGTTAGGGTACGGCTTAGGGTACGGGTTCGGGGAGGGGTTCGGGTAGGGCGTAGGGTATGGGTTAGGGTTAGGGTTAGGGCTAGTGTTAGGGTTAGGGCTCGGTTTAGGGTACGGGTTAGGATTAGGGTACGCCTTAGGGTTAGGGTAGGGGTTAGGGTTAGGGTATGCGATAGGGTGAGGTTAGTTATTAAACCTATCCCACTCTCTAGATACCCCTTAGCACGTAAAGGAATATTATTTGGGGGTCTAGCCATGGAGAAGAGTTTAGACACTAGGAGAAGATAAGGAACACACCCATTATCAAGAAATCACAATATGATTCTCTTTTTAAACTGTTCCTTAAAACACTAGTGCTTAGGAAATCTATTGGAGGCAGAAGCAGTCAAGGGTAGCTTAGGGTTAGGGTTAGGGTTAGGGTGAGGGTTAGGGTACGGCTTAGGGTACGAGTTCGGGGAGGGGTTCGGGTAGGGCGTAGGGTATGGGTTAGGGTTAGGGTTAGGGCTAGTGTTAGGGTTAGGGCTCGGTTTAGGGTACGGGTTAGGATTAGGGTACACGTTAGGGTTAGGGTAGGGTTTAGGGCTAAGGTACGCATTAGGGTGAGGGTAGTTATTAAACCTATCCCACTCTCTAGATACCCCTTAGCACGTACAGGAATATTATTGGGGGTCCAGCCATGGAGAAGAGTTTAGACACTAGGAGAAGATAAGGAACACACCCATTATCACGAAATCACATTAGGATTCTCTTTTTAACCTGTTCCTTAAAACACTAGTGCTTAGGAAATCTATTGGAGGCAGAAGCAGTCAAGGGTAGCTTAGGGTTAGGGTTAGGGTTAGGGTGAGGGTTAGGGTATGGCTTAGGGTACGGTTTCGGGGAGGGGTTCGGGTAGGGCGTAGGGTATGGGTTAGGGTTAGGGTTAGGGTTAGTGTTAGGTTTAGGGCTCGGTTTAGGATACGGGTTAGGATTAGGGTACGCATTAGGGTTAGGGTAGTTGTTAGGGTTAGGGTACGCGTTAGGGTGGGGGTAGTTATTAAACCTATCACACTCTCTAGATACCCCTTAGCACGTAAAGGAATATTATTTGGGGGTCCATCCATGGAGAAGAGTTTAGACACGAGGAGAAGATAAGGAACACACCCATTATCAAGAAATCACATTAGGATTCTCTTTTTAACCTGTTCCTTAAAACACTAGTGCTTAGGAAATCTATTGGAGGCAGAAGCAGTCAAGGGTAGCTTAGGGTTAGGGTTAGGGTTAGGGTGAGGGTTAGGGTATGGCTTAGGGTACGGGTTCGGGGAGGGGTTCGGGTAGGGCGTAGGGTATGGGTTAGGGTTAGGGTTAGGGTTACTGTTAGGGTTAGGGCTCGGTTTAGGGTACGGGTTAGGATTAGGGTACGCGTTAGTGTGAGGGTAGGGGTTAGGGTTAGGGTACGCGATAGGGTGAGGTTAGTTATTAAACTTATCCCACTCTCTAGATACCCCTTAGCACGTAAAGGAATATTATTTGGGGGTCCAGCCATGGAGAAGAGTTTAGACACGAGGAGAAGATAAGGAACACACCCATTATCAAGAAATCACATTAGGATTCTCTTTTTAACCTGTTCCTTAAAACACTAGTGCTTAGGAAATCTATTGGAGGCAGAAGCAGTCAAGGGTAGCTTAGGGTTAGGGTTAGGGTTAGGGTGAGGGTTAGGGTATGGCTTAGGGTACGGGTTCGGGGAGGGGTTCGGGTAGGGCGTAGGGTATGGATTAGGGTTAGGGTTAGGGTTAGTGTTAGGGTTAGGGCTCGGTTTAGGGTACGGGTTAGGATTAGGGTACGCGTTAGTGTTAGGGTAGGGGTTCGGGTTAGGGTACGCGATAGGGTGAGGTTAGTTATTAAACCTATCCCACTCTCTAGATACCCCTTAGCACGTAAAGGAATATTATTTGGGGGTCCAGCCATGGAGAAGAGTTTAGACACGAGGAGAAGATAAGGAACATACCCATTATCAAGAAATCACATTAGGATTCTCTTTTTAACCTGTTCCTTAAAACACTAGTGCTTAGGAAATCTATTGGAGGCAGAAGCAGTCAAGGGTAGCTTAGGGTTAGGGTTAGGGTTAGGGTGAGGGTTAGGGTACGGCTTAGGGTACGGGTTCGGGGAGGGGTTCGGGTAGGGCGTAGGGTATGGGTTAGGGTTAGGGTTAGGGCTAGTGTTAGGGTTAGGGCTCGGTTTAGGGTACGGGTTAGGATTAGGGTACGCGTTAGGGTTAGGGTAGGGGTTAGGGTTAGGGTACGCGTTAGGGTGAGTGTAGTTATTAAACCTATCCCACTCTCTAGATACCCCTTAGCACGTAAAGGAATATTATTTGGGGGTCCAGCCATGGAGAAGAGTTTAGACACTAGGAGAAGATAAGGAACACACCCATTATCAAGAAATCACATTAGGATTCTCTTTTTAACCTGTTCCTTAAAACACTAGTGCTTAGGAAATCTGTTGGAGGCAGAAGCCGTCAAGGGTAGCTTAGGGTTAGGGTTAGGGTTAGGGTGAGGGTTAGGGTACGGCTTAGTGTCCGGGTTCGGGGAGGGTTTCGGGTAGGGAGTAGGGTATGTGTTAAGGTTAGGGTTAGGGTTAGTGTTAGGGTTAGGGCTCGGTTTAGGGTACGTGTTAGGATTAGGGTACACGTTAGTGTTAGGGTAGGGGTTAGGGTTAGGGTACGCTTTGAGTGAGGGTAGTTATTAAACCTATCCCACTATCTAGATACCCCTTAGCACGTAAAGGAATATTATTTGGGGGTCCAGCCATGGAGAAGAGTTTAGACACGAGGAGAAGATAAGGAACACACCCATTATCAAGAAATCACAATGTGATTCTCTTTTTAAACTGTTCCTTAAAACACTAGTGCTTAGGAAATCTATTGGAGGCAGAAGCAGTCAAGGGTAGCTTAGGGTTAGGGTTAGGGTTAGGGTGAGGGTTAGGGTACGGCTTAGGGTACGGGTTCGGGGAGGGGTTCGGGTAGGGCGTAGGGTATGGGTTAGGGTTAGGGTTAGTGTTAGGGTTAGTGCTCGGTTTAGGGTACGGGTTAGGATTAGGGTACGCGTTAGGGTTAGGGTAGGGGCTTAGGGTTAGTGTATGCTATAGGGTGAGGTTAGTTATTAAACCTATCCCACTCTCTAGATACCCCTTAGCACGTAAAGGAATATTATTTGGGGGTCCAGCCATGGAGAAGAGTTTAGACACTAGGAGAAGATAAGGAACACACCCATTATCAAGAAATCACAATATGATTCTCTTTTTAAACTGTTCCTTAAAACACTAGTGCTTAGGAAATCTATTGGAGGCAGAAGCAGTCAAGGGTAGCTTAGGGTTAGGGTTAGGGTTAGGGTGAGGGTTAGGGTACGGCTTAGGGTACGGGTTCGGGGAGGGGTTCGGGTAGGGCGTAGGGTATGGGTTAGGGTTAGGGTTAGGGCTAGTGTTAGCGTTAGGGCTCGGTTTAGTGTACGGGTTAGGATTAGGGTACGCGTTAGGGTTAGGGTACGCGTTAGGGTTAGGGTACGCGTTAGGGTGAGGGTAGTTATTAAACCTATCCCACTCTCTAGATACCCCTTAGCACGTACAGGAATATTATTGGGGGTCCAGCCATGGAGAAGAGTTTAGACACTAGGAGAAGATAAGGAACACACCCATTATCACGAAATCACATTAGGATTCTCTTTTTAACCTGTTCCTTAAAACACTAGTGCTTAGGAAATCTATTGGAGGCAGAAGCAGTCAAGGGTAGCTTAGGATTAGGGTTAGGGTTAGGGTGAGGGTTAGGGTATGGCTTAGGGTACGGGTTCGGGGAGGGGTTCGGGTAGGGCATAGGGTATGGGTTAGGGTTAGGGTTAGGGTTAGTGTTAGGGTTAGGGCTCGGTTTAGGGTACGGGTTAGGATTAGGGTACGCGTTAGGGTTAGGGTAGTTGTTAGGGTTAGGGTACGCGTTAGGGTGGGGGTAGTTATTAAACCTATCACACTCTCTAGATACCCCTTAGCACGTAAAGGAATATTATTTGAGGGTCCAGCCATGGAGAAGAGTTTAGACACGAGGAGAAGATAAGGAACACACCCATTATCAAGAAATCACATTAGGATTCTCTTTTTAACCTGTTCCTTAAAACACTAGTGCTTAGGAAATCTATTGGAGACAGAAGCAGTCAAGGGTAGCTTAGGGTTAGGGTTAGGGTTAGGGTGAGGGTTAGGGTATGGCTTAGGGTACGGGTTCGGTGAGGGGTTCGGGTAGGGCGTAGGGTATGGATTAGGGTTAGGGTTAGGGTTAGTGTTAGGGTTAGGGCTCGGTTTAGGGTACGGTTTAGGATTAGGGTACGCGTTAGTGTTAGGGTAGGGGTTAGGGTTAGGGTACGCGATAGGGTGAGGTTAGTTATTAAACCTATCCCACTCTCTAGATACCCCTTAGCACGTAAAGGAATATTATTTGGGGGTCCAGCCATGGAGAAGAGTTTAGACACGAGGAGAAGATAAGGAACACACCCATTATCAAGAAATCACATTAGGATTCTCTTTTTAACCTGTTCCTTAAAACACTAGTGCTTAGGAAATCTATTGGAGGCAGAAGCCGTCAAGGGTAGCTTAGGGTTAGGGTTAGGGTTAGGGTGAGGGTTAGGGTACGGCTTAGGGTACGGGTTCGGGGAGGGGTTCGGGGAGGGCGTAGGTTATGGGTTAGGGTTAGGGTTAGGGTTAGTGTTAGGGTTAGGGCTCGGTTTAGGGTACGGGTTAGGATTAGGGTACGCGTTAGTGTTAGGGTAGGGGTTAGGGTTAGGGTACGCTTTAGGGTGAGGGTAGTTATTAAACCTATCCCACTCTCTAGATACCCCTTAGCACGTAAAGGAATATTATTTGGGGGTCCAGCCATGGAGAAGAGTTTAGACACTAGGAGAAGATAAGGAACACACCCATTATCAAGAAATCACAATATGATTCTCTTTTTAAACTGTTCCTTAAAACACTAGTGCTTAGGAAATCTATTGGAGGCAGAAGCAGTCAAGGGTAGCTTAGGGTTAGGGTTAGGGTTAGTTTGAGGGTTAGGGTACTGCATAGGGTACGGGTTCAGGGAGGGGTTCGGGTAGGGCGTAGGGTATGGGTTAGGGTTAGGGTTAGGGTTAGTGTTAGGGTTAGGGTTCGGTTTAGGGTACGGGTTAGGATTAGGGTACGCGTTAGGGTTAGGGTAGGGGTTAGGGTTAGTGTACGCGTTAGGGTGAGGGTAGTTATTAAACCTATCCCACTCTCTAGATACCCCTTAGCACGTACAGGAATATTATTGGGGGTCCAGCCATGGAGAAGAGTTTAGACACTAGGAGAAGATAAGGAACACACCCATTATCACGAAATCACATTAGGATTCTCTTTTTAACCTGTTCCTTAAAACACTAGTGCTTAGGAAATCTATTGGAGGCAGAAGCAGTCAAGGGTAGCTTAGGGTTAGGGTTAGGGTTAGGGTGAGGGTTAGGGTACGGCTTAGGGTACGGGTTCGGGGAGGTGTTCGGGTAGGGTGTAGGGTATGGGTTAGGGTTATAGTTAGTGTTAGTGTTAGGGTTAGGGCTCGGTTTAGGGTACGGGTTAGGATTAGGGTACGCGTTAGGGTTAGGGTAGGGGTTAGGGTTAGGGTACGCGTTAGGGTGAGGGTAGTTATTAAACCTATCCCACTCTCTAGATACCCCTTAGCACGTAAAGGAATATTATTTGGGGGTCCAGCCATGGAGAAGAGTTTAGACACGAGGAGAAGAAAAGGAACACACCCATTATCAAGAAATCACATTAGGATTCTCTTTTTAACCAGTTCCTTAAAACACTAGTGCTTAGGAAATCTATTGGAGGCAGAAGCCGTCAAGGGAAGCTTAGGGTTAGTGTTAGGGTTAGGGTGAGGGTTAGGGTACGGCTTAGGGTACGGGTTCGGGGAGGGGTTCGGGTAGGGCGTAGGGTATGGGTTAGGGTTAGGGTTAGGGCTAGTGTTAGGGTTAGGGCTCGGTTTAGGGTACGGGTTAGGATTAGGGTACGCCTTAGGGTTAGGGTAGGGGTTAGGGTTAGGGTATGCGATAGGGTGAGGTTAGTTATTAAACCTATCCCACTCTCTAGATACCCCTTAGCACGTAAAGGAATATTATTTGGGGGTCCAGCCATGGAGAAGAGTTTAGACACTAGGAGAAGATAAGGAACACACCCATTATCAAGAAATCACAATATGATTCTCTTTTTAAACTGTTCCTTAAAACACTAGTGCTTAGGAAATCTATTGGAGGCAGAAGCAGTCAAGGGTAGCTTAGGGTTAGGGTTAGGGTTAGTTTGAGGGTTAGGGTACTGCATAGGGTACGGGTTCAGGGAGGGGTTCGGGTAGGGCGTAGGGTATGGGTTAGGGTTAGGGTTAGGGTTAGTGTTAGGGTTAGGGTTCGGTTTAGGGTACGGGTTAGGATTAGGGTACGCGTTAGGGTTAGGGTAGGGGTTAGGGTTAGTGTACGCGTTAGGGTGAGGGTAGTTATTAAACCTATCCCACTCTCTAGATACCCCTTAGCACGTACAGGAATATTATTGGGGGTCCAGCCATGGAGAAGAGTTTAGACACTAGGAGAAGATAAGGAACACACCCATTATCACGAAATCACATTAGGATTCTCTTTTTAACCTGTTCCTTAAAACACTAGTGCTTAGGAAATCTATTGGAGGCAGAAGCAGTCAAGGGTAGCTTAGGGTTAGGGTTAGGGTTAGGGTGAGGGTTAGGGTACGGCTTAGGGTACGGGTTCGGGGAGGGGTTCGGGTAGGGCGTAGGGTATGGGTTAGGGTTATAGTTAGTGTTAGTGTTAGGGTTAGGGCTCGGTTTAGGGTACGGGTTAGGATTAGGGTACGCGTTAGGGTTAGGGTAGGGGTTAGGGTTAGGGTACGCGTTAGGGTGAGGGTAGTTATTAAACCTATCCCACTCTCTAGATACCCCTTAGCACGTAAAGGAATATTATTTGGGGGTCCAGCCATGGAGAAGAGTTTAGACACGAGGAGAAGATAAGGAACACACCCATTATCAAGAAATCACATTAGGATTCTCTTTTTAACCAGTTCCTTAAAACACTAGTGCTTAGGAAATCTATTGGAGGCAGAAGCCGTCAAGGGAAGCTTAGGGTTAGGGTTAGGGTTAGGGTGAGGGTTAGGGTACGGCTTAGGGTACGGGTTCGGGGAGGGGTTCGGGTAGGGCGTAGGGTATGGGTTAGGGTTAGGGTTAGGGCTAGTGTTAGGGTTAGGGCTCGGTTTAGGGTACGGGTTAGGATTAGGGTACGCCTTAGGGTTAGGGTAGGGGTTAGGGTTAGGGTATGCGATAGGGTGAGGTTAGTTATTAAACCTATCCCACTCTCTAGATACCCCTTAGCACGTAAAGGAATATTATTTGGGGGTCTAGCCATGGAGAAGAGTTTAGACACTAGGAGAAGATAAGGAACACACCCATTATCAAGAAATCACAATATGATTCTCTTTTTAAACTGTTCCTTAAAACACTAGTGCTTAGGAAATCTATTGGAGGCAGAAGCAGTCAAGGGTAGCTTAGGGTTAGGGTTAGGGTTAGGGTGAGGGTTAGGGTACGGCTTAGGGTACGAGTTCGGGGAGGGGTTCGGGTAGGGCGTAGGGTATGGGTTAGGGTTAGGGTTAGGGCTAGTGTTAGGGTTAGGGCTCGGTTTAGGGTACGGGTTAGGATTAGGGTACGCGTTAGGGTTAGGGTAGGGGTTAGGGTTAAGGTACGCATTAGGGTGAGGGTAGTTATTAAACCTATCCCACTCTCTAGATACCCCTTAGCACGTACAGGAATATTATTGGGGGTCCAGCCATGGAGAAGAGTTTAGACACTAGGAGAAGATAAGGAACACACCCATTATCACGAAATCACATTAGGATTCTCTTTTTAACCTGTTCCTTAAAACACTAGTGCTTAGGAAATCTATTGGAGGCAGAAGCAGTCAAGGGTAGCTTAGGGTTAGGGTTAGGGTTAGGGTGAGGGTTAGGGTATGGCTTAGGGTACGGGTTCGGGGAGGGGTTCGGGTAGGGCATAGGGTATGGGTTAGGGTTAGGGTTAGGGTTAGTGTTAGGTTTAGGGCTCGGTTTAGGATACGGGTTAGGATTAGGGTACGCATTAGGGTTAGGGTAGTTGTTAGGGTTAGGGTACGCGTTAGGGTGGGGGTAGTTATTAAACCTATCACACTCTCTAGATACCCCTTAGCACGTAAAGGAATATTATTTGGGGGTCCATCCATGGAGAAGAGTTTAGACACGAGGAGAAGATAAGGAACACACCCATTATCAAGAAATCACATTAGGATTCTCTTTTTAACCTGTTCCTTAAAACACTAGTGCTTAGGAAATCTATTGGAGGCAGAAGCAGTCAAGGGTAGCTTAGGGTTAGGGTTAGGGTTAGGGTGAGGGTTAGGGTATGGCTTAGGGTACGGGTTCGGGGAGGGGTTCGGGTAGGGCGTAGGGTATGGGTTAGGGTTAGGGTTAGGGTTAGTGTTAGGGTTAGGGCTCGGTTTAGGGTACGGGTTAGGATTAGGGTACGCGTTAGTGTGAGGGTAGGGGTTAGGGTTAGGGTACGCGATAGGGTGAGGTTAGTTATTAAACTTATCCCACTCTCTAGATACCCCTTAGCACGTAAAGCAATATTATTTGGGGGTCCAGCCATGGAGAAGAGTTTAGACACGAGGAGAAGATAAGGAACACACCCATTATCAAGAAATCACATTAGGATTCTCTTTTTAACCTGTTCCTTAAAACACTAGTGCTTAGGAAATCTATTGGAGGCAGAAGCAGTCAACGGTAGCTTAGGGTTAGGGTTAGGGTTAGGGTGAGGGTTAGGGTATGGCTTAGGGTACGGGTTCGGGGAGGGGTTCGGGTAGGGCGTAGGGTATGGATTAGGGTTAGGGTTAGGGTTAGTGTTAGGGTTAGGGCTCGGTTTAGGGTACGGGTTAGGATTAGGGTACGCGTTAGTGTTAGGGTAGGGGTTCGGGTTAGGGTACGCGATAGGGTGAGGTTAGTTATTAAACCTATCCCACTCTCTAGATACCCCTTAGCACGTAAAGGAATATTATTTGGGGGTCCAGCCATGGAGAAGAGTTTAGACACGAGGAGAAGATAAGGAACATACCCATTATCAAGAAATCACATTAGGATTCTCTTTTTAACCTGTTCCTTAAAACACTAGTGCTTAGGAAATCTATTGGAGGCAGAAGCAGTCAAGGGTAGCTTAGGGTTAGGGTTAGGGTTAGGGTGAGGGTTAGGGTACGGCTTAGGGTACGGGTTCGGGGAGGGGTTCGGGTAGGGCGTAGGGTATGGGTTAGGGTTAGGGTTAGGGCTAGTGTTAGGGTTAGGGCTCGGTTTAGGGTACGGGTTAGGATTAGGGTACGCGTTAGGGTTAGGGTAGGGGTTAGGGTTAGGGTACGCGTTAGGGTGAGTGTAGTTATTAAACCTATCCCACTCTCTAGATACCCCTTAGCACGTAAAGGAATATTATTTGGGGGTCCAGCCATGGAGAAGAGTTTAGACACTAGGAGAAGATAAGGAACACACCCATTATCAAGAAATCACATTAGGATTCTCTTTTTAACCTGTTCCTTAAAACACTAGTGCTTAGGAAATCTGTTGGAGGCAGAAGCCGTCAAGGGTAGGTTAGGGTTAGGGTTAGGGTTAGGGTGAGGGTTAGGGTACGGCTTAGTGTCCGGGTTCGGGGAGGGTTTCGGGTAGGGAGTAGGGTATGTGTTAAGGTTAGGGTTAGGGTTAGTGTTAGGGTTAGGGCTCGGTTTAGGGTACGGGTTAGGATTAGGGTACACGTTAGTGTTAGGGTAGGGGTTAGGGTTAGGGTACGCTTTGAGTGAGGGTAGTTATTAAACCTATCCCACTAACTAGATACCCCTTAGCACGTAAAGGAATATTATTTGGGGGTCCAGCCATGGAGAAGAGTTTAGACACGAGGATAAGATAAGGAACACACCCATTATCAAGAAATCACAATGTGATTCTCTTTTTAAACTGTTCCTTAAAACACTAGTGCTTAGGAAATCTATTGGAGGCAGAAGCAGTCAAGGGTAGCTTAGGGTTAGGGTTAGGGTTAGGGTGAGGGTTAGGGTACGGCTTAGGGTACGGGTTCGGGGAGGGGTTCGGGTAGGGCGTAGGGTATGGGTTAGGGTTAGGGTTAGTGTTAGGGTTAGTGCTCGGTTTAGGGTACGGGTTAGGATTAGGGTACGCGTTAGGGTTAGGGTAGGGGCTTAGGGTTAGTGTATGCGATAGGGTGAGGTTAGTTATTAAACCTATCCCACTCTCTAGATACCCCTTAGCACGTAAAGGAATATTATTTGGGGGTCCAGCCATGGAGAAGAGTTTAGACACTAGGAGAAGATAAGGAACACACCCATTATCAAGAAATCACAATATGATTCTCTTTTTAAACTGTTCCTTAACACACTAGTGCTTAGGAAATCTATTGGAGGCAGAAGCAGTCAAGGGTAGCTTAGGGTTAGGGTTAGGGTTAGGGTGAGGGTTAGGGTACGGCTTAGGGTACGGGTTCGGGGAGGGGTTCGGGTAGGGCGTAGGGTATGGGTTAGGGTTAGGGTTAGGGCTAGTGTTAGTGTTAGGGCTCGGTTTAGTGTACGGGTTAGGATTAGGGTACGCGTTAGGGTTAGGGTACGCGTTAGGGTTAGGGTACGCGTTAGGGTGAGGGTAGTTATTAAACCTATCCCACTCTCTAGATACCCCTTAGCACGTACAGGAATATTATTGGGGGTCCAGCCATGGAGAAGAGTTTAGACACTAGGAGAAGATAAGGAACACACCCATTATCACGAAATCACATTAGGATTCTCTTTTTAACCTGTTCCTTAAAACACTAGTGCTTAGGAAATCTATTGGAGGCAGAAGCAGTCAAGGGTAGCTTAGGGTTAGGGTTAGGGTTAGGGTGAGGGTTAGGGTATGGCTTAGGGTACGGGTTCGGGGAGGGGTTCGGGTAGGGCATAGGGTATGGGTTAGGGTTAGGGTTAGGGTTAGTGTTAGGGTTAGGGCTCGGTTTAGGGTACGGGTTAGGATTAGGGTACGCATTAGGGTTAGGGTAGTTGTTAGGGTTAGGGTACGCGTTAGGGTGGGGGTAGTTATTAAACCTATCACACTCTCTAGATACCCCTTAGCACGTAAAGGAATATTATTTGAGGGTCCAGCCATGGAGAAGAGTTTAGACACGAGGAGAAGATAAGGAACACACCCATTATCAAGAAATCACATTAGGATTCTCTTTTTAACCTGTTCCTTAAAACACTAGTGCTTAGGAAATCTATTGGAGGCAGAAGCAGTCAAGGGTAGCTTAGGGTTAGGGTTAGGGTTAGGGTGAGGGTTAGGGTATGGCTTAGGGTACGGGTTCGGTGAGGGGTTCGGGTAGGGCGTAGGGTATGGATTAGGGTTAGGGTTAGGGTTAGTGTTAGGGTTAGGGCTCGGTTTAGGGTACGGTTTAGGATTAGGGTACGCGTTAGTGTTAGGGTAGGGGTTAGGGTTAGGGTACGCGATAGGGTGAGGTTAGTTATTAAACCTATCCCACTCTCTAGATACCCCTTAGCACGTAAAGGAATATTATTTGGGGGTCCAGCCATGGAGAAGAGTTTAGACACGAGGAGAAGATAAGGAACATACCCATTATCAAGAAATCACATTAGGATTCTCTTTTTAACCTGTTCCTTAAAACACTAGTGCTTAGGAAAACTATTGGAGGCAGAAGCAGTCAAGGGTAGCTTAGGGTTAGGGTTAGGGTTAGGGTGAGGGTTAGGGTACGGCTTAGGGTACGGGTTCGGGGAGGGGTTCGGGTAGGGCGTAGGGTTTGGGTTAGGGTTAGGGTTAGGGCTAGTGTTAGGGTTAAGGCTCGGTTTAGGGTATGGGTTCGGATTAGGGTACGCGTTAGGGTTAGGGTAGGGTTTAGGGTTAGGGTACGTGTTAGGGTGAGGGTAGTTATTAAACCTATCCCACTCTCTAGATACCCCTTAGCACGTAAAGGAATATTACTTGGGGGTCCAGCCATGGAGAAGAGTTTAGACACGAGGAGAAGATAAGGAACACACCCATTATCAAGAAATCACATTAGGATTCTCTTTTTAACCTGTTCCTTAAAACACTAGTGCTTAGGAAATCTATTGGAGGCAGAAGCAGTCAAGGGTCGCTTAGGGTTAGGGTTAGGGTTAGGGTGAGGGTTAGGGTACGGCTTAGGGTACGGGTTCGGGGAGGGGTTCGGGTAGGGCGTAGGTTATGGGTTAGGGTTAGGGTTAGTGTTAAGGTTAGGGCTCGGTTTAGGGTACGGGTTAGGATTAGGGTACGCGTTAGGTTTAGGGTAGGGGTTAGGGTTAGGATATGCGATAGGGTGAGGTTAGTTATTAAACCTATCCCACTCTCTAGATACCCCTTAGCACGTAAAGGAATATTATTTGGGGGTCCAGCCATGGAGAAGAGTTTAGACACTAGGAGAAGATAAGGAACACACCCATTATCAAGAAATCACAATATGATTCTCTTTTTAAACTGTTCCTTAAAACACTAGTGCTTAGGAAATCTATTGGAGGCAGAAGCAGTCAAGGGTAGCTTAGGGTTAGGGTTAGGGTTAGTTTGAGGGTTAGGGTACTGCATAGGGTACGGGTTCAGGGAGGGGTTCGGGTAGGGCGTAAGGTATGGTTTAGGGTTAGGGTTAGGGGTAGTGTTAGGGTTAGGGTTCGGTTTAGGGTACGGGTTAGGATTAGGGTACGCGTTAGGGTTAGGGTAGGGGTTAGGGTTAGTGTACGCGTTAGGGTGAGGGTAGTTATTAAACCTATCCCACTCTCTAGATACCCCTTAGCACGTACAGGAATATTATTGGGGGTCCAGCCATGGAGAAGAGTTTAGACACTAGGAGAAGATAAGGAACACACCCATTATCACGAAATCACATTAGGATTCTCTTTTTAACCTGTTCCTTAAAACACTAGTGCTTAGGAAATCTATTGGAGGCAGAAGCAGTCAAGGGTAGCTTAGGGTTAGGGTTAGGGTTAGGGTGAGGGTTAGGGTACGGCTTAGGGTACGGGTTCGGGGAGGGGTTCGGGTAGGGCGTAGGGTATGGGTTAGGGTTAGGGTTAGGGCTAGTGTTAGGGTTAGGGCTCGGTTTAGGTTACGGGTTAGGATTAGGGTACGCGTTAGGGTTAGGGTAGGGGTTAGGGTTAGGGTATGCGATAGGGTGAGGTTAGTTATTAAACCTATCCCACTGTCTAGATACCCCTTAGCACGTAAAGGAATATTATTTGGGGGTCCATCCTTGGAGAAGAGTTCAGACACGAGGAGAAGATAAGGAACACACCCATTATCAAGAAATCACATTAGGATTCTCTTTTTAACCTGTTCCTTAAAACACTAGTGCTTAGGAAATCTATTGGAGGCAGAAGCAGTCAAGGGTAGCTTAGGGTTAGGGTTAGGGTTAGGGTGAGGGTTAGGGTATGTCTTAGGGTACGGTTTCGGGGAGGGGTTCGGGTAGGGCGTAGGGTATGGGTTAGGGTTAGTGTTAGGGTTAGTGTTAGGGTTAGGGCTCGGTTTAGGGTACGGGTTAGGATTAGGGTACGCGTTAGTGTTAGGGTAGGGGTTAGGGTTAGGGTACGCGATAGGGTGAGGTTAGTTATTAAACTTATCCCACTCTCTAGATACCCCTTAGCACGTAAAGGAATATTATTTGGGGGTCCAGCCATGGAGAAGAGTTTAGACACGAGGAGAAGATAAGGAACACACCCATTATCAAGAAATCACATTAGGATTCTCTTTTTAACCTGTTCCTTAAAACACTAGTGCTTAGGAAATCTATTGGAGGCACAAGCAGTCAAGGGTAGCTTAGGGTTAGGGTTAGGGTTAGGGTGAGGGTTAGGGTATGGCTTAGGGTACGGGTTCGGGGAGGGGTTCGGGTAGGGCGTAGGGTATGGATTAGGGTTAGGGTTAGGGTTAGTGTTAGGGTTAGGGCTCGGTTTAGGGTACGGGTTAGGATTAGGGTACGCGTTAGTGTTAGGGTAGGGGTTAGGGTTAGGGTACGCGATAGGGTGAGGTTAGTTATTAAACCTATCCCACTCTCTAGATACCCCTTAGCACGTAAAGGAATATTATTTGGGGGTCCAGCCATGCAGAAGAGTTTAGACACGAGGAGAAGATAAGGAACATACCCATTATCAAGAAATCATATTAGGATTCTCTTTTTAACCTGTTCCTTAAAACACTAGTGCTTAGGAAATCTATTGGAGGCAGAAGCAGTCAAGGGTAGCTTAGGGTTAGGGTTAGGGTTAGGGTGAGGGTTAGGGTACGGCTTAGGGTACGGGTTGGGGGAGGGGTTCGGGTAGGGCGTAGGGTATGGGTTAGGGTTAGGGTTAGTGTTAGGGTTAGGGCTCGATTTAGGGTACGGGTTAGGATTATGGTACGCGTTAGGGTTAGGGTAGGGGCTTAGTGTTAGTGTATGCGATAGGGTGAGTTTAGTTATTAAACCTATCCCACTCTCTAGATACCCCTTAGCACGTAAAGGAATATTATTTGGGGGTCCAGCCATGGAGAAGAGTTTAGACACTAGGAGAAGATAAGGAACACACCCATTATCAAGAAATCACAATATGATTCTCTTTTTAAACTGTTCCTTAAAACACTAGTGCTTAGGAAATCTATTGGAGGCAGAAGCAGTCAAGGGTAGCTTAGGGTTAGGGTTAGGGTTAGGGTGAGGGTTAGGGTACGGCTTAGGGTACGGGTTCGAGGAGGTGTTCGTGTAGGGCGTAGGGTATGGGTTAGGGTTAGGGTTAGGGCTAGTGTTAGGGTTAGGGCTCGGTTTAGGGTACGGGTTAGGATTAGGGTACGCGTTAGGGTTAGGGTAGTTGTTAGGGTTAGGGTACGCGTTAGGGTGGGGGTAGTTATTAAACCTATCACACTCTCTAGATACCCCTTAGCACGTAAAGGAATATTATTTGGGGGTCCAGCCATGGAGAAGAGTTTAGACACGAGGAGAAGATAAGGAACACACCCATTATCAAGAAATCACATTAGGATTCTCTTTTTAACCTGTTCCTTAAAACACTAGTGCTTAGGAAATCTATTGGAGGCAGAAGCAGTCAAGGGTAGCTTAGGGTTAGGGTTAGGGTTAGGGTGAGGGTTAGGGTATGGCTTAGGGTACGGGTTCGGTGAGGGGTTCGGGTAGGGCGTAGGGTATGGATTAGGGTTAGGGTTAGGGTTAGTGTTAGGGTTAGGGCTCGGTTTAGGGTACGGGTTAGGATTAGGGTACGCGTTAGTGTTAGGGTAGGGGTTAGGGTTAGGGTACGTGATAGGGTGAGGTTAGTTATTAAACCTATCCCACTCTCTAGATACCCCTTAGCACGTAAAGGAATATTATTTGGGGGTCCAGCCATGGAGAAGAGTTTAGATACGAGGAGAAGTTAAGGAACATACCCATTATCAAGAAATCACATTAGGATTATCTTTTTAACCTGTTCCTTAAAACACTAGTGCTTAGGAAACCTATTGGAGGCAGAAGCAGTCAAGGGTAGCTTAGGGTTAGGTTTAGGGTTAGGGTGAGGGTTAGGGTACGGCTTAGGGTACGGGTTCGGGGAGGGGTTCGGGTAGGGCGTAGGGTTTGGGTTAGGGTTAGGGTTAGGGCTAGTGTTAGGGTTAGGGCTCGCTTTAGGGTATGGGTTCGGATTAGGGTACGCATTAGGGTTAGGGTAGGGGTTAGGGTTAGGGTACGTGTTAGGGTGAGGGTAGTTATTAAACCTATCCCACTCTCTAGATACCCCTTAGCACGTAAAGGAATATTATTTGGGGGTCCAGCCATGGAGAAGAGTTTAGACACGAGGAGAAGATAAGGAACACACCCATTATCAAGAAATCACATTAGGATTCTCTTTTTAACCTGTTCCTTAAAACACTAGTGCTTAGGAAATCTATTGGAGGCAGAAGCAGTCAAGGGTAGCTTAGGGTTAGGGTTAGGGTTAGGGTGAGGGTTAGGGTACGGCTTAGGGTACGGGTTCGGGGAGGGGTTCGGGTAGGGCGTAGGTTATGGGTTAGGGTTAGGGTTAGTGTTAGGGTTAGGGCTCGGTTTAGGGTACGGGTTAGGATTAGGGTACGCGTTAGGTTTAGGGTAGGGGTTAGGGTTAGGGTATGCGATAGGGTGAGGTTAGTTATTAAACCTATCCCACTCTCTAGATACCGCTTAGCACGTAAAGGAATATTATTTGGGGGTCCAGCCATGGAGAAGAGTTTAGACACTAGGAGAAGATAAGGAACACACCCATTATCAAGAAATCACAATATGATTCTCTTTTTAAACTGTTCCTTAAAACACTAGTGCTTAGGAAATCTATTGGAGGCAGAAGCAGTCAAGGGTAGCTTAGGGTTAGGGTTAGGGTTAGGGTGAGGGTTAGGGTACGGCTTAGGGTACGGGTTCGGGGAGGGGTTCGGGTAGGGCGTAGGGTATGGGTTAGGGTTAGGGTTAGTGCTAGTGTTAGGGTTAGGGCTCGGTTTAGGGTACGGGTTAGCATTAGGGTACGCGTTAGGGTTAGGGTAGGGGTTAGGGTTAGGGTACGCGTTAGGGTGAGGGTAGTTATTAAACCTATCCCACTCTCTAGATACCCCTTAGCACGTAAAGGAATATTATTTAGGGGTAAAGCCATGGAGAAGGGTTTAGACACGAGGAGAAGATAAGGAACACACCCATTATCAAGAAATCACATTAGGATTCTCTTTTTAACCTGTTCCTTAAAACACTAGTGCTTAGGAAATCTATTGGAGGCAGAAGCCGTCAAGGGTAGCTTAGGGTTAGGGTTAGGGTTAGGGTGAGGGTTAGGGTACGGCTTAGGGTACGGGTTCGGGGAGGGGTTCGGGGAGGGCGTAGGTTATGGGTTAGGGTTAGGGTTAGGGTTAGTGTTAGGGTTAGGGCTCGGTTTAGGGTACGGGTTAGGATTAGGGTACGCGTTAGTGTTAGGGTAGGGGTTAGGGTTAGGGTACGCTTTAGGGTGAGGGTAGTTATTAAACCTATCCCACTCTCTAGATACCCCTTAGCACGTAAAGGAATATTATTTGGGGGTCCAGCCATGGAGAAGAGTTTAGACACTAGGAGAAGATAAGGAGCACACCCATTATCAAGAAATCACAATATGATTCTCTTTTTAAACTGTTCCTTAAAACACTAGTGCTTAGGAAATCTATTGGAGGCAGAAGCAGTCAAGGGTAGCTTAGGGTTAGGGTTAGGGTTAGTTTGAGGGTTAGGGTACTGCATAGGGTACGGGTTCAGGGAGGAGTTCGGGTAGGGCGTAAGGTATGGTTTAGGGTTAGGGTTAGGGTTAGTGTTAGGGTTAGGGTTCGGTTTAGGGTACGGGTTAGGATTAGGGTACGCGTTAGGGTTAGGGTAGGTGTTAGGGTTAGTGTACGCGTTAGGGTGAGGGTAGTTATTAAACCTATCCCACTCTCTAGATACCCCTTAGCACGTACAGGAATATTATTGGGGGTCCAGCCATGGAGAAGAGTTTAGACACTAGGAGAAGATAAGGAACACACCCATTATCACGAAATCACATTAGGATTCTCTTTTTAACCTGTTCCTTAAAACACTAGTGCTTAGGAAATCTATTGGAGGCAGAAGCAGTCAAGGGTAGCTTAGGGTTAGGGTTAGGGTTAGGGTGAGGGTTAGGGTATGGCTTAGGGTACGGGTTCGGTGAGGGGTTCGGGTAGGGCGTAGGGTATGGATTAGGGTTAGGGTTAGGGCTAGTGTTAGGGTTAGGGCTCGGTTTAGGGTACGGGTTAGGATTAGTGTACGCGTTAGTGTTAGGGTAGGGGTTAGGGTTAGGGTACGCGTTAGGGTGAGGGTAGTTATTAAACCTATCCCACTCTCTAGATACCCCTTAGCACGTAAAGGAATATTATTTGGGGGTCCAGCCATGGAGAAGAGTTTAGACACGAGGAGAAGATAAGGAACACACCCATTATCAAGAAATCACATTAGGATTCTCTTTTTAACCTGTTCCTTAAAACACTAGTGCTTAGGAAATCTATTGGAGGCAGAAGCAGTCAAGGGTAGCTTAGGGTTAGGGTTAGGGTTAGGGTGAGGGTTAGGGTATGGCTTAGGGTACGGTTTCGGGGAGGGGTTCGGGTAGGGCGTAGGGTATGGATTAGGGTTAGGGTTAGGGTTAGTGTTAGGGTTAGGGCTCGGTTTAGGGTACGGGTTAGGATTAGGGTACGCGTTAGTGTTAGGGTAGGGGTTAGGGTTAGGGTACGCGATAGGGTGAGGTTAGTTATTAAACTTATCCCACTCTCTAGATACCCCTTAGCACGTAAAGGAATATTATTTGGGGGTCCAGCCATGGAGAAGAGTTTAGACACGAGGAGAAGATAAGGAACACACCCATTATCAAGAAATCACATTAGGATTCTCTTTTTAACCTGTTCCTTAAAACACTAGTGCTTAGGAAATCTATTGGAGGCAGAAGCAGTCAAGGGTAGCTTAGGGTTAGGGTTAGGGTTAGGGTGAGGGTTAGGGTACGGCTTAGGGTACGGGTTGGGGGAGGGTTTCGGGTAGGGCGTAGGGTATGGGTTAGGGTTAGGGTTAGTGTTAGGGTTAGGGCTCGATTTAGGGTACGGGTTAGGATTATGGTAGGCATTAGGGTTAGGGTAGGGGCTTAGGGTTAGTGTATGCGATAGGGTGAGGTTAGTTATTAAACCTATCCCACTCTCTAGATACCCCTTAGCACGTAAAGGAATATTATTTGGGGGTCCAGCCATGGAGAAGAGTTTAGACACTAGGAGAAGATAAGGAACACACCCATTATCAAGAAATCACAATATGATTCTCTTTTTAAACTGTTCCTTAAAACACTAGTGCTTAGGAAATCTATTGGAGGCAGAAGCAGTCAAGGGTAGCTTAGGGTTAGGGTTAGGGTTAGGGTGAGGGTTAGGGTACGGCTTAGGGTACGGGTTCGAGGAGGTTTTCGTGTAGGGCGTAGGGTATGGGTTAGGGTTAGGGTTAGGGCTAGTGTTAGGGTTAGGGCTCGGTTTAGTGTACGGGTTAGGATTAGGGTACGCGTTAGGGTTAGGGTACGCGTTAGGGTTAGGGTACGCGTTAGGGTGAGGGTAGTTATTAAACCTATCCCACTCTCTAGATACCCCTTAGCACGTACAGGAATATTATTGGGGGTCCAGCCATGGAGAAGAGTTTAGACACTAGGAGAAGATAAGGAACACACCCATTATCACGAAATCACATTAGGATTCTCTTTTTAACCTGTTCCTTAAAACACTAGTGCTTAGGAAATCTATTGGAGGCAGAAGCAGTCAAGGGTAGCTTAGGGTTAGGGTTAGGGTTAGGGTGAGGGTTAGGGTACGGCTTAGGGTACGGGTTCGGGGAGGGGTTCGGGTAGGGCGTAGGGTATGGGTTAGGGTTAGGGTTAGGGCTAGTGTTAGGGTTAGGGCTCGGTTTAGGGTACGGGTTAGCATTAGGGTACGCGTTAGGGTTAGGGTAGGGGTTAGGGTTAGGGTACGCTTTAGGGTGAGGGTAGTTATTAAACCTATCCCACTCTCTAGATACCCCTTAGCACGTAAAGGAATATTATTTGGGGGTCCAGCCATGGAGAAGAGTTTAGACACTAGGAGAAGATAAGGAACACACCCATTATCAAGAAATCACATTAGGATTCTCTTTTTAACCAGTTCCTTAAAACACTAGTGCTTAGGAAATCTATTGGAGGCAGAAGCCATCAAGGGAAGCTTAGGGTTAGGGTTAGGGTTAGGGTGAGGGTTAGGGTACGGCTTAGGGTACGGGTTCGGGGAGGGGTTCGAGTAGGGCGTAGGGTATGGTTTAAGGTTAGGGTTAGGGTTAGTGTTAGGGTTAGGGCTCGGTTTAGGGTACGGGTTAGGATTAGGGTACACGTTAGTGTTAGGGTAGGGGTTAGGGTTAGGGTACGCTTTGGGTGAGGGTAGTTATTAAACCTATCCCACTATCTAGATACCCCTTAGCACGTTAAGGAATATTATTTGGGGGTCCAGCCATGGAGAAGAGTTTAGACACGAGGAGAAGATAAGGAACATACCCATTATCAAGAAATCACATTAGGATTCTCTTTTTAACCTGTTCCTTAAAAAACTAGTGCTTAGGAAACCTATTGGAGGCAGAAGCAGTCAAGGGTAGCTTAGGGTTAGGGTTAGGGTGAGGGTTAGGGTACGGCTTAGGGTACGGGTTCGGGGAGGGGTTCGGGTAGGGCGTAGGGTATGGGTTAGGGTTAGGGTTAGGGCTAGTGTTAGGGTTAGGGCTCGGTTTAGGGTACGGGTTAGGATTAGTGTACGCGTTAGGGTTAGGGTAGGGGTTAGGGTTAGGGTACGCGTTAGGGTGAGGGTAGTTATTAAACCTATCCCACTCTCTAGATACCCCTTAGCACGTAAAGGAATATTATTTGGGGGTCCAGCCATGGAGAAGAGTTTAGACACGAGGAGAAGATAAGGAACACACCCATTATCAAGAAATCACATTAGGATTCTCTTTTTAACCTGTTCCTTAAAACACTAGTGCTTAGGAAATCTATTGGAGGCAGAAGCAGTCAAGAGTAGCTTAGGGTTAGGGTTAGGGTTAGGGTGAGGGTTAGGGTATGGCTTAGGGTACGGGTTCGGGGAGGGGTTCGGGTAGGGCGTAGGGTATGGATTAGCGTTAGGGTTAGGGTTAGGGTTAGGGTTAGGGCTCGGTTTAGGGTACGGGTTAGGATTAGGGTACGCGTTAGTGTTAGGGTAGGGGTTAGGGTTAGGGTACGCGATAGGGTGAGGTTAGTTATTAAACCTATCCCAATCTCTAGATTCCCCTTAGCACTTAAAGGAATATTATTTGGGGGTCCAGCCATGGAGAAGAGTTTAGACACGAGGAGAAGATAAGGAACATACCCATTATCAAGAAATCACATTAGGATTCTCTTTTTAACCTGTTCCTTAAAACACTAGTGCTTAGGAAATCTATTGGAGGCAGAAGCAGTCAAGGGTAGCTTAGGGTTAGGGTTAGGGTTAGGGTGAGGGTTAGGGTACGGCTTAGGGTACGGGTTCGGGGAGGGGTTCGGGTAGGGCGTAGGGTATGGGTTAGGGTTAGGGTTAGGGCTAGTGTTGGGGTTAGGGCTCGGTTTAGGGTACGGGTTAGCATTAGGGTACGCATTAGGGTTAGGGTAGGGGTTAGAGTTAGGGTACGCGTTAGGGTGAGTGTAGTTATTAAACCTATCCCACTCTCTAGATACCCCTTAGCACGTAAAGGAATATTATTTGGGGGTCCAGCCATGGAGAAGAGTTTAGACACTAGGAGAAGATAAGGAACACACCCATTATCAAGAAATCACTTTAGGATTCTCTTTTTAACCTGTTCCTTAAAACACTAGTGCTTAGGAAATCTGTTGGAGGCAGAAGCCGTCAAGGGTAGCTTAGGGTTAGGGTTAGGGTTAGGGTGAGGGTTAGGGTACGGCTTAGTGTCCGGGTTCGGGGAGGGTTTCGGGTAGGGAGTAGGGTATGTGTTAAGGTTAGGGTTAGGGTTAGTGTTAGGGTTAGGGCTCGGTTTAGGGTACGGGTTAGGATTAGGGTACACGTTAGTGTTAGGGTAGGGGTTTGGGTTAGGGTACGCTTTGGGTGAGGGTAGTTATTAAACCTATCCCACTATCTAGATACCCCTTAGCACGTAAAGGAATATTATTTGGGGGTCCAGCCATGGAGAAGAGTTTAGACACGAGGAGAAGATAAGGAACACACCCATTATCAAGAAATCACAATGTGATTCTCTTTTTAAACTGTTCCTTAAAACACTATTGCTTAGGAAATCTATTGGAGGCAGAAGCAGTCAAGGGTAGCTTAGGGTTAGGGTTAGGGTTAGGGTGAGGGTTAGGGTACGGCTTAGGTTACGGGTTCGGGGAGGGGTTCGGGTAGGGCGTAGAGTATGGGTTAGGGTTAGGGTTAGTGTTAGGGTTAGGGCTCGGTTTAGGGTACGGGTTAGGATTAGGGTACGCGTTAGGGTTAGGGTAGGGGTTAGGGTTAGGGTACGCTTTAGGGTGAGGGTAGTTATTAAACCTATCCCACTCTCTAGATACCCCTTAGCACGTAAAGGAATATTATTTGGGGGTCCAGCCATGGAGAAGAGTTTAGACACTAGGAGAAGATAAGGAACACACCCATTATCAAGAAATCACAATATGATTCTCTTTTTAAACTGTTCCTTAAAACACTAGTGCTTAGGAAATCTATTGGAGGCAGAAGCAGTCAAGGGTAGCTTAGGGTTAGGGTTAGGGTTAGTTTGAGGGTTAGGGTACTGCATAGGGTACGGGTTCAGGGAGGGGTTCGGGTAGGGCGTAGGCTATGGGTTAGGGTTAGGGTTAGGGTTAGTGTTAGGGTTAGGGCTCGGTTTAGGGTACGGGTTAGGATTAGTGTATGCGTTAGGGTTAGGGTAGGGGTTAGGGTTAGGGTACGCGTTAGGGTGAGGGTAGTTATTAAACCTATCCCACTCTCTAGATACCCCTTAGCACGTACAGGAATATTATTGGGGGTCCAGCCATGGAGAAGAGTTTAGACACTAGGAGAAGATAAGGAACACACCCATTATCACGAAATCACATTAGGATTCTCTTTTTAACCTGTTCCTTAAAACACTAGTGCTTAGGAAATCTATTGGAGGCAAAAGCAGTCAAGGGTAGCTTAGGGTTAGGGTTAGGGTTAGGGTGAGGGTTAGGGTATGGCTTAGGGTACGGGATCGGGGAGAGGATCGGGTAGGGCGTAGGGTATGGGTTAGGGTTAGGGTTAGGGTTAGTGTTAGGGTTAGGGCTCGGTTTAGAATACGGGTTAGGATTACGGTACGCGTTAGGGTTAGGGTAGGGGTTAGGGTTAGGGTACGCGTTAGGGTGAGGGTAGTTATTAAACCTATCCCACTCTCTAGATACCCCTTAGCACGTAAAGGAATATTATTTGGGGGTCCAGCCATGGAGAAGAGTTTAGACACGAGGAGAAGATAAGGAACACACCCATTATCAAGAAATCACATTAGGATTCTCTTTTTAACCTGTTCCTTAAAACACTAGTGCTTAGGAAATCTATTGGAGGCAGAAGCAGTCAAGGGGAGCTTAGGGTTAGGGTTAGGGTTAGGGTGAGGGTTAGGGTACGGCTTAGGGTACGGGTTCGGGGAGGGGTTCGGGTAGGGCGTAGGGTATGGGTTAGGGTTAGGGTTAGGGTTAGTGTTAGGGTTAGGGCTCGGTTTAGGGTACGGGTTAGGATTAGGGTACGCGTTAGGGTTAGGGTAGGGGTTAGGGTTAGGGTACGCGTTATGGTGAGGGTAGTTATTAAACCTATCCCACTCTCTAGATACCCCTTAGCACGTAAAGGAATATTATTTGGGGGTCCAGCCATGGAGAAGAGTTTAGACACGAGGAGAAGATAAGGAATACACCCATTATCAAGAAATCACATTAGGATTCTGTTTTTAACCTGTTCCTTAAAACACTAGTGCTTAGGAAATCTATTGGAGGCAGAAGCAGTCAAGGGTAGCTTAGGGTTAGGGTTAGGGTTAGGGTGAGGGTTAGGGTACGGCTTAGGGTACGGGTTCGGGGAGGGATTCGGGTAGGGCGTAGGGTATGGGTTAGGGTTAGGGTTAGTGTTAGGGTTAGGGCTCGGTTTAGGGTACGGGTTAGGATTAGGGTACGCGTTAGTGTTAGGGTAGGGTTTAGGGTTAGGGTACGCGATAGGGTGAGGTTAGTTATTAAACTTATCCCACTCTCTAGATACCCCTTAGCACGTAAAGTAATATTATTTGGGGATCCAGCCATAGAGAAGTGTTTAGACACGAGGAGAAGATAAGGAACACACCCATTATCAAGAAATCACATTAGGATTCTCTTTTTGACCTGTTCCTTAAATCACTAGCACTAGTGCTTAGGAAATCTATTGGAGGCAAAAGCAGTCAAGGGTAGCTTAGGGTTAGGGTTAGGGTTAGGGTGAGGGTTAGGGTATGGCTTAGGGTACGGGATCGGGGAGGGGATCGGGTAGGGCGTAGGGTATGGGTTAGGGTTAGGGTTAGGGTTAGTGTTAGGGTTAGGGCTCGGTTTAGGGTACGGGTTAGGATTACGGTACGCGTTAGGGTTAGGGTAGGGGTTAGGGTTAGGGTACGCGTTAGGTTGAGGGTAGTTATTAAACCTATCCCACTCTCTAGATACCCCTTAGCACGTAAAGGAATATTATTTGGGGGTCCAGCCATGGAGAAGAGTTTAGACACGAGGAGAAGATAAGGAACACACCCATTATCAAGAAATCACATTAGGATTCTCTTTTTAACCTGTTCCTTAAAACACTAGTGCTTAGGAAATCTATTGGAGGCAGAAGCAGTCAAGGGTAGCTTAGGGTTAGGGTTAGGGTTAGGGTGAGGGTTAGGGTACGGCTTAGGGTACGGGTTCGGGGAGGGGTTCGGGTAGGGCGTAGGGTATGGGTTAGGGTTAGGGTTAGGGTTAGTGTTAGGTTTAGGGCTCGGTTTAGGGTACGGGTTAGGATTAGGGTACGCGTTAGGGTTAGGGTAGGGGTTAGGGTTAGGGTACGCGTTATGGTGAGGGTAGTTATTAAACCTATCCCACTCTCTAGATACCCCTTAGCACGTAAAGGAATATTATTTGGGGGTCCAGCCATGGAGAAGAGTTTAGACACGAGGAGAAGATAAGGAATACACCCATTATCAAGAAATCACATTAGGATTCTCTTTTTAACCTGTTCCTTAAAACACTAGTGCTTAGGAAATCTATTGGAGGCAGAAGCAGTCAAGGGTAGCTTAGGGTTAGGGTTAGGGTTAGGGTGAGGGTTAGGGTACGGCTTAGGGTACGGGTTCGGGGAGGGATTCGGGTAGGGCGTAGGGTATGGGTTAGGGTTAGGGTTAGGGTTAGTGTTAGGGTTAGGGCTCGGTTTAGGGTACGGGTTAGGATTAGGGTACGCTTTAGTGTTAGGGTAGGGTTTAGGGTTAGGGTACGCGATAGGGTGAGGTTAGTTATTAAACTTATCCCACTCTCTAGATACCCCTTAGCACGTAAAGTAATATTATTTGGGGATCCAGCCATAGAGAAGAGTTTAGACACTAGGAGAAGATAAGGAACACACCCATTATCAAGAAATCACATTAGGATTCTCTTTTTAAACTGTTCCTTAAAACACTAGTGCTTAGGAAATCTATTGGAGGCAGAAGCAGTCAAGGGTAGCTTAGGGTTAGGGTTAGGGTTAGGGTGAGGGTTAGGGTACGGCTTAGGGTACGGGTTCGGGGAGGGGTTCGGGTAGGGCGTAGGGTATGGGTTAGGGTTAGGGTTAGGGCTAGTGTTAGGGTTAGGGCTCGGTTTAGTGTACGGGTTAGGATTAGGGTACGCTTTAGGGTTAGGGTACGCGTTAGGGTGAGGGTAGTTATTAAACCTATCCCACTCTCTAGATACCCCTTAGCACGTACAGGAATATTATTGGGGGTCCAGCCATGGAGAAGAGTTTAGACACTAGGAGAAGATAAGGAACACACCCATTATCACGAAATCACATTAGGATTCTCTTTTTAACCTGTTCCTTAAAACACTAGTGCTTAGGAAATCTATTGGAGGCAGAAGCAGTCAAGGGTAGCTTAGGGTTAGGGTTAGGGTTAGGGTGAGGGTTAGGGTATGGCTTAGGGTACGGGTTCGGGGAGGGGTTCGGGTAGGGCATAGGGTATGGGTTAGGGTTAGGGTTAGGGTTAGTGTTAGGGTTAGGGCTCGGTTTAGGGTACGGGTTAGGATTAGGGTACGCGTTAGGGTTAGGGTAGTTGTTAGGGTTAGGGTACGCGTTAGGGTGGGGGTAGTTATTAAACCTATCCCACTCTCTAGATACCCCTTAGCACGTAAAGGAATATTATTTGGGGGTCCAGCCATGGAGAAGAGTTTAGACACTAGGAGAAGATAAGGAACACACCCATTATCAAGAAATCACATTAGGATTCTCTTTTTAAACTGTTCCTTAAAACACTAGTGCTTAGGAAATCTGTTGGAGGCAGAAGCCGTCAAGGGTAGCTTAGGGTTAGGGTTAGGGTTAGGGTGAGGGTTAGGGTACGGCTTAGTGTCCGGGTTCGGGGAGGGTTTCGGGTAGGGAGTAGGGTATGTGTTAAGGTTAGGGTTAGGGTTAGTGTTAGGGTTAGGGCTCGGTTTAGGGTACGGGTTAGGATTAGGGTACACGTTAGTGTTAGGGTAGGGGTTTGGGTTAGGGTACGCTTTGGGTGAGGGTAGTTATTAAACCTATCCCACTATCTAGATACCCCTTAGCACGTAAAGGAATATTATTTGGGGGTCCAGCCATGTAGAAGAGTTTAGACACGAGGAGAAGATAAGGAACACACCCATTATCAAGAAATCACAATGTGATTCTCTTTTTAAACTGTTCCTTAAAACACTAGTGCTTAGGAAATCTATTGGAGGCAGAAGCAGTCAAGGGTAGCTTAGGGTTAGGGTTAGGGTTAGGGTGAGGGTTAGGGTACGGCTTAGGTTACGGGTTCGGGGAGGGGTTCGGGTAGGGCGTAGGGTATGGGTTAGGGTTAGGGTTAGTGTTAGGGTTAGGGCTCGGTTTAGGGTACGGGTTAGGATTAGGGTACGCGTTAGGTTTAGGGTAGGGGTTAGGGTTAGGGTATGCGATAGGGTGAGGTTAGTTATTAAACCTATCCCACTCTCTAGATACCCCTTAGCACGTAAAGGAATATTATTTGGGGGTCCAGCCATGGAGAAGAGTTTAGACACTAGGAGAAGATAAGGAACACACCCATTATCAAGAAATCACAATATGATTCTCTTTTTAAACTGTTCCTTAAAACACTAGTGCTTAGGAAATCTATTGGAGGCAGAAGCAGTCAAGGGTAGCTTAGGGTTAGGGTTAGGGTTAGGGTGAGGGTTAGGGTATGGCTTAGGGTACGGGTTCGGGGAGGGGTTCGGGTAGGGCGTAGGGTATGGGTTAGGGTTAGGGTTAGGGCTAGTGTTAGGGTTAGGGCTCGGTTTAGGGTACGGGTTAGCATTAGGGTACGCGTTAGGGTTAGGGTAGGGGTTAGGGTTAGGGTACGCGTTAGGGTGAGGGTAGTTATTAAACCTATCCCACTCTCTAGATACCCCTTAGCACGTAAAGGAATATTATTTAGGGGTAAAGCCATGGAGAAGGGTTTAGACACGAGGAGAAGATAAGGAACACACCCATTCTCAAGAAATCACATTAGGATTCTCTTTTTAACCTGTTCCTTAAAACACTAGTGCTTAGGAAATCTATTGGAGGCAGAAGCCGTCAAGGGTAGCTTAGGGTTAGGGTTAGGGTTAGGGTGAGGGTTAGGGTACGGCTTAGGGTACGGGTTCGGGGAGGGGTTCGGGTAGGGCGTAGGTTATGGGTTAGGGTTAGGGTTAGGGTTAGTGTTAGGGTTAGGGCTCGGTTTAGGGTACGGGTTAGGATTAGGGTACGCGTTAGGGTTAAGGTAGGGGTTAGGGTTAGGGTACGCTTTAGGGTGAGGGTAGTTATTAAACCTATCCCACTCTCTAGATACCCCTTAGCACGTAAAGGAATATTATTTGGGGGTCCAGCCATGGAGAAGAGTTTAGACACTAGGAGAAGATAAGGAACACACCCATTATCAAGAAATCACAATATGATTCTCTTTTTAAACTGTTCCTTAAAACACTAGTGCTTAGGAAATCTATTGGAGGCAGAAGCAGTCAAGGGTAGCTTAGGGTTAGGGTTAGGGTTAGTTTGAGGGTTAGGGTACTGCATAGGGTACGGGTTCAGGGAGGGGTTCGGGTAGGGCGTAGGCTATGGGTTAGGGTTAGGGTTAGGGTTAGTGTTAGGGTTAGGGCTCGGTTTAGGGTACGGGTTAGGATTAGTGTATGCGTTAGGGTTAGGGTAGGGGTTAGGGTTAGGGTACGCGTTAGGGTGAGGGTAGTTATTAAACCTATCCCACTCTCTAGATACCCCTTAGCACGTAAAGGAATATTATTTGGGGGTCCAGCCATGGAGAAGAGTTTAGACACGAGGAGAAGATAAAGAACACACCCATTATCAAGAAATCACATTAGGATTCTCTTTTTAACCAGTTCCTTAAAACACTAGTGCTTAGGAAATCTATTGGAGGCAGAAGCCCTCAAGGGAAGCTTAGGGTTAGGGTTAGGGTTAGGGTGAGGGTTAGGGTACGGCTTAGGGTACGGGTTCGGGGAGGGGTTCGGGTCGGGCGTAGGGTATGGTTTAGGGTTAGGGTTAGGGTTAGTGTTAGGGTTAGGGTTCGGTTTAGGGTACGGGTTAGGATTAGGGTACGCGTTAGGGTTAGGGTAGGGGTTAGGGTTAGTGTACGCGTTAGGGTGAGGGTAGTTATTAAACCTATCCCACTCTCTAGATACCCCTTAGCACGTACAGGAATATTATTGGGGGTCCAGCCATGGAGAAGAGTTTAGACACTAGGAGAAGATAAAGAACACACCCATTATCACGAAATCACATTAGGATTCTCTTTTTAACCTGTTCCTTAAAACACTAGTGCTTAGGAAATCTATTGGAGGCAGAAGCAGTCAAGGGTAGCTTAGGGTTAGGGTTAGGGTTAGGGTGAGGGTTAGGGTACGGTTTAGGGTACGGGTTCGGGGAGGGGTTCGGGTAGGGCGTAGGGTATGGGTTAGGGTTAGGGTTAGGGCTAGTGTTAGGGTTAGGGCTCGGTTTAGGTTACGGGTTAGGATTAGGGTACGCGTTAGTGTTAGGGTAGGGGTTAGGGTTAGGGTATGCGATAGGGTGAGGTTAGTTATTAAACCTATCCCACTCTCTAGATACCCCTTAGCACGTAAAGGAATATTATTTGGGGGTCCATCCTTGGAGAAGAGTTTACACACGAGGAGAAAATAAGGAACACACCCATTATCAAGAAATCACATTAGATTTCTCTTTTTAACCTGTTCCTTAAAACACTAGTGCTTAGGAAATCTATTGGAGGCAGAAGCAGTCAAGGGTAGCTTAGGGTTAGGGTTAGGGTTAGGGTGAGGGTTAGGGTATGTCTTAGGATACGGGTTCGGGGAGGGGTTCGGGTAGGGCGTAGGGTATGGGTTAGGGTTAGGGTTAGGGTTAGTGTTAGGGTTAGGGCTCGGTTTAGGGTACGGGTTAGGATTAGGGTACGCGTTAGGGTTAGGGTAGGGGTTAGGGTTAGGGTACGCTTTAGGGTGAGGGTAGTTATTAAACCTATCCCACTCTCTAGATACCCCTTAGCACGTAAAGGAATATTATTTGGGGATCCAGCCATGGAGAAGAGTTTAGAAACGAGGAGAAGATAAGGAACACACCCAATATCAAGAAATCACAATGTGATTCTCTTTTTAAACTGTTCCTTAAAACACTAGTGCTTAGGAAATCTATTGGAGGCAGAAGCAGTCAAGGGTAGCTTAGGGTTAGGGTTAGGGTTAGGGTGAGGGTTAGGGTACGGCTTAGGGTACGGGTTCGGGGAGGGGTTCGGGTAGGGCGTAGGGTATGGGTTAGGGTTAGGGTTAGTGTTAGGGTTAGGGCTCGATTTAGGGTACGGGTTAGGATTAGGGTACGCGTTAGGGTTAGGGTAGGGGTTAGGGTTAGGGTACGCGTTAGGGTGAGTGTAGTTATTAAACCTATCCCACTCTCTAGATACCCCTTAGCACGTAAAGGAATATTATTTGGGGGTCCAGCCATGGAGAAGAGTTTAGACACTAGGAGAAGATAAGGAACACACCCATTATCAAGAAATCACTTTAGGATTCTCTTTTTAACCTGTTCCTTAAAACACTAGTGCTTAGGAAATCTGTTGGAGGCAGAAGCCGTCAAGGGTAGCTTAGGGTTAGGGTTAGGGTTAGGGTGAGGGTTAGGGTACGGCTTAGTGTCCGGGTTCGGGGAGGGTTTCGGGTAGGGAGTAGGGTATGTGTTAAGGTTAGGGTTAGGGTTAGTGTTAGGGTTAGGGCTCGGTTTAGGGTACGGGTTAGGATTAGGGTACACGTTAGTGTTAGGGTAGGGGTTTGGGTTAGGGTACGCTTTGGGTGAGGGTAGTTATTAAACCTATCCCACTATCTAGATACCCCTTAGCACGTAAAGGAATATTATTTGGGGGTCCAGCCATGGAGAAGAGTTTAGACACGAGGAGAAGATAAGGAACACACCCATTATCAAGAAATCACAATGTGATTCTCTTTTTAAACTGTTCCTTAAAACACTAGTGCTTAGGAAATCTATTGGAGGCAGAAGCAGTCAAGGGTAGCTTAGGGTTAGGGTTAGGGTTAGGGTGAGGGTTAGGGTACGGCTTAGGTTACGGGTTCGGGGAGGGGTTCGGGTAGGGCGTAGAGTATGGGTTAGGGTTAGGGTTAGTGTTAGGGTTAGGGCTCGGTTTAGGGTACGGGTTAGGATTAGGGTACGCGTTAGGTTTAGGGTAGGGGTTAGGGTTAGGGTATGCGATAGGGTGAGGTTAGTTATTAAACCTATCCCACTCTCTAGATACCCCTTAGCACGTAAAGGAATATTATTTGGGGGTCCAGCCATGGAGAAGAGTTTAGACACTAGGAGAAGATAAGGAACACACCCATTATCAAGAAATCACAATATGATTCTCTTTTTAACCTGTTCCGTAAAACACTAGTGCTTAGGAAATCTATTGGAGGCAGAAGCAGTCAAGGGTAGCTTAGGGTTAGGGTTAGGGTTAGGGTGAGGGTTAGGGTACGGCTTAGGGTACGGGTTCGGGGAGGGGTTCGGGTAGGGCGTAGGGTATGGGTTAGGGTTAGGGTTAGGGCTAGTGTTAGGGTTAGGGCTCGGTTTAGGGTACGGTTTAGCATTAGGGTACGCGTTAGGGTTAGGGTAGGGGTTAGGGTTAGGGTACGCGTTAGGGTGAGGGTAGTTATTAAACCTATCCCACTCTCTAGATACCCCTTAGCACGTAAAGGAATATTATTTAGGGGTAAAGCCATGGAGAAGGGTTTAGACACGAGGAGAAGATAAGGAACACACCCATTATCAAGAAATCACATTAGGATTCTCTTTTTAACCTGTTCCTTAAAACACTAGTGCTTAGGAAATCTATTGGAGGCAGAAGCCGTCAAGGGTAGCTTAGGGTTAGGGTTAGGGTTAGGGTGAGGGTTAGGGTACGGCTTAGGGTACGGGTTCGGGGAGGGGTTCGGGTAGGGCATAGGGTATGGGTTAGGGTTAGGGTTAGGGTTAGTGTTAGGGTTAGGGCTCGGTTTAGGGTACGGGTTAGGATTAGGGTACGCGTTAGGGTTAGGGTAGGGGTTAGGGTTAGGGTACGCTTTAGGGTGAGGGTAGTTATTAAACCTATCCCACTCTCTAGATACCCCTTAGCACGTAAAGGAATATTATTTGGGGGTCCAGCCATGGAGAAGAGTTTAGACACTAGGAGAAGATAAGGAACACACCCATTATCAAGAAATCACAATATGATTCTCTTTTTAAACTGTTCCTTAAAACACTAGTGCTTAGGAAATCTATTGGAGGCAGAAGCAGTCAAGGGTAGCTTAGGGTTAGGGTTAGGGTTAGTTTGACGGTTAGGGTACTGCATAGGGTACGGGTTCAGGGAGGTGTTCGGGTAGGGCGTAGGCTATGGGTTAGGGTTAGGGTTAGGGTTAGTGTTAGGGTTAGGGCTCGGTTTAGGGTACGGGTTAGGATTAGTGTATGCGTTAGGGTTAGGGTAGGGGTTAGGGTTAGGGTACGCGTTAGGGTGAGGGTAGTTATTAAACCTATCCCACTCTCTAGATACCCCTTAGCACGTAAAGGAATATTATTTGGGGGTCCAGCCATGGAGAAGACTTTAGACACGAGGAGAAGATAAAGAACACACCCATTATCAAGAAATCACATTAGGATTCTCTTTTTAACCAGTTCCTTAAAACACTAGTGCTTAGGAAATCTATTGGAGGCAGTAGCCCTCAAGGGAAGCTTAGGGTTAGGGTTAGGGTTAGGGTGAGGGTTAGGGTACGGCTTAGGGTACGGGTTCGGGGAGGGGTTCGGGTAGGGCGTAGGGTATGGTTTAGGGTTAGGGTTAGGGTTAGTGTTAGGGTTAGGGTTCGGTTTAGGGTACGGGTTAGGATTAGGGTACGCGTTAGGGTTAGGGTAGGGGTTAGGGTTAGTGTACGCGTTAGGGTTAGGGTAGTTATTAAACCTATCCCACTCTCTAGATACCCCTTAGCACGTACAGGAATATTATTGGGGGTCCAGCCATGGAGAAGAGTTTAGACACTAGGAGAAGATAAGGAACACACCCATTATCACGAAATCACATTAGGATTCTCTTTTTAACCTGTTCCTTAAAACACTAGTGCTTAGGAAATCTATTGGAGGCAAAAGCAGTCAAGGGTAGCTTAGGGTTAGGGTTAGGGTTAGGGTGAGGGTTAGGGTATGGCTTAGGGTACGGGATCGGGGAGGGGATCGGGTAGGGCGTAGGGTATGGGTTAGGGTTAGGGTTAGGGTTAGTGTTAGGGTTAGGGCTCGGTTTAGGGTACGGGTTAGGATTACGGTACGCGTTAGGGTTAGGGTAGGGGTTAGGGTTAGGGTACGCGTTAGGTTGAGGGTAGTTATTAAACCTATCCCACTCTCTAGATACCCCTTAGCACGTAAAGGAATATTATTTGGGGGTCCAGCCATGGAGAAGAGTTTAGACACGAGGAGAAGATAAGGAACACACCCATTATCAAGAAATCACATTAGGATTCTCTTTTTAACCTGTTCCTTAAAACACTAGTGCTTAGGAAATCTATTGGAGGCAGAAGCAGTCAAGGGTAGCTTAGGGTTAGGGTTAGGGTTAGGGTGAGGGTTAGGGTACGGCTTAGGGTACGGGTTCGGGGAGGGGTTCGGGTAGGGCGTAGGGTATGGGTTAGGGTTAGGGTTAGGGTTAGTGTTAGGTTTAGGGCTCGGTTTAGGGTACGGGTTAGGATTAGGGTACGCGTTAGGGTTAGGGTAGGGGTTAGGGTTAGGGTACGCGTTATGGTGAGGGTAGTTATTAAACCTATCCCACTCTCTAGATACCCCTTAGCACGTAAAGGAATATTATTTGGGGGTCCAGCCATGGAGAAGAGTTTAGACACGAGGAGAAGATAAGGAATACACCCATTATCAAGAAATCACATTAGGATTCTCTTTTTAACCTGTTCCTTAAAACACTAGTGCTTAGGAAATCTATTGGAGGCAGAAGCAGTCAAGGGTAGCTTAGGGTTAGGGTTAGGGTTAGGGTGAGGGTTAGGGTACGGCTTAGGGTACGGGTTCGGGGAGGGATTCGGGTAGGGCGTAGGGTATGGGTTAGGGTTAGGGTTAGGGTTAGTGTTAGGGTTAGGGCTCGGTTTAGGGTACGGGTTAGGATTAGGGTACGCTTTAGTGTTAGGGTAGGGTTTAGGGTTAGGGTACGCGATAGGGTGAGGTTAGTTATTAAACTTATCCCACTCTCTAGATACCCCTTAGCACGTAAAGTAATATTATTTGGGGATCCAGCCATAGAGAAGAGTTTAGACACTAGGAGAAGATAAGGAACACACCCATTATCAAGAAATCACATTAGGATTCTCTTTTTAAACTGTTCCTTAAAACACTAGTGCTTAGGAAATCTATTGGAGGCAGAAGCAGTCAAGGGTAGCTTAGGGTTAGGGTTAGGGTTAGGGTGAGGGTTAGGGTACGGCTTAGGGTACGGGTTCGGGGAGGGGTTCGGGTAGGGCGTAGGGTATGGGTTAGGGTTAGGGTTAGGGCTAGTGTTAGGGTTAGGGCTCGGTTTAGTGTACGGGTTAGGATTAGGGTACGCTTTAGGGTTAGGGTACGCGTTAGGGTGAGGGTAGTTATTAAACCTATCCCACTCTCTAGATACCCCTTAGCACGTACAGGAATATTATTGGGGGTCCAGCCATGGAGAAGAGTTTAGACACTAGGAGAAGATAAGGAACACACCCATTATCACGAAATCACATTAGGATTCTCTTTTTAACCTGTTCCTTAAAACACTAGTGCTTAGGAAATCTATTGGAGGCAGAAGCAGTCAAGGGTAGCTTAGGGTTAGGGTTAGGGTTAGGGTGAGGGTTAGGGTATGGCTTAGGGTACGGGTTCGGGGAGGGGTTCGGGTAGGGCATAGGGTATGGGTTAGGGTTAGGGTTAGGGTTAGTGTTAGGGTTAGGGCTCGGTTTAGGGTACGGGTTAGGATTAGGGTACGCGTTAGGGTTAGGGTAGTTGTTAGGGTTAGGGTACGCGTTAGGGTGGGGGTAGTTATTAAACCTATCCCACTCTCTAGATACCCCTTAGCACGTAAAGGAATATTATTTGGGGGTCCAGCCATGGAGAAGAGTTTAGACACTAGGAGAAGATAAGGAACACACCCATTATCAAGAAATCACATTAGGATTCTCTTTTTAAACTGTTCCTTAAAACACTAGTGCTTAGGAAATCTGTTGGAGGCAGAAGCCGTCAAGGGTAGCTTAGGGTTAGGGTTAGGGTTAGGGTGAGGGTTAGGGTACGGCTTAGTGTCCGGGTTCGGGGAGGGTTTCGGGTAGGGAGTAGGGTATGTGTTAAGGTTAGGGTTAGGGTTAGTGTTAGGGTTAGGGCTCGGTTTAGGGTACGGGTTAGGATTAGGGTACACGTTAGTGTTAGGGTAGGGGTTTGGGTTAGGGTACGCTTTGGGTGAGGGTAGTTATTAAACCTATCCCACTATCTAGATACCCCTTAGCACGTAAAGGAATATTATTTGGGGGTCCAGCCATGTAGAAGAGTTTAGACACGAGGAGAAGATAAGGAACACACCCATTATCAAGAAATCACAATGTGATTCTCTTTTTAAACTGTTCCTTAAAACACTAGTGCTTAGGAAATCTATTGGAGGCAGAAGCAGTCAAGGGTAGCTTAGGGTTAGGGTTAGGGTTAGGGTGAGGGTTAGGGTACGGCTTAGGTTACGGGTTCGGGGAGGGGTTCGGGTAGGGCGTAGGGTATGGGTTAGGGTTAGGGTTAGTGTTAGGGTTAGGGCTCGGTTTAGGGTACGGGTTAGGATTAGGGTACGCGTTAGGTTTAGGGTAGGGGTTAGGGTTAGGGTATGCGATAGGGTGAGGTTAGTTATTAAACCTATCCCACTCTCTAGATACCCCTTAGCACGTAAAGGAATATTATTTGGGGGTCCAGCCATGGAGAAGAGTTTAGACACTAGGAGAAGATAAGGAACACACCCATTATCAAGAAATCACAATATGATTCTCTTTTTAAACTGTTCCTTAAAACACTAGTGCTTAGGAAATCTATTGGAGGCAGAAGCAGTCAAGGGTAGCTTAGGGTTAGGGTTAGGGTTAGGGTGAGGGTTAGGGTATGGCTTAGGGTACGGGTTCGGGGAGGGGTTCGGGTAGGGCGTAGGGTATGGGTTAGGGTTAGGGTTAGGGCTAGTGTTAGGGTTAGGGCTCGGTTTAGGGTACGGGTTAGCATTAGGGTACGCGTTAGGGTTAGGGTAGGGGTTAGGGTTAGGGTACGCGTTAGGGTGAGGGTAGTTATTAAACCTATCCCACTCTCTAGATACCCCTTAGCACGTAAAGGAATATTATTTAGGGGTAAAGCCATGGAGAAGGGTTTAGACACGAGGAGAAGATAAGGAACACACCCATTCTCAAGAAATCACATTAGGATTCTCTTTTTAACCTGTTCCTTAAAACACTAGTGCTTAGGAAATCTATTGGAGGCAGAAGCCGTCAAGGGTAGCTTAGGGTTAGGGTTAGGGTTAGGGTGAGGGTTAGGGTACGGCTTAGGGTACGGGTTCGGGGAGGGGTTCGGGTAGGGCGTAGGGTATGGGTTAGGGTTAGGGTTAGGGTTAGTGTTAGGGTTAGGGCTCGGTTTAGGGTACGGGTTAGGATTAGGGTACGCGTTAGGGTTAAGGTAGGGGTTAGGGTTAGGGTACGCTTTAGGGTGAGGGTAGTTATTAAACCTATCCCACTCTCTAGATACCCCTTAGCACGTAAAGGAATATTATTTGGGGGTCCAGCCATGGAGAAGAGTTTAGACACTAGGAGAAGATAAGGAACACACCCATTATCAAGAAATCACAATATGATTCTCTTTTTAAACTGTTCCTTAAAACACTAGTGGTTAGGAAATCTATTGGAGGCAGAAGCAGTCAAGGGTAGCTTAGGGTTAGGGTTAGGGTTAGTTTGAGGGTTAGGGTACTGCATAGGGTACGGGTTCAGGGAGGGGTTCGGGTAGGGCGTAGGCTATGGGTTAGGGTTAGGGTTAGGGTTAGTGTTAGGGTTAGGGCTCGGTTTAGGGTACGGGTTAGGATTAGTGTATGCGTTAGGGTTAGGGTAGGGGTTAGGGTTAGGGTACGCGTTAGGGTGAGGGTAGTTATTAAACCTATCCCACTCTCTAGATACCCCTTAGCACGTAAAGGAATATTATTTGGGGGTCCAGCCATGGAGAAGAGTTTAGACACGAGGAGAAGATAAAGAACACACCCATTATCAAGAAATCACATTAGGATTCTCTTTTTAACCAGTTCCTTAAAACACTAGTGCTTAGGAAATCTATTGGAGGCAGAAGCCCTCAAGGGAAGCTTAGGGTTAGGGTTAGGGTTAGGGTGAGGGTTAGGGTACGGCTTAGGGTACGGGTTCGGGGAGGGGTTCGGGTCGGGCGTAGGGTATGGTTTAGGGTTAGGGTTAGGGTTAGTGTTAGGGTTAGGGTTCGGTTTAGGGTACGGGTTAGGATTAGGGTACGCGTTAGGGTTAGGGTAGGGGTTAGGGTTAGTGTACGCGTTAGGGTGAGGGTAGTTATTAAACCTATCCCACTCTCTAGATACCCCTTAGCACGTACAGGAATATTATTGGGGGTCCAGCCATGGAGAAGAGTTTAGACACTAGGAGAAGATAAGGAACACACCCATTATCACGAAATCACATTAGGATTCTCTTTTTAACCTGTTCCTTAAAACACTAGTGCTTAGGAAATCTATTGGAGGCAGAAGCAGTCAAGGGTAGCTTAGGGTTAGGGTTAGGGTTAGGGTGAGGGTTAGGGTACGGTTTAGGGTACGGGTTCGGGGAGGGGTTCGGGTAGGGCGTAGGGTATGGGTTAGGGTTAGGGTTAGGGCTAGTGTTAGGGTTAGGGCTCGGTTTAGGTTACGGGTTAGGATTAGGGTACGCGTTAGTGTTAGGGTAGGGGTTAGGGTTAGGGTATGCGATAGGGTGAGGTTAGTTATTAAACCTATCCCACTCTCTAGATACCCCTTAGCACGTAAAGGAATATTATTTGGGGGTCCATCCTTGGAGAAGAGTTTACACACGAGGAGAAAATAAGGAACACACCCATTATCAAGAAATCACATTAGATTTCTCTTTTTAACCTGTTCCTTAAAACACTAGTGCTTAGGAAATCTATTGGAGGCAGAAGCAGTCAAGGGTAGCTTAGGGTTAGGGTTAGGGTTAGGGTGAGGGTTAGGGTATGTCTTAGGATACGGGTTCGGGGAGGGGTTCGGGTAGGGCGTAGGGTATGGGTTAGGGTTAGGGTTAGGGTTAGTGTTAGGGTTAGGGCTCGGTTTAGGGTACGGGTTAGGATTAGGGTACACGTTAGTGTTAGGGTAGGGGTTAGGGTTAGGGTACGCTTTAGGGTGAGGGTAGTTATTAAACCTATCCCACTCTCTAGATACCCCTTAGCACGTAAAGGAATATTATTTGGGGATCCAGCCATGGAGAAGAGTTTAGAAACGAGGAGAAGATAAGGAACACACCCAATATCAAGAAATCACAATGTGATTCTCTTTTTAAACTGTTCCTTAAAACACTAGTGCTTAGGAAATCTATTGGAGGCAGAAGCAGTCAAGGGTAGCTTAGGGTTAGGGTTAGGGTTAGGGTGAGGGTTAGGGTACGGCTTAGGGTACGGGTTCGGGGAGGGGTTCGGGTAGGGCGTAGGGTATGGGTTAGGGTTAGGGTTAGTGTTAGGGTTAGGGCTCGATTTAGGGTACGGGTTAGGATTAGGGTACGCGTTAGTGTTAGGGTAGGGGTTAGGGTTAGGGTATGCGATAGGGTGAGGTTAGTTATTAAACCTATCCCACTCTCTAGATACCCCTTAGCACGTAAAGAAATATTATTTGGGGGTCCATCCTTGGAGAAGAGTTTAGACACGAGGAGAAAATAAGGAACACACCCATTATCAAGAAATCACATTAGGATTCTCTTTTTAACCTGTTCCTTAAAACACTAGTGCTTAGGAAATCTATTGGAGGCAGAAGCAGTCAAGGGTAGCTTAGGGTTAGGTTTAGGGTTAGGGTGAGGGTTAGGGTATGTCTTAGGGTACGGGTTCGGGGAGGGGTTCGGGTAGGGCGTAGGGTATGGGTTAGGGTTAGGGTTAGGGCTAGTGTTAGGGTTAGGGCTCGGTTTAGGTTACGGGTTAGGATTAGGGTACGCGTTAGGGTTAGGTTAGGGGTTAGGGTTAGGGTACGCGTTAGGGTGAGGGTAGTTATTAAACCTATCCCACTCTCTAGATACCCCTTAACACGTAAAGGAATATTATTTGTGGGTCCAGCCATGGAGAAGAGTTTAGACACGAGGAGAAGATAAGGAACACACCCATTATCAAGAAATCACATTAGGATTCTCTTTTTAACCTGTTCCTTAAAACACTAGTGCTTAGGAAATCTGTTGGAGGCAGAAGCAGTCAAGGGTAGCTTAGGGTTAGGGTTAGGGTTAGGGTGAGGGTTAGGGTACGGCTTAGTGTCCGGGTTCGGGGAGGGTTTCGGGTAGGGAGTAGGGTATGTGTTAAGGTTAGGGTTAGGTTAGTGTTAGGGTTAGGGCTCGGTTTAGGGTACGGGTTAGGATTAGGGTACACGTTAGTGTTAGGGTAGGGGTTAGGGTTAGGGTACGCTTTAGGGTGAGGGTAGTTATTAAACCTATCCCACTCTCTAGATACCCCTTAGCACGTAAAGGAATATTATTTGGGGATCCAGCCATGGAGAAGAGTTTAGAAACGAGGAGAAGATAAGGAACACACCCATTATCAAGAAATCACAATGTGATTCTCTTTTTAAACTGTTCCTTAAAACACTAGTGCTTAGGAAATCTATTGGAGGCAGAAGCAGTCAAGGGTAGCTTAGGGTTAGGGTTAGGGTTAGGGTGAGGGTTAGGGTACGGCTTAGGGTACGGGTTCGGGGAGGGGTTCGGGTAGGGCGTAGGGTATGGGTTAGGGTTAGGGTTAGTGTTAGGGTTAGGGCTCGATTTAGGGTACGGGTTAGGATTATGGTACGCGTTAGGGTTAGGGTAGGGGCTTAGGGTTAGTGTATGCGATAGGGTGAGGTTAGTTATTAAACCTATCCCACTCTCTAGATACCCCTTAGCACGTAAAGGAATATTATTTGGGGGTCCAGCCATGGAGAAGAGTTTAGACACTAGGAGAAGATAAGGAACACACCCATTATCAAGAAATCACAATATGATTCTCTTTTTAAACTGTTCCTTAAAACACTAGTGCTTAGGAAATCTATTGGAGGCAGAAGCAGTCAAGGGTAGCTTAGGGTTAGGATTAGGGTTAGGGTGAGGGTTAGGGTACGGCTTAGGGTACGGGTTCGAGGAGGTGTTCGTGTAGGGCGTAGGGTATGGGTTAGGGTTAGGGTTAGGGCTAGTGTTAGGGTTAGGGCTCGGTTTAGTGTACGGGTTAGGATTAGGGTACGCGTTAGGGTTAGGGTACGCGTTAGGGTTAGGGTACGCGTTAGCGTGAGGGTAGTTATTAAACCTATCCCACTCTCTAGATACCCCTTAGCACGTACAGGAATATTATTGGGGGTCCAGCCATGGAGAAGAGTTTAGACACTAGGAGAAGATAAGGAACACACCCATTATCACGAAATCACATTAGGATTCTCTTTTTAACCTGTTCCTTAAAACACTAGTGCTTAGGAAATCTATTGGAGGCAGAAGCCATCAAGGGAAGCTTAGGGTTAGGGTTAGGGTTAGGGTGAGGGTTAGGGTACGGCTTAGGGTACGGGTTCGGGGAGGGGTTCGGGGAGGGCGTAGGGTATGGTTTAAGGTTAGGGTTAGGGTTAGTGTTAGGGTTAGGGTTCGGTTTAGGGTACGGGTTAGGATTAGGGTACGCGTTAGGGTTAGGGTAGGGGTTAGGGTTAGTGTACGCGTTAGGGTGAGGGTAGTTATTAAACCTATCCCACTCTCTAGATACCCCTTAGCACGTACAGGAATATTATTGGGAGTCCAGCCATGGAGAAGAGTTTAGACACTAGGAGAAGATAAGGAACACACCCATTATCACGAAATCACATTAGGATTCTCTTTTTAACCTGTTCCTTAAAAAACTAGTGCTTAGGAAATCTATTGGAGGCAAAAGCAGTCAAGGGTAGCTTAGGGTTAGGGTTAGGGTTAGGGTGAAGGTTAGGGTATGGCTTAGGGTACGGGATCGGGGAGGGGATCGGGTAAGGCGTAGGGTATGGGTTAGGGTTAGGGTTAGGGTTAGTGTTAGGGTTAGGGCTCGGTTTAGGGTACGGGTTAGGATTACGGTACGCGTTAGGGTTAGGGTAGGGGTTAGGGTTAGGGTACGCGTTAGGGTGAGGGTAGTTATTAAACCTATCCCACTCTCTAGATACCCCTTAGCACGTAAAGGAATATTATTTGGGGGTCCAGCCATGGAGAAGAGTTTAGACACGAGGAGAAGATAAGGAACACACCCATTATCAAGAAATCACATTAGGATTCTCTTTTTAACCTGTTCCTTAAAACACTAGTGCTTAGGAAATCTATTGGAGGCAGAAGCAGTCAAGGGTAGCTTAGGGTTAGGGTTAGGGTTAGGGTGAGGGTTAGGGTACGGCTTAGGGTACGGGTTCGGGGAGGGGTTCGGGTAGGGCGTAGGGTATGGGTTAGGGTTAGGGTTAGGGTTAGTGTTAGGGTTAGGGCTCGGTTTAGGGTACGGGTTAGGATTAGGGTACGCGTTAGGGTTAGGGTAGGGGTTAGGGTTAGGGTACGCGTTATGGTGAGGGTAGTTATTAAACCTATCCCACTCTCTAGATACCCCTTAGCACGTAAAGGAATATTATTTGGGGGTCCAGCCATGGAGAAGAGTTTAGACACGAGGAGAAGATAAGGAACACACCCATTATCAAGAAATCACATTAGGATTCTCTTTTTAACCTGTTCCTTAAAACACTAGTGCTTAGGAAATCTATTGGAGGCAGAAGCAGTCAAGGGTAGCTTAGGGTTAGGGTTAGGGTTAGGGTGAGGGTTAGGGTACGGCTTAGGGTACGGGTTCGGGGAGGGATTCGGGTAGGGCGTAGGGTATGGGTTAGGGTGAGGGTTAGGGTTAGTGTTAGGGTTAGGGCTCGGTTTAGGGTACGGGTTAGGATTAGGGTACGCGTTAGTGTTAGGGTAGGGTTTAGGGTTAGGGTACGCGATAGGGTGAGGTTAGTTATTAAACTTATCCCACTCTCTAGATACCCCTTAGCACGTAAAGGAATATTATTAGGGGATCCAGCCATGGAGAAGTGTTTAGACACGAGGAGAAGATAAGGAACACACCCATTATCAAGAAATCACATTAGGATTCTCTTTTTGACCTGTTCCTTAAATCACTAGTGCTTAGGAAATCTATTGGAGGCAGAAGCAGTCAAGGGTAGCTTAGGGTTAGGGTTAGGGTTAGGGTGAGGGTTAGGGTACGGCTTAGGGTACGGGTTCGGGGCGGGGTTCGGTAGGGCGTAGGGTATGGGTTAGGGTTAGGGTTAGGGTTAGTGTTAGGGTTAGGGCTCGGTTTAGGGTACGGGTTAGGATTAGGGTACGCGTTAGGGTTAGGGTAGTTGTTAGGGTTAGGGTACGCGTTAGGGTGGGGGTAGTTATTAAACCTATCCCACTCTCTAGATACCCCTTAGCACGTAAAGGAATATTATTTGGGGGTCCAGCCATGGAGAAGAGTTTAGACACGAGGAAAAGATAAGGAACACACCCATTATCAGGAAATCACATTAGGATTCTCTTTTTAACCTGTTCCTTAAAACACTAGTGCTTAGGAAATCTATTGGAGGCAGAAGCAGTCAAGGGTAGCTTAGGGTTAGGGTTAGGGTTAGGGTGAGGGTTAGGGTACGGCTTAGGGTACGGGTTCGGGGAGGGGTTCGGGTAGGGCGTAGGGTATGGGTTAGGGTTAGGGTTAGGGTTAGTGTTAGGGTTAGGGCTCGGTTTAGGGTACGGGTTAGGATTAGGGTACGCGTTAGGGTTAGGGTAGGGGTTAGGGTTAGGGTACGCGTTATGGTGAGGGTAGTTATTAAACCTATCCCACTCTCTAGATACCCCTTAGCACGTAAAGGAATATTATTTGGGGGTCCAGCCATGGAGAAGAGTTTAGACACGAGGAGAAGATAAGGAACACACCCATTATCAAGAAATCACATTAGGATTCTCTTTTTAACCTGTTCCTTAAAACACTAGTGCTTAGGAAATCTATTGGAGGCAGAAGCAGTCAAGGGTAGCTTAGGGTTAGGGTTAGGGTTAGGGTGAGGGTTAGGGTACGGCTTAGGGTACGGGTTCGGGGAGGGATTCGGGTAGCGCGTAGGGTATGTGTTAGGGTTAGGGTTAGGGTTAGTGTTAGGGTTAGGGCTCAGTTTAGGGTACGGGTTAGGATTAGGGTACGCGTTAGTGTTAGGGTAGGTTTTAGGGTTAGGGTACGCGATAGGGTGAGGTTAGTTATTAAACTTATCCCACTCTCTAGATACCCCTTAGCACGTAAAGGAATATTATTTGGGGATCCAGCCATGGAGAAGTGTTTAGACACGAGGAGAAGATAAGGAACACACCCATTATCAAGAAATCACATTAGGATTCTCTTTTTGACCTGTTCCTTAAATCACTAGTGCTTAGGAAATCTATTGGAGGCAGAAGCAGTCAAGGGGAGCTTAGGGTTAGGGTTAGGGTTAGGGTGAGGGTTAGGGTACGGCTTAGGGTACGGGTTCGGGGAGGGATTCGGTAGGGCGTAGGGTATGGGTTAGGGTTAGGGTTAGGGTTAGTGTTAGGGTTAGGGCTCGGTTTAGGGTACGGGTTAGGATTAGGGTACGCGTTAGGGTTAGGGTAGTTGTTAGGGTTAGGGTACGCGTTAGGGTGGGGGTAGTTATTAAACCTATCCCACTCTCTAGATACCCCTTAGCACGTAAAGGAATATTATTTAGGGGTAAAGCCATGGAGAAGGGTTTAGACACGAGGAGAAGATAAGGAACACACCCATTATCAAGAAATCACATTAGGATTCTCTTTTTAACCTGTTCCTTAAAACACTAGTGCTTAGGAAATCTATTGGAGGCAGAAGCCGTCAAGGGTAGCTTAGGGTTAGGGTTAGGGTTAGGGTGAGGGTTAGGGTACGGCTTAGGGTACGGGTTCGGGGAGGGGTTCGGGTAGGGCGTAGGGTATGGGTTAGGGTTAGGGTTAGGGTTAGTGTTAGGGTTAGGGCTCGGTTTAGGGTACGGGTTAGGATTAGGGTACGCGTTAGTGTTAGGGTAGGGGTTAGGGTTAGGGTACGCTTTAGGGTGAGGGTAGTTATTAAACCTATCCCACTCTCTAGATACCCCTTAGCACGTAAAGGAATATTATTTGGGGGTCCAGCCATGGAGAAGAGTTTAGACACTAGGAGAAGATAAGGAACACACCCATTATCAAGAAATCACAATATGATTCTCTTTTTAAACTGTTCCTTAAAACACTAGTGCTTAGGAAATCTATTGGAGGCAGAAGCAGTCAAGGGTAGCTTAGGGTTAGGGTTAGGGTTAGTTTGAGGGTTAGGGTACTGCATAGGGTACGGGTTCAGGGAAGGGTTCGGGTAGGGCGTAGGCTATGGGTTAGGGTTAGGGTTAGGGTTAGTGTTAGGTTTAGGGCTCGGTTTAGGGTACGGGTTAGGATTAGTGTATGCGTTAGGGTTAGGGTAGGGGTTAGAGTTAGGGTACGCGTTAGGGTGAGGGTAGTTATTAAACCTATCCCACTCTCTAGATACCCCTTAGCACGTAAAGGAATATTATTTGGGGGTCCAGCCATGGAGAAGAGTTTAGACACGAGGAGAAGATAAAGAACACACCCATTATCAAGAAATCACATTAGGATTCTCTTTTTAACCAGTTCCTTAGAACACTAGTGCTTAGGAAATCTATTGGAGGCAGAAGCCTTCAAGGGAAGCTTAGGGTTAGGGTTAGGGTTAGGGTGAGGGTTAGGGTACGGCTTAGTGTCCGGGTTCGGGGAGGGGTTCGGGTAGGGCGTAGGGTATGGTTTAGGGTTAGGGTTAGGGTTAGTGTTAGGGTTAGGGTTCGGTTTAGGGTACGGGTTAGGATTAGGGTACGCGTTAGGGTTAGGGTAGGGGTTAGGGTTAGTGTACGCGTTAGGGTGATTGTAGTTATTAAACCTATCCCACTCTCTAGATACCCCTTAGCACGTACAGGAATATTATTGGGGGTCCAGCCATGGAGAAGAGTTTAGACACTAGGAGAAGATAAGGAACACACCCATTATCACGAAATCACATTAGGATTCTCTTTTTAACCTGTTCCTTAAAACACTAGTGCTTAGGAAATCTATTGGAGGCAGAAGCAGTCAAGGGTAGCTTAGGGTTAGGGTTAGGGTTAGGGTGAGGGTTAGGGTACGGCTTAGGGTACGGGTTCGGGGAGGGGTTCGGGTAGGGCATAGGGTATGGGTTAGGGTTAGGGTTAGGGCTAGTGTTAGGGTTAGGGCTCGGTTTAGGTTACGGGTTAGGATTAGGGTACGCGTTAGGGTTAGGGTAGGGCTTAGGGTTAGGGTATGCGATAGGGTGAGGTTAGTTATTAAACCTATCCCACTCTCTAGATACCCCTTAGCACGTAAAGGAATATTATTTGGGGGTCCATCCTTGGAGAAGAGTTTAGACACGAGGAGAAGATAAGGAACACACCCATTATCAAGAAATCACATTAGGATTCTCTTTTTAACCTGTTCCTTAAAACACTAGTGCTTAGGAAATCTATTGGAGGCAGAAGCAGTCAAGGGTAGCTTAGGGTTAGGGTTAGGGTTAGGGTGAGGGTTAGGGTACGGCTTAGGGTACGGGTTCGGGGAGGGGTTCGGGTAGGGCGTAGGGTATGGGTTAGGGTTAGGGTTAGGGTTAGTGTTAGGGTTAGGGCTCGGTTTAGGGTACGGGTTAGGATTAGGGTACGCGTTAGTGTTAGGGTAGGGGTTAGGGTTAGGGTACGCTTTAGGGTGAGGGTAGTTATTAAACCTATCCCACTCTCTAGATACCCCTTAGCACGTAAAGGAATATTATTTGGGGGTCCAGCCATGGAGAAGAGTTTAGACACTAGGAGAAGATAAGGAACACACCCATTATCAAGAAATCACAATATGATTCTCTTTTTAAACTGTTCCTTAAAACACTAGTGCTTAGGAAATCTATTGGAGGCAGAAGCAGTCAAGGGTAGCTTAGGGTTAGGGTTAGGGTTAGTTTGAGGGTTAGGGTACTGCATAGGGTACGGGTTCAGGGAGGGGTTCGGGTAGGGCGTAGGCTATGGGTTAGGGTTAGGGTTAGGGTTAGTGTTAGGGTTAGGGCTCGGTTTAGGGTACGGGTTAGGATTAGGGTACGCGTTAGTGTTAGGGTAGGGGTTAGGGTTAGGGTACGCTTTAGGGTGAGGGTAGTTATTAAACCTATCCCACTCTCTAGATACCCCTTAGCACGTAAAGGAATATTATTTGGGGGTCCAGCCATGGAGAAGAGTTTAGACACTAGGAGAAGATAAGGAACACACCCATTATCAAGAAATCACAATATGATTCTCTTTTTAAACTGTTCCTTAAAACACTAGTGCTTAGGAAATCTATTGGAGGCAGAAGCAGTCAAGGGTAGCTTAGGGTTAGGGTTAGGGTTAGTTTGAGGGTTAGGGTACTGCATAGGGTACGGGTTCAGGGAGGGGTTCGGGTAGGGCGTAGGCTATGGGTTAGGGTTAGGGTTAGGGTTAGTGTTAGGTTTAGGGCTCGGTTTAGGGTACGGGTTAGGATTAGTGTATGCGTTAGGGTTAGGGTAGGGGTTAGAGTTAGGGTACGCGTTAGGGTGAGGGTAGTTATTAAACCTATCCCACTCTCTAGATACCCCTTAGCACGTAAAGGAATATTATTTGGGGGTCCAGCCATGGAGAAGAGTTTAGACACGAGGAGAAGATAAAGAACACACCCATTATCAAGAAATCACATTAGGATTCTCTTTTTAACCAGTTCCTTAGAACACTAGTGCTTAGGAAATCTATTGGAGGCAGAAGCCTTCAAGGGAAGCTTAGGGTTAGGGTTAGGGTTAGGGTGAGGGTTAGGGTACGGCTTAGTGTCCGGGTTCGGGGAGGGGTTCGGGTAGGGCGTAGGGTATGGTTTAGGGTTAGGGTTAGGGTTAGTGTTAGGGTTAGGGTTCGGTTTAGGGTACGGGTTAGGATTAGGGTACGCGTTAGGGTTAGGGTAGGGGTTAGGGTTAGTGTACGCGTTAGGGTGATTGTAGTTATTAAACCTATCCCACTCTCTAGATACCCCTTAGCACGTACAGGAATATTATTGGGGGTCCAGCCATGGAGAAGAGTTTAGACACTAGGAGAAGATAAGGAACACACCCATTATCACGAAATCACATTAGGATTCTCTTTTTAACCTGTTCCTTAAAACACTAGTGCTTAGGAAATCTATTGGAGGCAGAAGCAGTCAAGGGTAGCTTAGGGTTAGGGTTAGGGTTAGGGTGAGGGTTAGGTTACGGCTTAGGGTACGGGTTCGGGGAGGGGTTCGGGTAGGGCATAGGGTATGGGTTAGGGTTAGGGTTAGGGCTAGTGTTAGGGTTAGGGCTCGGTTTAGGTTACGGGTTAGGATTAGGGTACGCGTTAGGGTTAGGGTAGGGCTTAGGGTTAGGGTATGCGATAGGGTGAGGTTAGTTATTAAACCTATCCCACTCTCTAGATACCCCTTAGCACGTAAAGGAATATTATTTGGGGGTCCATCCTTGGAGAAGAGTTTAGACACGAGGAGAAGATAAGGAACACACCCATTATCAAGAAATCACATTAGGATTCTCTTTTTAACCTGTTCCTTAAAACACTAGTGCTTAGGAAATCTATTGGAGGCAGAAGCAGTCAAGGGTAGCTTAGGGTTAGGGTTAGGGTTAGGGTGAGGGTTAGTGTATGTCTTAGGGTACGGGTTCGGGGAGGGGTTCGGGTAGGGCGTAGGGTATGGGTTAGGGTTAGGGTTAGGGTTAGTGTTAGGGTTAGGGCTCGGTTTAGGGTACGGGTTAGGATTAGGGTACGCATTAGTGTTAGGGTAGGGGTTAGGGTTAGGGTACGCGATAGGGTGAGGTTAGTTATTAAACTTATCCCACTCTCTAGATACCCCTTAGCACGTAAAGGAATATTATTTGGGGGTCCAGCCATGGAGAAGAGTTTAGACACGAGGAGAAGATAAGGAACACACCCATTATCAAGAAATCACATTAGGATTCTCTTTTTAACCTGTTCCTTAAAACACTAGTGCTTAGGAAATCTATTGGAGGCAGAAGCCATCAAGGGAAGCTTAGGGTTAGGGTTAGGGTTAGGGTGAGGGTTAGGGTACGGCTTAGGGTACGGGTTCGGGGAGGGGTTCGGGTAGGGCGTAGGGTATGGTTTAAGGTTAGGGTTAGGGTTAGTGTTAGGGTTAGGGTTCGGTTTAGGGTACGGGTTAGGATTAGGGTACGCGTTAGGGTTAGGGTAGGGGTTAGGGTTAGTGTACGCGTTAGGGTGAGGGTAGTTATTAAACCTATCCCACTCTCTAGATACCCCTTAGCACGTACAGGAATATTATTGGGGGTCCAGCCATGGAGAAGAGTTTAGACACTAGGAGAAGATAAGGAACACACCCATTATCACGAAATCACATTAGGATTCTCTTTTTAACCTGTTCCTTAAAAAACTAGTGCTTAGGAAATCTATTGGAGGCAAAAGCAGTCAAGGGTAGCTTAGGGTTAGGGTTAGGGTTAGGGTGAGGGTTAGGGTATGGCTTAGGGTACGGGATCGGGGAGGGGATCGGGTAGGGCGTAGGGTATGGGTTAGTGTTAGGGTTAGGGTTAGTGTTAGGGTTAGGGCTCGGTTTAGGGTACGGGTTAGGATTACGGTACGCGTTAGGGTTAGGGTAGGGGTTAGGGTTAGGGTACGCGTTAGGGTGAGGGTAGTTATTAAACCTATCCCACTCTCTAGATACCCCTTAGCACGTAAAGGAATATTATTTGGGGGTCCAGCCATGGAGAAGAGTTTAGACACGAGGAGAAGATAAGGAACACACCCATTATCAAGAAATCACATTAGGATTCTCTTTTTAACCTGTTCCTTAAAACACTAGTGCTTAGGAAATCTATTGGAGGCAGAAGCAGTCAAGGGTAGCTTAGGGTTAGGGTTAGGGTTAGGGTGAGGGTTAGGGTACGGCTTAGGGTACGGGTTCGGGGAGGGGTTCGGGTAGGGCGTAGGGTATGGGTTAGGGTTAGGGTTAGGGTTAGTGTTAGGGTTAGGGCTCGGTTTAGGGTACGGGTTAGGATTAGGGTACGCGTTAGGGTTAGGGTAGGGGTTAGGGTTAGGGTACGCGTTATGGTGAGGGTAGTTATTAAACCTATCCCACTCTCTAGATACCCCTTAGCACGTAAAGGAATATTATTTGGGGGTCCAGCCATGGAGAAGAGTTTAGACACGAGGAGAAGATAAGGAACACACCCATTATCAAGAAATCACATTAGGATTCTCTTTTTAACCTGTTCCTTAAAACACTAGTGCTTAGGAAATCTATTGGAGGCAGAAGCAGTCAAGGGTAGCTTAGGGTTAGGGTTAGGGTTAGGGTGAGGGTTAGGGTACGGCTTAGGGTACGGGTTCGGGGAGGGATTCGGGTAGGGCGTAGGGTATGGGTTAGGGTGAGGGTTAGGGTTAGTGTTAGGGTTAGGGCTCGGTTTAGGGTACGGGTTAGGATTAGGGTACGCGTTAGTGTTAGGGTAGGGTTTAGGGTTAGGGTACGCGATAGGGTGAGGTTAGTTATTAAACTTATCCCACTCTCTAGATACCCCTTAGCACGTAAAGGAATATTATTTGGGGATCCAGCCATGGAGAAGTGTTTAGACACGAGGAGAAGATAAGGAACACACCCATTATCAAGAAATCACATTAGGATTCTCTTTTTGACCTGTTCCTTAAATCACTAGTGCTTAGGAAATCTATTGGAGGCAGAAGCAGTCAAGGGTAGCTTAGGGTTAGGGTTAGGGTTAGGGTGAGGGTTAGGGTACGGCTTAGGGTACGGGTTCGGGGCGGGGTTCGGTAGGGCGTAGGGTATGGGTTAGGGTTAGGGTTAGGGTTAGTGTTAGGGTTAGGGCTCGGTTTAGGGTACGGGTTAGGATTAGGGTACGCGTTAGGGTTAGGGTAGTTGTTAGGGTTAGGGTACGCGTTAGGGTGGGGGTAGTTATTAAACCTATCCCACTCTCTAGATACCCCTTAGCACGTAAAGGAATATTATTTGGGGCTCCAGCCATGGAGAAGAGTTTAGAAACGAGGAGAAGATAAGGAACACACCCATTATCAAGAAATCACAATGTGATTCTCTTTTTAAACTGTTCCTTAAAACACTAGTGCTTAGGAAATCTATTGGAGGCAGAAGCAGTCAAGGGTAGCTTAGGGTTAGGGTTAGGGTTAGGGTGAGGGTTAGGGTACGGCTTAGGGTACGGGTTCGGGGAGGGGTTCGGGTAGGGCGTAGGGTATGGGTTAGGGTTAGGGTTAGGGTTAGTGTTAGGGTTAGGGCTCGGTTTAGGGTACGGGTTAGGATTAGGGTACGCGTTAGGGTTAGGGTAGGGGTTAGGGTTAGGGTACGCGTTATGGTGAGGGTAGTTATTAAACCTATCCCACTCTCTAGATACCCCTTAGCACGTAAAGGAATATTATTTGGGGGTCCAGCCATGGAGAAGAGTTTAGACACGAGGAGAAGATAAGGAACACACCCATTATCAAGAAATCACATTAGGATTCTCTTTTTAACCTGTTCCTTAAAACACTAGAGGAAATCTGTTGGAGGCAGAAGCCGTCAAGGGTAGCTTAGGGTTAGGGTTAGGGTTAGGGTGAGGGTTAGGGTACGGCTTAGTGTCCGGGTTCGGGGAGGGTTTCGGGTAGGGAGTAGGGTATGTGTTAAGGTTAGGGTTAGGGTTAGTGTTAGGGTTAGGGCTCGGTTTAGGGTACGGGTTAGGATTAGGGTACACGTTAGTGTTAGTGTAGGGGTTTGGGTTAGGGTACGCTTTAGGGTGAGGGTAGTTATTAAACCTATCCCACTATCTAGATACCCCTTAGCACGTAAAGGAATATTATTTGGGGGTCCAGCCATGGAGAAGAGTTTAGACACGAGGAGAAGATAAGGAACACACCCATTATCAAGAAATCACATTAGGATTCTCTTTTTAACCTGTTCCTTAAAACACTAGTGCTTAGGAAATCTATTGGAGGCAGAAGCAGTCAAGGGTAGCTTAGGGTTAGGGTTAGGGTTAGGGTGAGGGTTAGGGTACGGCTTAGGGTACGGGTTCGGGGAGGGGTTCGGGTAGGGCGTAGGGTATGGGTTAGGGTTAGTGTTAGGGTTAGGGCTCGATTTAGGGTACGGGTTAGGATTATGGTACGCGTTAGGGTTAGGGTAGGGGCTTAGGGTTAGTGTATGCGTTAGGGTGAGGTTAGTTATTAAACCTATGCCACTCTCTAGATACCCCTTAGCACGTAAAGGAATATTATTTGGGGGTCCAGCCATGGAGAAGAGTTTAGACACTAGGAGAAGATAAGGAACACACCCATTATCAAGAAATCACAATATGATTCTCTTTTTAAACTGTTCCTTAAAACACTAGTGCTTAGGAAATCTATTGGAGGCAGAAGCAGTCAAGGGTAGCTTAGGGTTAGGGTTAGGGTTAGGGTGAGGGTTAGGGTACGGCTTAGGGTACGGGTTCGAGGAGGTGTTCGTGTAGGGCGTAGGGTATGGGTTAGGGTTAGGGTTAGGGCTAGTGTTAGGGTTAGGGCTCGGTTTAGTGTACGGGTTAGGATTAGGGTACGCGTTAGGGTTAGGGTACGCGTTAGGGTTAGGGTACGCGTTAGGGTGAGGGTAGTTATTAAACCTATCCCACTCTCTAGATACCCCTTAGCACGTACAGGAATATTATTGGGGGTCCAGCCATGGAGAAGAGTTTAGACACTAGGAGAAGATAAGGAACACACCCATAATCACGAAATCACATTAGGATTCTCTTTTTAACCTGTTCCTTAAAACACTAGTGCTTAGGAAATGTATTGGAGGCAGAAGCAGTCAAGGGTAGCTTAGGGTTAGGGTTAGGGTTAGGGTGAGGGTTAGGGTATGGCTTAGGGTACGGGTTCGGGGAGGGGTTCGGGTAGGGCGTAGGGTATGGGTTAGGGTTAGGGTTAGGGTTAGTGTTAGGGTTAGGGCTCGGTTTAGGGTACGGGTTAGGATTAGGGTACGCGTTAGGGTTAGGGTAGTTGTTAGGGTTAGGGTACGCGTTAGGGTGGGGGTAGTTATTAAACCTATCACACTCTCTAGATACCCCTTAGCACGTAAAGGAATATTATTTGGGGGTCCAGCCATGGAGAAGAGTTTAGACACGAGGAGAAGATAAGGAACACACCCATTATCAAGAAATCACATTAGGATTCTCTTTTTAACCTGTTCCTTAAAACACTAGTGCTTAGGAAATCTATTGGAGGCAGAAGCAGGCAAGGGTAGCTTAGGGTTAGGGTTAGGGTTAGGGTGAGGGTTAGGGTATGGCTTAGGGTACGGGTTCGGGGAGGGGTTCGGGTAGGGCGTAGGGTATGGGTTAGGGTTAGGGTTAGGGTTAGTGTTAGGGTTAGGGCTCGGTTTAGGGTACGGGTTAGGATTAGGGTACGCGTTAGTGTTGTGGTAGGGGTTAGGGTTAGGGTACGCGATAGGGTGAGGTTAGTTATTAAACTTATCCCACTCTCTAGATACCCCTTAGCACCTAAAGGAATATTATTTGGGGGTCCAGCCATGGAGAAGAGTTTAGACACGAGGAGAAGATAAGGAACACACCCATTATCAAGAAATCACATTAGGATTCTCTTTTTAACCTGTTCCTTAAAACACTAGTGCTTAGGAAATCTGTTGGAGGCAGAAGCCGTCAAGGGTAGCTTAGGGTTAGGGTTAGGGTTAGGGTGAGGGTTATGGTACGGCTTAGTGTCCGGGTTCGGGGAGGGTTTCGGGTAGGGAGTAGGGTATGTGTTAAGGTTAGGGTTAGGGTTAGTGTTAGGGTTAGGGCTCGGTTTAGGGTACGGGTTAGGATTAGGGTACACGTTAGTGTTAGGGTAGGGGTTTGGGTTAGGGTACGCTTTGGGTGAGGGTAGTTATTAAACCTATCCCACTATCTAGATACCCCATAGCACGTAAAGGAATATTATTTGGGGGTCCAGCCATGGAGAAGAGTTTAGACACGAGGAAAAGATAAGGAACACACCCATTATCAAGAAATCACAATGTGATTCTCTTTTTAAACTGTTCCTTAAAACACTAGTGCTTAGGAAATCTATTGGAGGCAGAAGCAGTCAAGGGTAGCTTAGGGTTAGGGTTAGGGTTAGGGTGAGGGTTAGGGTACGGCTTAGGGTACGGGTTCGGGGAGGGGTTCGGGTAGGGCGTAGGGTATGGGTTAGGGTTAGGGTTAGTGTTAGGGTTAGGGCTCGGTTTAGGGTACGGGTTAGGATTAGGGTACGCGTTAGGGTTAGGGTAGGGGTTAGGGTTAGGGTATGCGATAGGGTGAGGTTAGTTATTAAACCTATCCCACTCTCTAGATACCCCTTAGCACGTAAAGGAATATTATTTGGGGGTCCATCCTTGGAGAAGAGTTTAGACACGAGGAGAAGATAAGGAACACACCCATTATCAAGAAATCACATTAGGATTCTCTTTTTAACCTGTTCCTTAAAACACTAGTGCTTAGGAAATCTATTGGAGGCAGAAGCAGTCAAGGGTAGCTTAGGGTTTGGGTTAGGGTTAGGGTGAGGGTTAGGGTATGTCTTAGGGTACGGGTTCGGGGAGGGGTTCGGGTAGGGCGTAGGGTATGGGTTAGGGTTAGGGTTAGGGTTAGTGTTAGGGTTAGGGCTCGGTTTAGGGTACGGGTTAGGATTAGGGTACGCATTAGTGTTAGGGTAGGGGTTAGGGTTAGGGTACGCGATAGGGTGAGGTTAGTTATTAAACTTATCCCACTCTCTAGATACCCCTTAGCACGTAAAGGAATATTATTTGGGGGTCCAGCCATGGAGAAGAGTTTAGACACGAGGAGAAGATAAGGAACACACCCATTATCAAGAAATCATATTAGGATTCTCTTTTTAACCTGTTCCTTAAAACACTAGTGCTTAGGAAATCTATTGGAGGCAGAAGCAGTCAAGGGTAGCTTAGGGTTAGGGTTAGGGTTAGGGTGAGGGTTAGGGCATGGCTTAGGGTACGGGTTCGGGGAGGGGTTCGGGTAGGGCGTAGGGTATGGGTTAGGGTTAGGGTTAGGGTTAGTGTTAGGGTTAGGGCTCGGTTTAGGGTACGGGTTAGGATTATGGTACGCGTTAGGGTTAGGGTAGGGGTTAGGGTTAGGGTACGCGTTAGGGTGAGGGTAGTTATTAAACCTATCCCACTCTCTAGATACCCCTTAGCACGTAAAGGAATATTATTTGTGGGTCCAGCCATGGAGAAGAGTTTAGACACGAGGAGAAGATAAGGAACACACCCATTATCAAGAAATCACATTAGGATTCTCTTTTTAACCTGTTCCTTAAAACACTAGTGCTTAGGAAATCTGTTGGAGGCAGAAGCCGTCAAGGGTAGCTTAGGGTTAGGGTTAGGGTTAGGGTGAGGGTTAGGGTACGGCTTAGTGTCCGGGTTCGGGGAGGGTTTCGGGTAGGGAGTAGGGTATGTGTTAATGTTAGGGTTAGGTTAGTGTTAGGGTTAGTGCTCGGTTTAGGGTACGGGTTAGGATTAGGGTACACGTTAGTGTTAGGGTAGGGGTTAGGGTTAGGGTACGCTTTAGGGTGAGGGTAGTTATTAAACCTATCCCACTCTCTAGATACCCCTTAGCACGTAAAGGAATATTATTTGGGGGTCCAGCCATGGAGAAGAGTTTAGAAACGAGGAGAAGATAAGGAACACACCCATTATCAAGAAATCACAATGTGATTCTCTTTTTAAACTGTTCCTTAAAACACTAGTGCTTAGGAAATCTATTGGAGGCAGAAGCAGTCAAGGGTAGCTTAGGGTTAGGTTTAGGGTTAGGGTGAGGGTTAGGGTACGGCTTAGGGTACGGGTTTGGGGAGGGGTTCGGGTAGGGCGTAGGGTATGGGTTAGGGTTAGGGTTAGTGTTAGGGTTAGGGCTCGATTTAGGGTACGGGTTAGGATTATGGTACGCGTTAGGGTTAGGGTAGGGGCTTAGGGTTAGTGTATGCGTTAGGGTGAGGTTAGTTATTAAACCTATCCCACTCTCTAGATACCCCTTAGCACGTAAAGGAATATTATTTGGGGGTCCAGCCATGGAGAAGAGTTTAGACACTAGGAGAAGATAAGGAACACACCCATTATCAAGAAATCACAATATGATTCTCTTTTTAAACTGTTCCTTAAAACACTAGTGCTTAGGAAATCTATTGGAGGCAGAAGCAGTCAAGGGTAGCTTAGGGTTAGGGTTAGGGTTAGGGTGAGGGTTAGGGTACGGCTTAGGGTACGGGTTCGAAGAGGTGTTCGTGTAGGGCGTAGGGTATGGGTTAGGGTTAGGGTTAGGGCTAGTGTTAGGGTTAGGGCTCGGTTTAGTGTACGGGTTAGGATTAGGGTACGCGTTAGGGTTAGGGTACGCGTTAGGGTTAGGGTACGCGTTAGGGTGAGGGTAGTTATTAAACCTATCCCACTCTCTAGATACCCCTTAGCACGTACAGGAATATTATTGGGGGTCCAGCCATGGAGAAGAGTTTAGACACTAGGAGAAGATAAGGAACACACCCATAATCACGAAATCACATTAGGATTCTCTTTTTAACCTGTTCCTTAAAACATTAGTGCTTAGGAAATCTATTGGAGGCAGAAGCAGTCAAGGGTAGCTTAGGGTTAGGGTTAGGGTTAGGGTGAGGGTTAGGGTATGGCTTAGGGTACGGGTTCGGGGAGGGGTTCGGGTAGGGCGTAGGGTATGGGTTAGGGTTAGGGTTAGGGTTAGTGTTAGGGTTAGGGCTCGGTTTAGGGTACGGGTTAGGATTAGGGTACGCGTTAGGGTTAGGGTAGTTGTCAGGGTTAGGGTACGCGTTAGGGTGGAGGTAGTTATTAAACCTATCACACTCTCTAGATACCCCTTAGCACGTAAAGGAATATTATTTGGGGGTCCAGCCATAGAGAAGAGTTTAGACACGAGGAGAAGATAAGGAACACACCCATTATCAAGAAATCACATTAGGATTCTCTTTTTAACCTGTTCCTTAAAACACTAGTGCTTAGGAAATCTATTGGAGGCAGAAGCAGTCAAGGGTAGCTTAGGGTTAGGGTTAGGGTTAGGGTGAGGGTTAGGGTATGGCTTAGGGTACGGGTTCGGGGAGGGGTTCGGGTAGGGCGTAGGGTATGGGTTAGGGTTAGGGTTAGGGTTAGTGTTAGGGTTAGGGCTCGGTTTAGGGTACGGGTTAGGATTAGGGTACGCGTTAGTGTTAGGGTAGGGGTTAGGGTTAGGGTACGCGATAGGGTGAGGTTAGTTATTAAACTTATCCCACTCTCTAGATACCCCTTAGCACGTAAAGGAATATTATTTGGGGGTCCAGCCATGGAGAAGAGTTTAGACACGAGGAGAAGATAAGGAACACACCCATTATCAAGAAATCACATTAGGATTCTCTTTTTAACCTGTTCCTTAAAACACTAGTGCTTAGGAAATCTGTTGGAGGCAGAAGCCGTCAAGGGTAGCTTAGGGTTAGGGTTAGGGTTAGGGTGAGGGTTAGGGTACGGCTTAGTGTCCGGGTTCGGGGAGGGTTTCGGGTAGGGAGTAGGGTATGTGTTAAGGTTAGGGTTAGGGTTAGTGTTAGGGTTAGGGCTCGGTTTAGGGTACGGGTTAGGATTAGGGTACACGTTAGTGTTAGGGTAGGGGTTTGGGTTAGGGTACGCTTTGGGTGAGGGTAGTTATTAAACCTATCCCACTATCTAGATACCCCTTAGCACGTAAAGGAATATTATTTGGGGGTCCAGCCATGGAGAAGAGTTTAGACACGAGGAGAAGATAAGGAACACACCCATTATCAAGAAATCACATTAGGATTCTCTTTTTAACCTGTTCCTTAAAACACTAGTGCTTAGGAAATCTATTGGAGGCAGAAGCAGTCAAGGGTAGCTTAGGGTTAGGGTTAGGGTTAGGGTGAGGGTTAGGGTACGGCTTAGGGTACGGGTTCGGGGAGGGGTTCGGGTAGGGCGTAGGGTATGGGTTAGGGTTAGGGTTAGTGTTAGGGTTAGGGCTCGATTTAGGGTACGGGTTAGGATTATGGTACGCGTTAGGGTTAGGGTAGGGGCTTAGGGTTAGTGTATGCGTTAGGGTGAGGTTAGTTATTAAACCTATGCCACTCTCTAGATACCCCTTAGCACGTAAAGGAATATTATTTGGGGGTCCAGCCATGGAGAAGAGTTTAGACACTAGGAGAAGATAAGGAACACACCCATTATCAAGAAATCACAATATGATTCTCTTTTTAAACTGTTCCTTAAAACACTAGTGCTTAGGAAATCTATTGGAGGCAGAAGCAGTCAAGGGTAGCTTAGGGTTAGGGTTAGGGTTAGGGTGAGGGTTAGGGTACGGCTTAGGGTACGGGTTCGAGGAGGTGTTCGTGTAGGGCGTAGGGTATGGGTTAGGGTTAGGGTTAGGGCTAGTGTTAGGGTTAGGGCTCGGTTTAGTGTACGGGTTAGGATTAGGGTACGCGTTAGGGTTAGGGTACGCGTTAGGGTTAGGGTACGCGTTAGGGTGAGGGTAGTTATTAAACCTATCCCACTCTCTAGATACCCCTTAGCACGTACAGGAATATTATTGGGGGTCCAGCCATGGAGAAGAGTTTAGACACTAGGAGAAGATAAGGAACACACCCATAATCACGAAATCACATTAGGATTCTCTTTTTAACCTGTTCCTTAAAACACTAGTGCTTAGGAAATGTATTGGAGGCAGAAGCAGTCAAGGGTAGCTTAGGGTTAGGGTTAGGGTTATGGTGAGGGTTAGGGTATGGCTTAGGGTACGGGTTCGGGGAGGGGTTCGGGTAGGGCGTAGGGTATGGGTTAGGGTTAGGGTTAGGGTTAGTGTTAGGGTTAGGGCTCGGTTTAGGGTACGGGTTAGGATTAGGGTACGCGTTAGGGTTAGGGTAGTTGTTAGGGTTAGGGTACGCGTTAGGGTGGGGGTAGTTATTAAACCTATCACACTCTCTAGATACCCCTTAGCACGTAAAGGAATATTATTTGGGGGTCCAGCCATGGAGAAGAGTTTAGACACGAGGAGAAGATAAGGAACACACCCATTATCAAGAAATCACATTAGGATTCTCTTTTTAACCTGTTCCTTAAAACACTAGTGCTTAGGAAATCTATTGGAGGCAGAAGCAGGCAAGGGTAGCTTAGGGTTAGGGTTAGGGTTAGGGTGAGGGTTAGGGTATGGCTTAGGGTACGGGTTCGGGGAGGGGTTCGGGTAGGGCGTAGGGTATGGGTTAGGGTTAGGGTTAGGGTTAGTGTTAGGGTTAGGGCTCGGTTTAGGGTACGGGTTAGGATTAGGGTACGCGTTAGTGTTATGGTAGGGGTTAGGGTTAGGGTACGCGATAGGGTGAGGTTAGTTATTAAACTTATCCCACTCTCTAGATACCCCTTAGCACCTAAAGGAATATTATTTGGGGGTCCAGCCATGGAGAAGAGTTTAGACACGAGGAGAAGATAAGGAACACACCCATTATCAAGAAATCACATTAGGATTCTCTTTTTAACCTGTTCCTTAAAACACTAGTGCTTAGGAAATCTGTTGGAGGCAGAAGCCGTCAAGGGTAGCTTAGGGTTAGGGTTAGGGTTAGGGTGAGGGTTATGGTACGGCTTAGTGTCCGGGTTCGGGGAGGGTTTCGGGTAGGGAGTAGGGTATGTGTTAAGGTTAGGGTTAGGGTTAGTGTTAGGGTTAGGGCTCGGTTTAGGGTACGGGTTAGGATTAGGGTACACGTTAGTGTTAGGGTAGGGGTTTGGGTTAGGGTACGCTTTGGGTGAGGGTAGTTATTAAACCTATCCCACTATCTAGATACCCCATAGCACGTAAAGGAATATTATTTGGGGGTCCAGCCATGGAGAAGAGTTTAGACACGAGGAGAAGATAAGGAACACACCCATTATCAAGAAATCACAATGTGATTCTCTTTTTAAACTGTTCCTTAAAACACTAGTGCTTAGGAAATCTATTGGAGGCAGAAGCAGTCAAGGGTAGCTTAGGGTTAGGGTTAGGGTTAGGGTGAGGGTTAGGGTACGGCTTAGGGTACGGGTTCGGGGAGGGGTTCGGGTAGGGCGTAGGGTATGGGTTAGGGTTAGGGTTAGTGTTAGGGTTAGGGCTCGGTTTAGGGTACGGGTTAGGATTAGGGTACGCGTTAGTGTTAGGGTAGGGGTTAGGGTTAGGGTACGCTTTAGGGTGAGGGTAGTTATTAAACCTATCCCAGTCTCTAGATACCCCTTAGCACGTAAAGGAATATTATTTGGGGGTCCAGCCATGGAGAAGAGTTTAGACACTAGGAGAAGATAAGGAACACACCCATTATCAAGAAATCACAATATGATTCTCTTTTTAAACTGTTCCTTAAAACACTAGTGCTTAGGAAATCTATTGGAGGCAGAAGCAGTCAAGGGTAGCTTAGGGTTAGGGTTAGGGTTAGTTTGAGGGTTAGGGTACTGCATAGGGTACGGGTTCAGGGAGGGGTTCGGGTAGGGCGTAGGCTATGGGTTAGGGTTAGGGTTAGGGTTAGTGTTAGGGTTAGGGCTCGGTTTAGGGTACGGGTTAGGATTAGTGTATGCGTTAGGGTTAGGGTAGGGGTTAGGGTTAGGGTACGCGTTAGGGTGAGGGTAGTTATTAAACCTATCCCACTCTCTAGATACCCCTTAGCACGTAAAGGAATATTATTTGGGGGTCCAGCCATGGAGAAGAGTTTAGACACGAGGAGAAGATAAAGAACACACCCATTATCAAGAAATCACATTAGGATTCTCTTTTTAACCAGTTCCTTAGAACACTAGTGCTTAGGAAATCTATTGGAGGCAGAAGCCGTCAAGGGAAGCTTAGGGTTAGGGTTAGGGTTAGGGTGAGGGTTAGAGTACGGCTTAGGGTACGGGTTCGGGGAGGGGTTCGGGTAGGGCGTAGGGTATGGTTTAGGGTTAGGGTTAGTGTTAGGGTTAGGGTTCGGTTTAGGGTACGGGTTAGGATTAGGGTACGCGTTAGGGTTAGGGTAGGGGTTAGGGTTAGTGTACGCGTTAGGGTGAGGGTAGTTATTAAACCTATCCCACTCTCTAGATACCCCTTAGCACGTACAGGAATATTATTGGGGGTCCAGCCATGGAGAAGAGTTTAGACACTAGGAGAAGATAAGGAACACACACATTATCACGAAATCACATTAGGATTCTCTTTTTAACCTGTTCCTTAAAACACTAGTGCTTAGGAAATCTATTGGAGGCAGAAGCAGTCAAGGGTAGCTTAGGGTTAGGGTTAGGGTTAGGGTGAGGGTTAGGGTACGGCTTAGGGTACGGGTTCGGGGAGGGGTTCGGGTAGGGCGTAGGGTATGGGTTAGGGTTAGGGTTAGGGCTAGTGTTAGGGTTAGGGCTCGGTTTAGGTTACGGGTTAGGATTAGGGTACGCGTTAGGGTTAGGGTAGGGGTTAGGGTTAGGGTATGCGATAGGGTGAGGTTAGTTATTAAACCTATCCCACTCTCTAGATACCCCTTAGCACGTAAAGGAATATAATTGGGGGTCCATCCTTGGAGAAGAGTTTAGACACGAGGAGAAGATAAGGAACACAGCCATTATCAAGAAATCACATTAGGATTCTCTTTTTAACCTGTTCCTTAAAACACTAGTGCTTAGGAAATCTATTGGAGGCAGAAGCAGTCAAGGGTAGCTTAGGGTTAGGGTTAGGGTTAGGGTGAGGGTTAGGGTATGTCTTAGGGTACGGGTTCGGGGAGGGGTTCGGGTAGGGCGTAGGGTATGGGTTAGGGTTAGGGTTAGGGTTAGGGTTAGGCTTAGGGCTCGGTTTAGGGTACGGGTTAGGATTAGTGTACGCATTAGTGTTAGGGTAGGGGTTAGGGTTAGGGTACGCGATAGGGTGAGGTTAGTTATTAAACCTATCCCACTCTCTAGATACCCCTTAGCACGTAAAGGAATATTATTTGGGGGTCCAGCCATGGAGAAGAGTTTAGACACGAGGAGAAGATAAGGAACATACCCATTATCAAGAAATCACATTAGGATTCTCTTTTTAACCTGTTCCTTAAAACACTAGTGCTTAGGAAACCTATTGGAGGCAGAAGCAGTCAAGGGTAGCTTAGGGTTAGGTTTAGGGTTAGGGTGAGGGTTAGGGTACGGCTTAGGGTACGGGTTCGGGGAGGGGTTCGGGTAGGGCGTAGGGTATGGGTTAGGGTTAGGGTTAGGGCTAGTGTTAGGGTTAGGGCTCGGTTTAGGTTACGGGTTAGGATTAGGGTACGCGTTAGGGTTAGGGTAGGGGTTAGGGTTAGGGTACGCGTTAGGGTGAGGGTAGTTATTAAACCTATCCCACTCTCTAGATACCCCTTAGCACGTAAAGGAATATTATTTGTGGGTCCAGCCATGGAGAAGAGTTTAGACACGAGGAGAAGATAAGGAACACACCCATTATCAAGAAATCACATTAGGATTCTCTTTTTAACCTGTTCCTTAAAACACTAGTGCTTAGGAAATCTGTTGGAGGCAGAAGCAGTCAAGGGTAGCTTAGGGTTAGGGTTAGGGTTAGGGTGAGGGTTAGGGTACGGCTTAGTGTCCGGGTTCGGGGAGGGTTTCGGGTAGGGAGTAGGGTATGTGTTAAGGTTAGGGTTAGGTTAGTATTAGGGTTAGTGCTCGGTTTAGGGTACGGGTTAGGATTAGGGTACACGTTAGTGTTAGGGTAGGGGTTAGGGTTAGGGTACGCTTTAGGGTGAGGGTAGTTATTAAACCTATCCCACTCTCTAGATACCCCTTAGCACGTAAAGGAATATTATTTGGGGGTGCAGCCATGGAGAAGAGTTTAGAAACGAGGAGAAGATAAGGAACACACCAATTATCAAGAAATCACAATGTGATTCTCTTTTTAAACTGTTCCTTAAAACACTAGTGCTTAGGAAATCTATTGGAGGCAGAAGCAGTCAAGGGTAGCTTAGGGTTAGGGTTAGGGTTAGGGTGAGGGTTAGGGTACGGCTTAGGGTACGGGTTCGGGGAGGGGTTCGGGTAGGGCGTAGGGTATGGGTTAGGGTTAGGGTTAGTGTTAGGGTTAGGGCTCGATTTAGGGTACGGGTTAGGATTATGGTACGCGTTAGGGTTAGGGTAGGGGCTTAGGGTTAGTGTATGCGTTAGGGTGAGGTTAGTTATTAAACCTATCCCACTCTCTAGATACCCCTTAGCACGTAAAGGAATATTATTTGGGGGTCCAGCCATGGAGAAGAGTTTAGACACTAGGAGAAGATAAGGAACACACCCATTATCAAGAAATCACAATATGATTCTCTTTTTAAACTGTTCCTTAAAACACTAGTGCTTAGGAAATCTATTGGAGGCAGAAGCAGTCAAGGGTAGCTTAGGGTTAGGGTTAGGGTTAGGGTGAGGGTTAGGGTACGGCTTAGGGTACGGGTTCGAGGAGGTGTTCGTGTAGGGCGTAGGGTATGGGTTAGGGTTAGGGTTAGGGCTAGTGTTAGGGTTAGGGCTCGGTTTAGTGTACGGGTTAGGATTAGGGTACGCGTTAGGGTTAGGGTACGCGTTAGGGTTAGTGTACGCGTTAGGGTGAGGGTAGTTATTAAACCTATCCCACTCTCTAGATACCCCTTAGCACGTACAGGAATATTATTGGGGGTCCAGCCATGGAGAAGAGTTTAGACACTAGGAGAAGATAAGGAACACACCCATTATCACGAAATCACATTAGGATTCTCTTTTTAACCTGTTCCTTAAAACACTAGTGCTTAGGAAATCTATTGGAGGCAGAAGCAGTCAAGGGTAGCTTAGGGTTAGGGTTAGGGTTAGGGTGAGGGTTAGGGTATGGCTTAGGGTACGGGTTCGGGGAGGGGTTCGGGTAGGGCATAGGGTATGGGTTAGGGTTAGGGTTAGGGTTAGTGTTAGGGTTAGGGCTCGGTTTAGGGTACGGGTTAGGATTAGGGTACGCGTTAGGGTTAGGGTAGTTGTTAGGGTTAGGGTACGGGTTAGGGTGGGGGTAGTTATTAAACCTATCACACTCTCTAGATACCCCTTAGCACGTAAAGGAATATTATTTGGGGGTCCAGCCATGGAGAAGAGTTTAGACACGAGGAGAAGATAAGGAACACACCCATTATCAAGAAATCACATTAGGATTCTCTTTTTAACCTGTTCCTTAAAACACTAGTGCTTAGGAAATCTATTGGAGGCAGAAGCAGTCAAGGGTAGCTTAGGGTTAGGGTTAGGGTTAGGGTGAGGGTTAGGGTATGGCTTAGGGTACGGGTTCGGGGAGGGGTTCGGGTAGGGCGTAGGGTATGGATTAGGGTTAGGGTTAGGGTTAGTGTTAGGGTTAGGGCTCGGTTTAGGGTACGGGTTAGGATTAGGGTACGCGTTAGTGTTAGGGTAGGGGTTAGGGTTAGGGTACGCGATAGGGTGAGGTTAGTTATTAAACCTATCCCACTCTCTAGATTCCGCTTAGCACTTAAAGGAATATTATTTGGGGGTCCAGCCATGGAGAAGAGTTTAGACACGAGGAGAAGATAAGGAACATACCCATTATCAAGAAATCACATTAGGATTCTCTTTTTAACCTGTTCCTTAAAACACTAGTGCTTAGGAAATCTATTGGAGGCAGAAGCAGTCAAGGGTAGCTTAGGGTTAGGGTTAGGGTTAGGGTGAGGGTTAGGGTACGGCTTAGGGTACGGGTTCGGGGAGGGGTTCGGGTAGGGCGTAGGGTATGGGTTAGGGTTAGGGTTAGGGCTAGTGTTAGGGTTAGGGCTCGGTTTAGGGTACGGGTTAGCATTAGGGTACGCGTTAGGGTTAGGGTAGGGGTTAGGGTTAGGGTACGCGTTAGGGTGAGTGTAGTTATTAAACCTATCCCACTCTCTAGATACCCCTTAGCACGTAAAGGAATATTATTTGGGGGTCCAGCCATGGAGAAGAGTTTAGACACTAGGAGAAGATAAGGAACACACCCATTATCAAGAAATCACATTAGGATTCTCTTTTTAACCTGTTCCTTAAAACACTAGTGCTTAGGAAATCTGTTGGAGGCAGAAGCCGTCAAGGGTAGCTTAGGGTTAGGGTTAGGGTTAGGGTGAGGGTTAGGGTACGGCTTAGTGTCCGGGTTCGGGGAGGGTTTCGGGTAGGGAGTAGGGTATGTGTTAAGGTTAGGGTTAGGGTTAGTGTTAGGGTTAGGGCTCGGTTTAGGGTACGGGTTAGGATTAGGGTACACGTTAGTGTTAGGGTAGGGGTTTGGGTTAGGGTACGCTTTGGGTGAGGGTAGTTATTAAACCTATCCCACTATCTAGATACCCCTTAGCACGTAAAGGAATATTATTTGGGGGTCCAGCCATGGAGAAGAGTTTAGACACGAGGAGAAGATAAGGAACATACCCATTATCAAGAAATCACATTAGGATTCTCTTTTTAACCTGTTCCTTAAAACACTAGTGCTTAGGAAATCTATTGGAGGCAGAAGCAGTCAAGGGTAGCTTAGGGTTAGGGTTAGGGTTAGGGTGAGGGTTAGGGTATGGCTTAGGGTACGGATTCGGTGAGGGGTTCGGGTAGGGCGTAGTGTATGGATTAGGGTTAGGGTTAGGGTTAGTGTTAGGGTTAGGGCTCGGTTTAGGGTACGGGTTAGGATTAGGGTACGCGTTAGTGTTAGGGTAGGGGTTAGGGTTAGGGTACGCGATAGGGTGAGGTTAGTTATTAAACCTATCCCACTCTCTAGATACCCCTTAGCACGTAAAGGAATATTATTTGGGGGTCCAGCCATGGAGAAGAGTTTAGACACGAGGAGAAGATAAGGAACATACCCATTATCAAGAAATCACATTAGGATTCTCTTTTTAACCTGTTCCTTAAAACACTAGTGCTTAGGAAACCTATTGGAGGCAGAAGCAGTCAAGGGTAGCTTAGGGTTAGGGTTAGGGTTAGGGTGAGGGTTAGGGTACGGCTTAGGGTACGGGTTCGGGGAGGGGTTCGGGTAGGGCGTAGGGTATGGGTTAGGGTTAGGGTTAGGGCTAGTGTTAGGGTTAGGGCTCGGTTTAGGGTACGGGTTAGGATTAGGGTACGCGTTAGGGTTAGGGTAGGGGTTAGGGTTAGGGTACGCGTTAGGGTGAGGGTAGTTATTAAACCTATCCCACTCTCTAGATACCCCTTAGCACGTAAAGGAATATTATTTGGGGGTCCAGCCATGGAGAAGAGTTTAGACACGAGGAGAAGATAAGGAACACACCCATTATCAAGAAATCACATTAGGATTCTCTTTTTAACCTGTTCCTTAAAACACTAGTGCTTAGGAAATCTATTGGAGGCAGAAGCAGTCAAGGGTAGCTTAGGGTTAGTGTTAGGGTTAGGGTGAGGGTTAGGGTATGGCTTAGGGTACGGGTTCGGGGAGGGGTTCGGGTCGGGCGTAGGGTATGGATTAGGGTTAGGGTTAGGGTTAGTGTTAGGGTTAGGGCTCGGTTTAGGGTACGGGTTAGGATTAGGGTACACGTTAGTGTTAGGGTAGGGGTTAGGGTTAGGGTACGCGATAGGGTGAGGTTAGTTATTAAACCTATCCCACTCTCTAGATACCCCTTAGCACGTAAAGGAATATTATTTGGGGGTCCAGCCATGGAGAAGAGTTTAGACACGAGGAGAGGATAAGGAACACACCCAATATCAAGAAATCACATTAGGATTCTCTTTTTAACCAGTTCCTTAAAACACTAGTGCTTAGGAAATCTATTGGAGGCAGAAGCCATCAAGGGAAGCTTAGGGTTAGGGTTAGGGTTAGGGTGAGGGTTAGGGTACGGCTTAGGGTACGGGTTCGGGGAGAGGTTCGGGTAGGGCGTAGGGTATGGTTTAAGGTTAGGGTTAGGGTTAGTGTTAGGGTTAGGGTTCGGTTTAGGGTACGGGTTAGGATTAGGGTACGCGTTAGGGTTAGGGTAGGGGTTAGGGTTAGTGTACGCGTTAGGGTGAGGGTAGTTATTAAACCTATCCCACTCTCTAGATACCCCTTAGCACGTACAGGAATATTATTGGGGGTCCAGCCATGGAGAAGAGTTTAGACACGAGGAGAAGATAAGGAACACACCCATTATCAAGAAATCACATTAGGATTCTCTTTTTAACCTGTTCCTTAAAACACTAGTGCTTAGGAAATCTATTGGAGGCAGAAGCAGTCAAGGGTAGCTTAGGGTTAGGGTTAGGGTTAGGGTGAGGGTTAGGGTACGGCTTAGGGTACGGGTTCGGGGAGGGGTTCGGGTAGGGCGTAGGGTATGGGTTAGGGTTAGGGTTAGGGTTAGTGTTAGGGTTAGGGCTCGGTTTAGGGTACGGGTTAGGATTAGGGTACGCGTTAGGGTTAGGGTAGGGGTTAGGGTTAGGGTACGCGTTATGGTGAGGGTAGTTATTAAACCTATCCCACTCTCTAGATACCCCTTAGCACGTAAAGGAATATTATTTGGGGGTCCAGCCATGGAGAAGAGTTTAGACACGAGGAGAAGATAAGAAACACACCCATTATCAAGAAATCACATTAGGATTCTCTTTTTAACCTGTTCCTTAAAACACTAGTGCTTAGGAAATCTATTGGAGGCAGAAGCAGTCAAGGGTAGCTTAGGGTTAGTGTTAGGGTTAGGGTGAGGGTTAGGGTATGGCTTAGGGTACGGGTTCGGGGAGGGGTTCGGGTAGGGCGTAGGGTATGGATTAGGGTTAGGGTTAGGGTTAGTGTTATGGTTAGGGCTCGGTTTAGGGTACGGGTTAGGATTAGGGTACGCGTTAGTGTTAGGGTAGGGGTTAGGGTTAGGGTACGCGATAGGGTGAGGTTAGTTATTAAACCTATCCCACTCTCTAGATACCCCTTAGCACGTAAAGGAATATTATTTGGGGGTCCAGCCATGGAGAAGAGTTTAGACACGAGGAGAGGATAAGGAACACACCCATTATCAAGAAATCACATTAGGATTCTCTTTTTAACCAGTTCCTTAAAACACTAGTGCTTAGGAAATCTATTGGAGGCAGAAGCCATCAAGGGAAGCTTAGGGTTAGGGTTAGGGTTAGGGTGAGGGTTAGGGTACGGCTTAGGGTACGGGTTCGGGGAGGGGTTCGGGTAGGGCGTAGGGTATGGTTTAAGGTTAGGATTAGGGTTAGTGTTAGGGTTAGGGTTCGGTTTAGGGTACGGGTTAGGATTAGGGTACGCGTTAGTGTTAGGGTAGGGGTTAGGGTTAGGGTACGCTTTAGGGTGAGGGTAGTTATTAAACCTATCCCAGTCTCTAGATACCCCTTAGCACGTAAAGGAATATTATTTGGGGGTCCAGCCATGGAGAAGAGTTTAGACACTAGGAGAAGATAAGGAACACACCCATTATCAAGAAATCACAATATGATTCTCTTTTTAAACTGTTCCTTAAAACACTAGTGCTTAGGAAATCTATTGGAGGCAGAAGCAGTCAAGGGTAGCTTAGGGTTAGGGTTAGGGTTAGTTTGAGGGTTAGGGTACTGCATAGGGTACGGGTTCAGGGAGGGGTTCGGGTAGGGCGTAGGCTATGGGTTAGGGTTAGGGTTAGGGTTAGTGTTAGGGTTAGGGCTCGGTTTAGGGTACGGGTTAGGATTAGTGTATGCGTTAGGGTTAGGGTAGGGGTTAGGGTTAGGGTACGCGTTAGGGTGAGGGTAGTTATTAAACCTATCCCACTCTCTAGATACCCCTTAGCACGTAAAGGAATATTATTTGGGGGTCCAGCCATGGAGAAGAGTTTAGACACGAGGAGAAGATAAAGAACACACCCATTATCAAGAAATCACATTAGGATTCTCTTTTTAACCAGTTCCTTAGAACACTAGTGCTTAGGAAATCTATTGGAGGCAGAAGCCGTCAAGGGAAGCTTAGGGTTAGGGTTAGGGTTAGGGTGAGGGTTAGAGTACGGCTTAGGGTACGGGTTCGGGGAGGGGTTCGGGTAGGGCGTAGGGTATGGTTTAGGGTTAGGGTTAGGGTTAGTGTTAGGGTTAGGGTTCGGTTTAGGGTACGGGTTAGGATTAGGGTACGCGTTAGGGTTAGGGTAGGGGTTAGGGTTAGTGTACGCGTTAGGGTGAGGGTAGTTATTAAACCTATCCCACTCTCTAGATACCCCTTAGCACGTACAGGAATATTATTGGGGGTCCAGCCATGGAGAAGAGTTTAGACACTAGGAGAAGATAAGGAACACACCCATTATCACGAAATCACATTAGGATTCTCTTTTTAACCTGTTCCTTAAAACACTAGTGCTTAGGAAATCTATTGGAGGCAGAAGCAGTCAAGGGTAGCTTAGGGTTAGGGTTAGGGTTAGGGTGAGGGTTAGGGTACGGCTTAGGGTACGGGTTCGGGGAGGGGTTCGGGTAGGGCGTAGGGTATGGGTTAGGGTTAGGGTTAGGGCTAGTGTTAGGGTTAGGGCTCGGTTTAGGTTACGGGTTAGGATTAGGGTACGCGTTAGGGTTAGGGTAGGGGTTAGGGTTAGGGTATGCGATAGGGTGAGGTTAGTTATTAAACCTATCCCACTCTCTAGATACCCCTTAGCACGTAAAGGAATATTATTTGGGGGTCCATCCTTGGAGAAGAGTTTAGACACGAGGAGAAGATAAGGAACACAGCCATTATCAAGAAATCACATTAGGATTCTCTTTTTAACCTGTTCCTTAAAACACTAGTGCTTAGGAAATCTATTGGAGGCAGAAGCAGTCAAGGGTAGCTTAGGGTTAGGGTTAGGGTTAGGGTGAGGGTTAGGGTATGTCTTAGGGTACGGGTTCGGGGAGGGGTTCGGGTAGGGCGTAGGGTATGGGTTAGGGTTAGGGTTAGGGTTAGGGTTAGGCTTAGGGCTCGGTTTAGGGTACGGGTTAGGATTAGTGTACGCATTAGTGTTAGGGTAGGGGTTAGGGTTAGGGTACGCGATAGGGTGAGGTTAGTTATTAAACCTATCCCACTCTCTAGATACCCCTTAGCACGTAAAGGAATATTATTTGGGGGTCCAGCCATGGAGAAGAGTTTAGACACGAGGAGAAGATAAGGAACATACCCATTATCAAGAAATCACATTAGGATTCTCTTTTTAACCTGTTCCTTAAAACACTAGTGCTTAGGAAACCTATTGGAGGCAGAAGCAGTCAAGGGTAGCTTAGGGTTAGGGTTAGGGTTAGGGTGAGGGTTAGGGTACGGCTTAGGGTACGGGTTCGGGGAGGGGTTCGGGTAGGGCGTAGGGTATGGGTTAGGGTTAGGGTTAGGGCTAGTGTTAGGGTTAGGGCTCGGTTTAGGTTACGGGTTAGGATTAGGGTACGCGTTAGGGTTAGGGTAGGGGTTAGGGTTAGGGTACGCGTTAGGGTGAGGGTAGTTATTAAACCTATCCCACTCTCTAGATACCCCTTAGCACGTAAAGGAATATTATTTGTGGGTCCAGCCATGGAGAAGAGTTTAGACACGAGGAGAAGATAAGGAACACACCCATTATCAAGAAATCACATTAGGATTCTCTTTTTAACCTGTTCCTTAAAACACTAGTGCTTAGGAAATCTGTTGGAGGCAGAAGCAGTCAAGGGTAGCTTAGGGTTAGGGTTAGGGTTAGGGTGAGGGTTAGGGTACGGCTTAGTGTCCGGGTTCGGGGAGGGTTTCGGGTAGGGAGTAGGGTATGTGTTAAGGTTAGGGTTAGGTTAGTATTAGGGTTAGTGCTCGGTTTAGGGTACGGGTTAGGATTAGGGTACACGTTAGTGTTAGGGTAGGGGTTAGGGTTAGGGTACGCTTTAGGGTGAGGGTAGTTATTAAACCTATCCCACTCTCTAGATACCCCTTAGCACGTAAAGGAATATTATTTGGGGGTGCAGCCATGGAGAAGAGTTTAGAAACGAGGAGAAGATAAGGAACACACCAATTATCAAGAAATCACAATGTGATTCTCTTTTTAAACTGTTCCTTAAAACACTAGTGCTTAGGAAATCTATTGGAGGCAGAAGCAGTCAAGGGTAGCTTAGGGTTAGGGTTAGGGTTAGGGTGAGGGTTAGGGTACGGCTTAGGGTACGGGTTCGGGGAGGGGTTCGGGTAGGGCGTAGGGTATGGGTTAGGGTTAGGGTTAGTGTTAGGGTTAGGGCTCGATTTAGGGTACGGGTTAGGATTATGGTACGCGTTAGGGTTAGGGTAGGGGCTTAGGGTTAGTGTATGCGTTAGGGTGAGGTTAGTTATTAAACCTATCCCACTCTCTAGATACCCCTTAGCACGTAAAGGAATATTATTTGGGGGTCCAGCCATGGAGAAGAGTTTAGACACTAGGAGAAGATAAGGAACACACCCATTATCAAGAAATCACAATATGATTCTCTTTTTAAACTGTTCCTTAAAACACTAGTGCTTAGGAAATCTATTGGAGGCAGAAGCAGTCAAGGGTAGCTTAGGGTTAGGGTTAGGGTTAGGGTGAGGGTTAGGGTACGGCTTAGGGTACGGGTTCGAGGAGGTGTTCGTGTAGGGCGTAGGGTATGGGTTAGGGTTAGGGTTAGGGCTAGTGTTAGGGTTAGGGCTCGGTTTAGTGTACGGGTTAGGATTAGGGTACGCGTTAGGGTTAGGGTACGCGTTAGGGTTAGTGTACGCGTTAGGGTGAGGGTAGTTATTAAACCTATCCCACTCTCTAGATACCCCTTAGCACGTACAGGAATATTATTGGGGGTCCAGCCATGGAGAAGAGTTTAGACACTAGGAGAAGATAAGGAACACACCCATTATCACGAAATCACATTAGGATTCTCTTTTTAACCTGTTCCTTAAAACACTAGTGCTTAGGAAATCTATTGGAGGCAGAAGCAGTCAAGGGTAGCTTAGGGTTAGGGTTAGGGTTAGGGTGAGGGTTAGGGTATGGCTTAGGGTACGGGTTCGGGGAGGGGTTCGGGTAGGGCATAGGGTATGGGTTAGGGTTAGGGTTAGGGTTAGTGTTAGGGTTAGGGCTCGGTTTAGGGTACGGGTTAGGATTAGGGTACGCGTTAGGGTTAGGGTAGTTGTTAGGGTTAGGGTACGGGTTAGGGTGGGGGTAGTTATTAAACCTATCACACTCTCTAGATACCCCTTAGCACGTAAAGGAATATTATTTGGGGGTCCAGCCATGGAGAAGAGTTTAGACACTAGGAGAAGATAAGGAACACACCCATTATCAAGAAATCACATTAGGATTCTCTTTTTAACCTGTTCCTTAAAACACTAGTGCTTAGGAAATCTGTTGGAGGCAGAAGCCGTCAAGGGTAGCTTAGGGTTAGGGTTAGGGTTAGGGTGAGGGTTAGGGTACGGCTTAGTGTCCGGGTTCGGGGAGGGTTTCGGGTAGGGAGTAGGGTATGTGTTAAGGTTAGGGTTAGGGTTAGTGTTAGGGTTAGGGCTCGGTTTAGGGTACGGGTTAGGATTAGGGTACACGTTAGTGTTAGGGTAGGGGTTTGGGTTAGGGTACGCTTTGGGTGAGGGTAGTTATTAAACCTATCCCACTATCTAGATACCCCTTAGCACGTAAAGGAATATTATTTGGGGGTCCAGCCATGGAGAAGAGTTTAGACACGAGGAGAAGATAAGGAACATACCCATTATCAAGAAATCACATTAGGATTCTCTTTTTAACCTGTTCCTTAAAACACTAGTGCTTAGGAAATCTATTGGAGGCAGAAGCAGTCAAGGGTAGCTTAGGGTTAGGGTTAGGGTTAGGGTGAGGGTTAGGGTATGGCTTAGGGTACGGATTCGGTGAGGGGTTCGGGTAGGGCGTAGTGTATGGATTAGGGTTAGGGTTAGGGTTAGTGTTAGGGTTAGGGCTCGGTTTAGGGTACGGGTTAGGATTAGGGTACGCGTTAGTGTTAGGGTAGGGGTTAGGGTTAGGGTACGCGATAGGGTGAGGTTAGTTATTAAACCTATCCCACTCTCTAGATACCCCTTAGCACGTAAAGGAATATTATTTGGGGGTCCAGCCATGGAGAAGAGTTTAGACACGAGGAGAAGATAAGGAACATACCCATTATCAAGAAATCACATTAGGATTCTCTTTTTAACCTGTTCCTTAAAACACTAGTGCTTAGGAAACCTATTGGAGGCAGAAGCAGTCAAGGGTAGCTTAGGGTTAGGGTTAGGGTTAGGGTGAGGGTTAGGGTACGGCTTAGGGTACGGGTTCGGGGAGGGGTTCGGGTAGGGCGTAGGGTATGGGTTAGGGTTAGGGTTAGGGCTAGTGTTAGGGTTAGGGCTCGGTTTAGGGTACGGGTTAGGATTAGGGTACGCGTTAGGGTTAGGGTAGGGGTTAGGGTTAGGGTACGCGTTAGGGTGAGGGTAGTTATTAAACCTATCCCACTCTCTAGATACCCCTTAGCACGTAAAGGAATATTATTTGGGGGTCCAGCCATGGAGAAGAGTTTAGACACGAGGAGAAGATAAGGAACACACCCATTATCAAGAAATCACATTAGGATTCTCTTTTTAACCTGTTCCTTAAAACACTAGTGCTTAGGAAATCTATTGGAGGCAGAAGCAGTCAAGGGTAGCTTAGGGTTAGTGTTAGGGTTAGGGTGAGGGTTAGGGTATGGCTTAGGGTACGGGTTCGGGGAGGGGTTCGGGTCGGGCGTAGGGTATGGATTAGGGTTAGGGTTAGGGTTAGTGTTAGGGTTAGGGCTCGGTTTAGGGTACGGGTTAGGATTAGGGTACACGTTAGTGTTAGGGTAGGGGTTAGGGTTAGGGTACGCGATAGGGTGAGGTTAGTTATTAAACCTATCCCACTCTCTAGATACCCCTTAGCACGTAAAGGAATATTATTTGGGGGTCCAGCCATGGAGAAGAGTTTAGACACGAGGAGAGGATAAGGAACACACCCAATATCAAGAAATCACATTAGGATTCTCTTTTTAACCAGTTCCTTAAAACACTAGTGCTTAGGAAATCTATTGGAGGCAGAAGCCATCAAGGGAAGCTTAGGGTTAGGGTTAGGGTTAGGGTGAGGGTTAGGGTACGGCTTAGGGTACGGGTTCGGGGAGAGGTTCGGGTAGGGCGTAGGGTATGGTTTAAGGTTAGGGTTAGGGTTAGTGTTAGGGTTAGGGTTCGGTTTAGGGTACGGGTTAGGATTAGGGTACGCGTTAGGGTTAGGGTAGGGGTTAGGGTTAGTGTACGCGTTAGGGTGAGGGTAGTTATTAAACCTATCCCACTCTCTAGATACCCCTTAGCACGTACAGGAATATTATTGGGGGTCCAGCCATGGAGAAGAGTTTAGACACGAGGAGAAGATAAGGAACACACCCATTATCAAGAAATCACATTAGGATTCTCTTTTTAACCTGTTCCTTAAAACACTAGTGCTTAGGAAATCTATTGGAGGCAGAAGCAGTCAAGGGTAGCTTAGGGTTAGGGTTAGGGTTAGGGTGAGGGTTAGGGTACGGCTTAGGGTACGGGTTCGGGGAGGGGTTCGGGTAGGGCGTAGGGTATGGGTTAGGGTTAGGGTTAGGGTTAGTGTTAGGGTTAGGGCTCGGTTTAGGGTACGGGTTAGGATTAGGGTACGCGTTAGGGTTAGGGTAGGGGTTAGGGTTAGGGTACGCGTTATGGTGAGGGTAGTTATTAAACCTATCCCACTCTCTAGATACCCCTTAGCACGTAAAGGAATATTATTTGGGGGTCCAGCCATGGAGAAGAGTTTAGACACGAGGAGAAGATAAGAAACACACCCATTATCAAGAAATCACATTAGGATTCTCTTTTTAACCTGTTCCTTAAAACACTAGTGCTTAGGAAATCTATTGGAGGCAGAAGCAGTCAAGGGTAGCTTAGGGTTAGTGTTAGGGTTAGGGTGAGGGTTAGGGTATGGCTTAGGGTACGGGTTCGGGGAGGGGTTCGGGTAGGGCGTAGGGTATGGATTAGGGTTAGGGTTAGGGTTAGTGTTATGGTTAGGGCTCGGTTTAGGGTACGGGTTAGGATTAGGGTACGCGTTAGTGTTAGGGTAGGGGTTAGGGTTAGGGTACGCGATAGGGTGAGGTTAGTTATTAAACCTATCCCACTCTCTAGATACCCCTTAGCACGTAAAGGAATATTATTTGGGGGTCCAGCCATGGAGAAGAGTTTAGACACGAGGAGAGGATAAGGAACACACCCATTATCAAGAAATCACATTAGGATTCTCTTTTTAACCAGTTCCTTAAAACACTAGTGCTTAGGAAATCTATTGGAGGCAGAAGCCATCAAGGGAAGCTTAGGGTTAGGGTTAGGGTTAGGGTGAGGGTTAGGGTACGGCTTAGGGTACGGGTTCGGGGAGGGGTTCGGGTAGGGCGTAGGGTATGGTTTAAGGTTAGGCTTAGGGTTAGTGTTAGGGTTAGGGTTCGGTTTAGGGTACGGGTTAGGATTAGGGTACGCGTTAGGGTTAGGGTAGGGGTTAGGGTTAGTGTACGCGTTAGGGTGAGGGTAGTTATTAAACCTATCCCACTCTCTAGATACCCCTTAGCACGTACAGGAATATTATTGGGGGTCCAGCCATGGAGAAGAGTTTAGACACGAGGAGAAGATAAGGAACACACCCATTATCAAGAAATCACATTAGGATTCTCTTTTTAACCTGTTCCTTAAAACACTAGTGCTTAGGAAATCTATTGGAGGCAGAAGCAGTCAAGGGTAGCTTAGGGTTAGGGTTAGGGTTAGGGTACGGCTTAGGGTACGGGTTCGGGGAGGGATTCGGGTAGTGCGTAGGGTATGGGTTAGGTTAGGGTTAGGGTTAGTGTTAGGGTTAGGGCTCGGTTTAGGGTACGGGTTAGGATTAGGGTACGCGTTAGTGTTAGGGTAGGGTTTAGGGTTAGGGTACGCGATAGGGTGAGGTTAGTTATTAAACTTATCCCACTCTCTAGATACCCCTTAGCACGTAAAGTAATATTATTTGGGGATCCAGCCATGGAGAAGTGTTTAGACACGAGGAGAAGATAAGGAACACACCCATTATCAAGAAATCACATTAGGATTCTCTTTTTGACCTGTTCCTTAAATCACTAGTGCTTAGGAAATCTATTGGAGGCAGAAGCAGTCAAGGGTAGCTTAGGGTTAGGGTTAGGTTTAGGGTGAGCGTTAGGGTATGGCTTAGGGTACGGGTTCGGGGAGGGGTTCGGGTAGGGCGTAGGGTATGGGTTAGGGTTAGGGTTAGGGCTAGTGTTAGGGTTAGGGCTCGGTTTAGTGTACGGGTTAGGATTAGGGTACGCGTTAGGGTTAGGGTACGCGTTAGGGTGAGGGTAGTTATTAAACCTATCCCACTCTCTAGATACCCCTTAGCACGTACAGGAATATTATTGGGGGTCCAGCCATGGAGAAGAGTTTAGACACTAGGAGAAGATAAGGAACACACCCATTATCACGAAATCACATTAGGATTCTCTTTTTAACCTGTTCCTTAAAACACTAGTGCTTAAGAAATCTATTGGAGGCAGAAGCAGTCAAGGGTAGCTTAGGGTTAGTGTTAGGGTTAGGGTGAGGGTTAGGGTATGGCTTAGGGTACGGGTTCGGGGAGGGGTTCGGGTAGGGAATAGGGTATGGGTTAGGGTTAGGGTTAGGGTTAGTGTTAGGGTTAGGGCTCGGTTTAGGGTACGGGTTAGGATTAGGGTACGCGTTAGGGTTAGGGTAGTTGTTAGGGTTAGGGTATGCGTTAGGATGGGGGTAGTTATTAAACCTATCACACTCTCTAGATACCCCTTAGCACGTAAAGGAATATTATTTGGGGGTCCAGCCATGGAGAAGAGTTTAGACACGAGGAGAAGATAAGGAACACACCCATTATCAAGAAATCACATTAGGATTCTCTTTTTAACCTGTTCCTTAAAACACTAGTGCTTAGGAAATCTGTTGGAGGCAGAAGCAGTCAAGGGTAGCTTAGGGTTAGGGTTAGGGTTAGGGTGAGGGTTAGGGTATGGCTTAGGGTACGGGTTCGGGGAGGGGTTCGGGTAGGGCGTAGGGTATGGATTAGGGTTAGGGTTAGGGTTAGTGTTAGGGTTAGGGCTCGGTTTAGGGTACGGGTTAGGATTAGGGTACGCGTTAGTGTTAGGGTAGGGGTTAGGGTTAGGGTACGCGATAGGGTGAGGTTAGTTATTAAACCTATCCCACTCTCTAGATTCCGCTTAGCACTTAAAGGAATATTATTTGGGGGTCCAGCCATGGAGAAGAGTTTAGACACGAGGAGAAGATAAGGAACATACCCATTATCAAGAAATCACATTAGGATTCTCTTTTTAACCTGTTCCTTAAAACACTAGTGCTTAGGAAATCTATTGGAGGCAGAAGCAGTCAAGGGTAGCTTAGGGTTAGGGTTAGGGTTAGGGTGAGGGTTAGGGTACGGCTTAGGGTACGGGTTCGGGGAGGGGTTCGGGTAGGGCGTAGGGTATGGGTTAGGGTTAGGGTTAGGGCTAGTGTTAGGGTTAGGGCTCGGTTTAGGGTACGGGTTAGCATTAGGGTACGCGTTAGGGTTAGGGTAGGGGTTAGGGTTAGGGTACGCGTTAGGGTGAGTGTAGTTATTAAACCTATCCCACTCTCTAGATACCCCTTAGCACGTAAAGGAATATTATTTGGGGGTCCAGCCATGGAGAAGAGTTTAGACACTAGGAGAAGATAAGGAACACACCCATTATCAAGAAATCACATTAGGATTCTCTTTTTAACCTGTTCCTTAAAACACTAGTGCTTAGGAAATCTGTTGGAGGCAGAAGCCGTCAAGGGTAGCTTAGGGTTAGGGTTAGGGTTAGGGTGAGGGTTAGGGTACGGCTTAGGGTCCGGGTTCGGGGAGGGTTTCGGGTAGGGAGTAGGGTATGTGTTAAGGTTAGGGTTAGGGTTAGTGTTAGGGTTAGGGCTCGGTTTAGGGTACGGGTTAGGATTAGGGTACACGTTAGTGTTAGGGTAGGGGTTTGGGTTAGGGTACGCTTTGGGTGAGGGTAGTTATTAAACCTATCCCACTATCTAGATACCCCTTAGCACGTAAAGGAATATTATTTGGGGGTCCAGCCATGGAGAAGAGTTTAGACACGAGGAGAAGATAAGGAACATACCCATTATCAAGAAATCACATTAGGATTCTCTTTTTAACCTGTTCCTTAAAACACTAGTGCTTAGGAAATCTATTGGAGGCAGAAGCAGTCAAGGGTAGCTTAGGGTTAGGGTTAGGGTTAGGGTGAGGGTTAGGGTATGGCTTAGGGTACGGATTCGGTGAGGGGTTCGGGTAGGGCGTAGTGTATGGATTAGGGTTAGGGTTAGGGTTAGTGTTAGGGTTAGGGCTCGGTTTAGGGTACGGGTTAGGATTAGGGTACGCGTTAGTGTTAGGGTAGGGGTTAGGGTTAGGGTACGCGATAGGGTGAGGTTAGTTATTAAACCTATCCCACTCACTAGATACCCCTTAGCACGTAAAGGAATATTATTTGGGGGTCCAGCCATGGAGAAGAGTTTAGACACTAGGAGAAGATAAGGAACATACCCATTATCAAGAAATCACATTAGGATTCTCTTTTTAACCTGTTCCTTAAAACACTAGTGCTTAGGAAACCTATTGGAGGCAGAAGCAGTCAAGGGTAGCTTAGGGTTAGGGTTAGGGTTAGGGTGAGGGTTAGGGTACGGCTTAGGGTACGGGTTCGGGGAGGGGTTCGGGTAGGGCGTAGGGTATGGGTTAGGGTTAGGGTTAGGGCTAGTGTTAGGGTTAGGGCTCGGTTTAGGGTACGGGTTAGGATTAGGGTACGCGTTAGGGTTAGGGTAGGGGTTAGGGTTAGGGTACGCGTTAGGGTGAGGGTAGTTATTAAACCTATCCCACTCTCTAGATACCCCTTAGCACGTAAAGGAATATTATTTGGGGGTCCAGCCATGGAGAAGAGTTTAGACACGAGGAGAAGATAAGGAACACACCCATTATCAAGAAATCACATTAGGATTCTCTTTTTAACCTGTTCCTTAAAACACTAGTGCTTAGGAAATCTATTGGAGGCAGAAGCAGTCAAGGGTAGCTTAGGGTTAGGGTGAGGGTTAGGGTGAGGGTTAGGGTATGGCTTAGGGTACGGGTTCGGGGAGGGGTTCGGGTAGGGCGTAGGGTATGGATTAGGGTTAGGGTTAGGGTTAGTGTTAGGGTTAGGGCTCGGTTTAGGGTACGGGTTAGGATTAGGGTACGCGTTAGTGTTAGGGTAGGGGTTAGGGTTAGGGTACGCGATAGGGTGAGGTTAGTTATTAAACCTATCCCACTCTCTAGATTCCGCTTAGCACTTAAAGGAATATTATTTGGGGGTCCAGCCATGGAGAAGAGTTTAGACACGAGGAGAAGATAAGGAACATACCCATTATCAAGAAATCACATTAGGATTCTCTTTTTAACCTGTTCCTTAAAACACTAGTGCTTAGGAAATCTATTGGAGGCAGAAGCAGTCAAGGGTAGCTTAGGGTTAGGGTTAGGGTTAGGGTGAGGGTTAGGGTACGGCTTAGGGTACGGGTTCGGGGAGGGGTTCGGGTAGGGCGTAGGGTATGGGTTAGGGTTAGGGTTAGGGCTAGTGTTAGGGTTAGGGCTCGGTTTAGGGTACGGGTTAGCATTAGGGTACGCGTTAGGGTTAGGGTAGGGGTTAGGGTTAGGGTACGCGTTAGGGTGAGTGTAGTTATTAAACCTATCCCACTCTCTAGATACCCCTTAGCACGTAAAGGAATATTATTTGGGGGTCCAGCCATGGAGAAGAGTTTAGACGCTAGGAGAAGATAAGGAACACATCCATTATCAAGAAATCACATTAGGATTCTCTTTTTAACCTGTTCCTTAAAACACTAGTGCTTAGGAAATCTGTTGGAGGCAGAAGCCGTCAAGGGTAGCTTAGGGTTAGGGTTAGGGTTAGGGTGAGGGTTAGGGTACGGCTTAGTGTCCGGGTTCGGGGAGGGTTTCGGGTAGGGAGTAGGGTATGTGTTAAGGTTAGGGTTAGGGTTAGTGTTAGGGTTAGGGCTCGGTTTAGGGTACGGGTTAGGATTAGGGTACACGTTAGTGTTAGGGTAGGGGTTTGGGTTAGGGTACGCTTTGGGTGAGGGTAGTTATTAAACCTATCCCACTATCTAGATACCCCTTAGCACGTAAAGGAATATTATTTGGGGGTCCAGCCATGGAGAAGAGTTTAGACACGAGGAGAAGATAAGGAACACACCCATTATCAAGAAATCACAATGTGATTCTCTTTTTAAACTGTTCCTTAAAACACTAGTGCTTAGGAAATCTATTGGAGGCAGAAGCAGTCAAGGGTAGCTTAGGGTTAGGGTTAGGGTTAGGGTGAGGGTTAGGGTACGGCTTAGGGTACGGGTTCGGGGAGGGGTTCGGGTAGGGCGTAGGGTATGGGTTAGGGTTAGGGTTAGGGCTAGTGTTAGGGTTAGGGCTCGGTTTAGGGTACGGGTTAGGATTAGGGTACGCGTTAGGGTTAGGGTAGGGGTTAGGGTTAGGGTACGCGTTAGGGTGAGGGTAGTTATTAAACCTATCCCACTCTCTAGATACCCCTTAGCACGTAAAGGAATATTATTTGGGGGTCCAGCCATGGAGAAGAGTTTAGACACGAGGAGAAGATAAGGAACACACCCATTATCAAGAAATCACAATGTGATTCTCTTTTTAAACTTTTCCTTAAAACACTAGTGCTTAGGAAATCTATTGGAGGCAGAAGCAGTCAAGGGTAGCTTAGGGTTAGGGTTAGGGTTAGGGTGAGGGTTAGGGTACGGCTTAGGGTACGGGTTCGGGGAGGGGTTCGGGTAGGGCGTAGGGTATGGGTTAGGGTTAGGGTTAGTGTTAGGGTTAGGGCTCGGTTTAGGGTAAGGGTTAGGATTAGGGTACGCGTTAGGTTTAGGGTAGGGGTTAGGGTTAGGGTAAGCGATAGGGTGAGGTTAGTTATTAAACCTATCCCACTCTCTAGATACCCCTTAGCACGTAAAGGAATATTATTTGGGGGTCCAGCCATGGAGAAGAGTTTAGACACTAGGAGAAGATAAGGAACACACCCATTATCAAGAAATCACAATATGATTCTCTTTTTAAACTGTTCCTTAAAACACTAGTGCTTAGGAAATCTATTGGAGGCAGAAGCAGTCAAGGGTAGCTTAGGGTTAGGGTTAGGGTTAGGGTGAGGGTTAGGGTACGGCTTAGGGTACGGGTTCGGGGAGGGGTTCGGGTAGGGCGTAGGGTATGGGTTAGGGTTAGGGTTAGGGCTAGTGTTAGGGTTAGGGCTCGGTTTAGGGTACGGGTTAGCATTAGGGTACGCGTTAGGGTTAGGGTAGGGGTTAGGGTTAGGGTACGCGTTAGGGTGAGGGTAGTTTTTAAACCTATCCCACTCTCTAGATACCCCTTAGCACGTAAAGGAATATTATTTAGGGGTAAAGCCATGGAGAAGGGTTTAGACACGAGGAGAAGATAAGGAACACACCCATTATCAAGAAATCACATTAGGATTCTCTTTTTAACCTGTTCCTTAAAACACTAGTGCTTAGGAAATCTATTGGAGGCAGAAGCCGTCAAGGGTAGCTTAGGGTTAGGGTTAGGGTTAGGGTGAGGGTTAGGGTACGGCTTAGGGTACGGGTTCGGGGAGGGGTTCGGGTAGGGCGTAGGGTATGGGTTAGGGTTAGGGTTAGGGTTAGTGTTAGGGTTAGGGCTCGGTTTAGGGTACGGGTTAGTATTAGGGTACGCGTTAGTGTTAGGGTAGGGGTTAGGGTTAGGTTACGCTTTAGGGTGAGGGTAGTTATTAAACCTATCCCACACTCTAGATACCCCTTAGCACGTAAAGGAATATTATTTGGGGGTCCAGCCATGGAGAAGAGTTTAGACAATAGGAGAAGATAAGGAACACACCCATTATCAAGAAATCACAATATGATTCTCTTTTTAAACTGTTCCTTAAAACACTAGTGCTTAGGAAATCTATTGGAGGCAGAAGCAGTCAAGGGTAGCTTAGGGTTAGGGTTAGGGTTAGTTTGAGGGTTAGGGTACTGCATAGGGTACGGGTTCAGGGAGGGGTTCGGGTAGGGCGTAGGCTATGGGTTAGGGTTAGGGTTAGGGTTAGTGTTAGGGTTAGGGCTCGGTTTAGGGTACGGGTTAGGATTAGTGTATGCGTTAGGGTTAGGGTAGGGGTTAGGGTTAGGGTACGCGTTAGGGTGAGGGTAGTTATTAAACCTATCCCACTCTCTAGATACCCCTTAGCACGTAAAGGAATATTATTTGGGGGTCCAGCCATGGAGAAGAGTTTAGACACGAGGAGAAGATAAAGAACACACCCATTATCAAGAAATCACATTAGGATTCTCTTTTTAACCAGTTCCTTAAAACACTAGTGCTTAGGAAATCTATTGGAGGCAGAAGCCCTCAAGGGAAGCTTAGGGTTAGGGTTAGGGTTAGGGTGAGGGTTAGGGTACGGCTTAGGGTACGGGTTCGGGGAGGGGTTCGGGTAGGGCGTAGGGTATGGTTTAGGGTTAGGGTTAGGGTTAGTGTTAGGGTTAGGGTTCGGTTTAGGGTACTACGGGTTAGGATTAGGGTACGCGTTAGGGTTAGGGTAGGGGTTAGGGTTAGTGTACGCGTTAGGGTGAGGGTAGTTATTAAACCTATCCCACTCTCTAGGTACCCCTTAGCACGTACAGGAATATTATTGGGGGTCCAGCCATGGAGAAGAGTTTAGACACTAGGAGAAGTTAAGGAACACACCCATTATCACGAAATCACATTAGGATTCTCTTTTTAACCTGTTCCTTAAAACACTAGTGCTTAGGAAATCTGTTGGAGGCAGAAGCAGTCAAGGGTAGCTTAGGGTTAGGGTTAGGGTTAGGGTGAGGGTTAGGGTATGGCTTAGGGTACGGGTTCGGGGAGGGTTCGGGTAGGGCGTAGGGTATGGATTAGGGTTAGGGTTAGGGTTAGTGTTAGGGTTAGGGCTCGGTTTAGGGTACGGGTTAGGATTAGGGTACGCGTTAGTGTTAGGGTAGGGGTTAGGGTTAGGGTACGCGATAGGGTGAGGTTAGTTATTAAACCTATCCCACTCTCTAGATTCCGCTTAGCACTTAAAGGAATATTATTTGGGGGTCCAGCCATGGAGAAGAGTTTAGACACGAGGAGAAGATAAGGAACATACCCATTATCAAGAAATCACATTAGGATTCTCTTTTTAACCTGTTCCTTAAAACACTAGTGCTTAGGAAATCTATTGGAGGCAGAAGCAGTCAAGGGTAGCTTAGGGTTAGAGTTAGGGTTAGGGTGAGGGTTAGGGTACGGCTTAGGGTACGGGTTCGGGGAGGGGTTCGGGTAGGGCGTAGGGTATGGGTTAGGGTTAGGGTTAGGGCTAGTGTTAGGGTTAGGGCTCGGTTTAGGGTACGGGTTAGCATTAGGGTACGCGTTAGGGTTAGGGTAGGGGTTAGGGTTAGGGTACGCGTTAGGGTGTGTGTAGTTATTAAACCTATCCCACTCTCTAGATACCCCTTAGCACGTAAAGGAATATTATTTGGGGGTCCAGCCATGGAGAAGAGTTTAGACACTAGGAGAAGATAAGGAACACACCCATTATCAAGAAATCACATTAGGATTCTCTTTTTAACCTGTTCCTTAAAACACTAGTGCTTAGGAAATCTGTTGGAGGCAGAAGCCGTCAAGGGTAGCTTAGGGTTAGGGTTAGGGTTAGGGTGAGGGTTAGGGTACGGCTTAGTGTCCGGGTTCGGGGAGGGTTTCGGGTAGGGAGTAGGGTATGTGTTAAGGTTAGGGTTAGGGTTAGTGTGTTAGGGTTAGGGCTCGGTTTAGGGTACGGGTTAGGATTAGGGTACACGTTAGTGTTAGGGTAGGGGTTTGGGTTAGGGTACGCTTTGGGTGAGGGTAGTTATTAAACCTATCCCACTATCTAGATACCCCTTAGCACGTAAAGGAATATTATTTGGGGGTCCAGCCATGGAGAAGAGTTTAGACAC